>NC_056733.1:763031971-763361971 GCF_019279795.1 Protopterus annectens
TTACTGCCTGTACCTCCCAGCTTCCACTAGGTGATACTTAGGGATGCTATGTATACCCTCCTCTTAAAAGATTTGAAAGTAGGATATCGGCCACTCAGCCACCATGGCTCACTATGACCAGGCGTAGTAAAACAACAGACATTTGTTGGCAGTTGTCCTACCTTTGTTCAAGTGGGCAAGCTTACAGCATTTAATGGAACACTATCTGTCACATTAAGCCTTAATCTGTTTGCATTAAACACATTTTACTCACAGCACTTCTGATTCCACAGTTTGGCTTACAGTTGGGGTGACTTCTTAGTGGAGTCTTCATGTCCTCCTTGGTTTTTTTTTTGTCAGATACTCTTGTCTCTTTTCTCATCCCAAAGACATGAAGTAATTGATTTTGTGATCTTCCAAACAGCCCACAGATGTGAATGAATATGTGTATGCCTCCTGTGATGGATTGGATTCCCACCCTGAATGCCTTATGCCTACTGAGTGATGGTGAGACAATAACTCTTGCAAGTCAGACATGAATAAAGCAGGAAGTAGAAAATAAATGAATGAAAAAATGTGAAGCTTATTACATTCATAAAGACAAGTGATGCTACCAAAGTTTTTTTTTAATCAATAAAACTGACTTTGTGGAATACTGCGACAGCTGCATTCTGAAGAGTTGGTTGATTACAGCTTTCCCAGTGTGAAAAAGAGAAGTAACAATACTGGTAAAAGCTAACAATTTGAATAATATTCAGTTACTGGTAAGTCGCTGTATTGCCTGGAAGTCAAGAAAGAAAAAATATGGAGAAAGTAAGAGAAAATTATCAAGAAAAGGAAAAGAAAAACCTCTGATGAGAAAGAGTCATACAACTGTTCTGCGGGAAGCAATTCATGTTTCAACATTTGTACAGGAGATGTTTGGAGGAAAAATACATCAAACACATTCAGAAGTGTTTAAAATAAGTGAGAACTGAATATATAAAATCAAATGACAAAAGGTTGCAAAGAACAGAAGCTTTAAGTAGCTATTCAGATGAACTGATAAAACTGCAGAAATCAGAAGATACAATGAAGGAAGAACTGGCTGAATATAAGGCTTCTCGTGAACTGTTTCACAAAATAGTAGAGTCAGAAGATGTGGAATGCAAATTACACAGAGACAACCTGAGATTTTCTGCTGTACCAGAAAACCTGGAAGGAATACAGTGCGGTAATTTTATGACAGTAAAAACAAGCAACTGGGCTTGTATTCTACAGCAGGAATTGTAAACCAAACTGCAACACTGTGTGTCTGCTCCAAATTTGGCCATGACAAAAAAGCCAAGACCTACTGCATAAAGATGCAGTCACTCAAGCAGAAAGAGATGCTTCTGACAAAATTTTGGCAGAAGGGAAAATTATTAACAATTAGGGACACCAGAGTATTTGTGGAAATGATTATTTACTGTACACCAGATACAAGAGAAGCAACTTTATGCTAGTATTCACGAGATGCTGAAAGGCAGGTGTGAGATTCAAGTTCCTGTATTCATTTGATTTTAGAATATTTTTTTCTGAACCATCCAAGATAAATTTGGATGCAGGACAGGCTAAAAATAAAATAAAAAAAAAAGTTTAGCCAGCAAAGAATGAATCAGCAAGCGGAATGGGACTCTGCTTCATATTCTTCTGACACTTGTAAAGCCCACTGAGAAAACTTTCCAGTAAAATCTTTTCCATTGCTCCAAACTAAAAGATTGAAGGATAGAAAACAAATAAACAGCAGCTAACTTGAAAAATCAAGAGAACCTTGGACATGAACCAGAGACTGGTGTTGGTGGTAAAGATGATGAGGTAGAAAACCAGTAATAATAGGAAAGTAGGAAATAATTGGAAGAATGTTGTGTGTTTTCTGTAGGCTGTAGTTTGGACATGAGAAATGTGTTTCTGTAAGAAGTGTCTAAAATGACTGGAAGTTGGTTGACTTTGATAAAGCGGTGGGAGGACTCAAAAACATAATTCTCACTTAGTAATCAATGTGGGAAAGGACAATGAAGGGACTGAAGATTTAACTGTAAGCAATAAAAACTGTTTAGTAGAATGTGTATAATAAATGTTTTGAAGTAACCTGCATGTTATATTATAAAGTAGCTCTATATGGTATGCAGAGATATTTTAAATGAGAGATAGGGGTCTCATCGGTGACTGCTATTTATGCTAATGATATAAAAGTAAGAAAGTTTGCTTTCTTGACTGTAACATATCCAGGATATATGCTATAACATAATAAAGACTGGTTATTAGCACTAAAATGTGATATTGGGCTGCTGAAGGGAGAGGTTTTTAAATGTCAGAGGTATTTGAAATGTGAGATGGTGGGAGGCTCAGTGACTGTTATTTATACTATTAATGTGAATGGCTGTAATGTATCCAGGGTATATGCTGCAACAAAACAAAGGCTGGATATTTTTTTTTCATTTTTAACACCTTTACTTAATTATCATGTAAGACATAAGGAAACATACATTTACATAAAAGAAAGCAAACCATATTAACATATTCTGAGTTGCAAACATTACACATCACATACATTCTTTTGTATACTTATCATCAATTCAACATCACATAAATTGATAAATTCATGCCTTCCTTTTTGTATACTTATCAATTCAACATCACATAAATTGATAAATTCATGCCTTCCTTTAAACCTCACTCCTCCTCTCTAACACATTATTCTTCATTTATTGTTCCCACAATTCCCATTTTTCTATATACTTTGATCCAACCCTTTTCTAAAAATTCCACTTCCAGTGCTTTTATCCATGTTACAATATTCAATACTTCAAATCAACTTGGTTTAAACTTTGACCTTCATTTTCTAGTAATTCTTTTTTGGTAACAACCAGAATTAAGCTTAATAAAGCCTTGCCATATTTAGTCAATTCATATCCTGTATTCCAGCTCAAAACATGATTTCCTTAGCTGTACCCATTTGCTCACTCAATCTTTCTGACAGAGTACTCTATAGGGAATTTTAAAGTCTACCGATTCATTACACTCTCAATAAGTATGTTCCCAGTTACCTCTTTCTTCCCCATCACACCTCAAAATAAAGGCAGTGTAATGTGATATTGGGCTGCTTGGGGAGAGCATGTTGATTATATTGCATATGTATTAAAATATAATTCCCCCTATTTTCATACAGGTAAAAGTATAGACAAATGATCTTAATTTAAGCTGCAGTGAAGGGAATTATTTTGTTCTCTAAGTAAGCACTCTGGAAAATGGAATGCAGGAAAAATGGTAGCTCTCTAGTACTTGAAAAGAGTTGGTTCTTTTAATTATAATGTTATTAGCACTTTTCCTTTTACATTGACAAGTGCCAGCACTGGGAGACTGCATGTCTATAGGTGAGGGCGACTAATCAAGTAATGTCTGAAAAATGTGCTCTGAGTCTTTTATATAAGAAACATCATGATAAATATTTATATTTATTTATCTGAATTTGTTTACTAGAGTAGATCAGTGATCAGATCTGACCAATTTCAGTCTCAGCCAGGGAACTAGCAAGCAGATCAGTGAAAATAGTCGACAGTGACGGAAGTGAATACCTTTCCAAGTAGTTGCTGTCCTAGCAGCCTTGGTACTTAATAAATATAACAATTCACAATTAAGTTTATTTACAGAAAGAAACCATTGCACTACTTTTTTTAAACAAGAAACATATTTACTGAATTGTCACTTATGACATAGGCAATCATGCATTCATATAAATCAAACAAACCATATTTACATATTTTCAGTTGCAAACATTATATATCACATATTATCTTCTATGCAGTCATTGCCAATTGAACATTAAATAGCTCATTCAATTCCTGCCTATCCTTAAACCTAAATTCTCCTCCAAAACATTATTCTGCATGTGTTATTCCCACAATTCCCATTTTGTTCTATGTAGTTTGCTTCTACCCTTTTCTGAAGACCCTACTTCCTGTTCTTTTATCTTTACTATTATATTCACTGCTTTTATTGCCGTTGGTTTAGACTTTGATTTCCATTTTCTAGTCATTGTGTTTTTAGCAGACACCATAATTAAACTCCGCAAGGACCTTACAATGTCTAGGCAATTCTGATTCTGTATCACAGCTCAAAAATCATTTCCTTAGTCATACCAATTTGCTCACCCAGTATTTCTGACAGAGTAGTCTTCAGAGAATTTTAAAGTCTTCCAACTCATTACACTCCTACAAAATATGTTCCCAGTTACCTCTTTCTTCCCTAACACACCTCCAACATTTGCGGTCTACTTGAGGAAAACATCTTTGGAGTCTGCTTGGGGTATAAAAATACATATGCAAACACTTCCAAGCAAAGATCCTGAATCTTCTAGACTTTGTTGCATACATATATCCTCCCATTGTTTCTTTGTGAAATGACTATCCAGTCTCACTTCTCAGTCCTTTCTAACCTCCTCTGATTGATTCCTATAGTTATCATGCAATATTTTATATGATCTACCTAGTATCCCATTTTGTAACAGCAGTGTCTGTTCTACATTCAACTAAAAACTCTACCAGTGCTGGTCTTTTATTTAGGATTACCCCATTCCTTTCTCTTTGCCTACACTCTGATATCAATCCTTGATAAGGAAGGCCATCTGTAGTTAACTGACAGCATGCACATTGTTCTTTCACATTTGAGAGGAAAACAGAGGTAGGACAAGGAGAGATGGTGTATGTGCAAGTGTGAGCTCAGGCTCTAGCATGCACTTCCGGAATGATCAAGCCTATCTTCAAAAGAGGTAAAGCATGTAGGTGTAACTGTCTGTTTGTGGCAACTGTAAAAAGCAGGGGAATGCAGAGTCAAGAAAAGGCACAAATGGAAACATTTAGATAAGACTTATCTATGCCAGTGTTAGAGGAAGATGAAGATCAAGAACTAACAGGTAAGACAGGAAAGCATGAGATAAAAATGGTGACCTACAGTCAATCTTCAGGGAAGACCCCAGGAACAGGTGGCACTGCTGTGGAAGTTTGGAAGCTAGGCGGGAATAAAGTGATAAAGATATGGAAGATTTTGTTTAACAATATTTTAAAAATAGGGACAGGACCAGCATTCTGGAAAAAAAACGGTGGTGACTTTATTACCTAAAGAGGATAAATCCCCCTCAGACCCAGCTTGATATACACCAATTTCAATTTTAGCAATGACTATAAAGTATTTATGTCTATTCTAGCTAACAGAATGGCAAATATTTTGCCAAAATTGATCGATAGGGATCATTGTGGTTTTGTGGAAGGGAGGCAAACATATGACAACATTAACATAATACTGGTCTAGAGGGAAGTAGAGTGTAAAAAAATGCTGCTATTATCTGTGACTCTTGATGCAGAGAAGGCATTTGATATTGTCAGTTGGGATGTTATAAGCATGGCAATGATAGCATTTGCATTCCCTGACAGAATAATATGATTAATTAGGAAGATATATGAAGGGGCAGAGACAAGTATTAAGAAGGGAGGGTTCCTCTCTGACAAGCTATGTTTAAATAGAGGAACCAGGTAGGTTCATAGGTGTGTACTAGGCTAATGGCCCTGGAGCCTTTACAAGCCTAGCCCATAGGATTACCCTGGCATCTTGCCACCCGACCTTAGTTTCCACTGCCTCTGTCGAGTAGAGCCACTGGAGTGACCTCCGGGGTGAATTTTCATAGGCGAGGAACATCTACTTTCACTTTGTTACTTACGTTATACTTAAGAGCCACTGGCAAAGAAAACAAGGGACTCACACATTCAGGTACATAATTAGTATGGTAATCAAAAAAAGTTAACTTTATTCACAGATTATATTATTTTGTACTTGATAAATCCAAAAAAGGGCATTTAAGCATTGTGGTACATTTTGAAGTGGTTCTGGGTCTTTTCAGGATATAAAAAGTACAGTTGTGTACCTACCATAAATGTAGATGTTCGAGTGTATTCACTGTTGCAGTCATTACTCTTGGGTTATCCTGCTGGCAGGCTACCCTCAGTCGGCCAGAATTCCAAAGTCTAGGTCCGGCGTCGGTTGCTGCTGCCTCTTCCCTGATGTCAGTGCGCCAGGGGTATAAAAGATGCAGCCGACGCCATTTTCTTCAGTTTTTCTTGCCCCAGATGTCAGGTGCCCCCAAATTGGTAGACTGAAAAATAAGCCAATAAAAATACATGCAGAAAATTAACATTTCCTTCATCTACAAGCAAATACACCAAATAGGCTGTATAGGATAGAGAAGTGCAGATAAGTCCCAGCAAAGAAAAGGGGGAAGGTGGGTGGGTAACCTGGACTGCAACAGTGAATATTACTCGAACATCTACATTTATGGTAGGTACACAACTGTACTATGTTCATCGTGTTTCACTGTTGCAGTCATTACTCTTGGGTTGAATCCCAAAGCTGAGGATGGGCGGCTGGGCTAAATAGGATTAGGTGAGACTATGAGGCTCTGCAGAACTGCAGTGGCAAAGCCTGCTCTGGACTTAGAGTAAAGAGGTAAGTGGTAGTACTTTGTGAAAGTGTGCACTGAACTCCAAGTTGCAGCCTCTAAGATATCCTTTGTTGGTACTCCTCTGAGGAAGGCTGCTGAAGTGACTGCTGCTCTGGTGGAATGAGGCCTAATGCCCTTAGGCACTGATTTGCCATGTTGAAAATAACAGAAATGGATGCAATGGCCTATCCATTTAGAAATAGTCTGTTTTGAGATAGCCTTTCCTTGTGATCCTGCAGCATATGACACTAAAAGTTGCTCAGTCTTTCTGAAAGCTTTAGTTCTGTCCAAGTAGAAGCGTAACTGCCTGTGTATTTCCACAGAATGCAGAATTTTCTCACCCTTGTTCTGTAGATTTGGATAAAAGGTAGGCAAGTGAATGGTTTGGTTGAGGGCCACACTGGACACCACCTTAGGCATAAATGTAGGGTTTGTCCTCAGGGAAACCCTGTCTGGATGAAAAATGATAAAAGGTTCCACAGCCATGAGTGCTTGTAACTCCAAGACTTGCCTTGCAGAGGTTATTGCTAGGAGCAGAGCTGTTTTCCAGGATAAGAATTTTATATCTGCTGTTGATGCTGGCTCGAAAGGAGGCAGTGTGAGTTTTTCCAAAACATAATTGAGGTTCCAGGCCGGAATTCGTGCTCTCCTTGAAGGCCTAATGTTTTTGGCCCCTCTGAGGTACTGCCTTATTAGAGGATGTGAAAAGATAGGTGGTTCCGTATTGTAATGGGCTGAAATGTCAGAGGCATGAATCTTTATTGATGAGAAAGAAAGGCCTTTGTTCAGCATCTCAGTTAGGTATTGTAAAATCTGAGGGATATTTGGTACACATGTGTCAATGCCTTGTTCCTGGTTCCAAGCACAGAATCTCTTCCATTTTTCTGCATAAGATTTTCTGGTACTGGGCCTCCTGGCCTCCAAGATAACATCCATAACAGCTTTTGAAAGAGGAGTGTTCTGAATGGCTACATTATCCGCCATGCTGCCAGATTTAAGGTCCTGAGTTGGCTGTGCAGGATCTGATTGTTTTGTTGGGTTAGCAAGTGAGAAGTTTGAGGCAATATCCATACTAGACCTTGAGACAAGCTCTTTAGGATTGGGTACCAGTGCTGGTGTGGCCAGTCTGGTGCAATCAGTATCATTTTTGGCTTCTCTTGTCTGACCTTTAGGAGTACCCTGGGAAGGAGAGGCAGTGGAGGAAAGGCATATACTGTTAGATTTTTCCAGCTGAAGGATAGGGCGTCCACTTTCCATGCTTGCTTGTGATAAATCCTTGTGCAAAATCTCTGTAATTGGCAGTTGTGAGGGGAGGCAAATAGATCTATGTCTGGGCATCCCCATTTCCTTATTATCATGCTGAAGACTTGTGGATCCAGTTTCCATTCTTGGGGATCCATGAGGTTTCTGCTTAGTTCGTCTGCCAGAGTATTTGTTTTTCCTGGCAGGAATTTTGCTTGCAGGTGAAGTTGAAAAGCCAATGCTGTGTCCCATAAGGTCATTGCTTGTCTGCAGAGGGGGTAGGAATGTGTGCCTCCCTGCTTGTTTATATACCACATGACCGTAGTGTTGTCTGTCTTTATCAGTATCTGTCCTGGATGAAGCAGGTCCTTGAAAGTTGTCAGGGCATTTTGAACAGCTAGCATCTCTTTTTGATTGATGTGAAGATGCATCTGGTTTGCAGACCATGTGCCCTAAACACATTTTCCTGCCATATGGGCCCCCCCCAGGCATAATCTGATGCATCCGTTGTCAGTGTCTGTCTGGCTGTGGGTAAACTGAATGGCAGACCCTTGTTGTGGTGACAGGCTTCTGCCCACCATTGACACTCCTGTTGCAGGCAGGGAATGAGTGCAATTACTGTCTCCAGGCTGTGGCAATGCTGAGTCCAAACACTTTTTAGATACCATTGTAGTTTCCTCATATGCAGTCTGGCATATGGAATTAGTAGAGTGCAGGATGCCATGAAACCCAAGGCCTGAAGGATTTTCCTTGCAGATAAGCAGGTTTTGTTGCCAATTTCTTGAAGTAAGTAGTCAGTTGCTTTTGTTTCTCTGGCATGAGATAAGCCATCTGGGCAGTTGTATTTAAGCTTGCACCCAGGAATATTATCTCTTGAGAGGGCACTAGTTTTGATTTCTTTTCGTTTACTGTGTACCCCAGGCCAATTAGTAATCTTTTTACAAACGCCAGATGCTTTAGAAGAATGTCTTTGTTCTCTGCTTGAATTAGGCAGTCGTCCACGTAGGGATATATTTGAATTCCTCTTTGTCTGCAAAACGCAATTATTGGTGCCAGGCATTTTGTGAAGACCCTGGGCACAGTAGATAAGCCAAAGGGCAGTGCAGAGAATTGGTAATGCATTGAGCCAGCTATGAATCTGAGATATCTTCTGCAAGACTGTCTGACTGGGATATGCAGGTATGCCTCTTTTAGGTCCAAAGTTACGAGCCAAGCCTTCTTGCCCAGCATGGGCAGTAGCTGCTGTACAGTCAACATCTTGAATTTTGGAACTTCCAGACGTATTTAGTATAGACAGGTCCAGTATTGGTCTCCAGGTTTTGTCCTTTCTGGGTATTAGGAAAAGTCTGAAGTAAAATCCTTGCCCCTGCTCTTGTTGTGGTACTTGCTGAATGGTCCTCATGTCCATGAGGGCTGTAATTTGTTTTTGTGCCTCTGCCCATTGATTGTGTGGCAGGTCTGGCATACCTTTTGACCTTGGTAGAGTGTGAAAATGGAACCTGTAGCCTTGGGACACTATGTTCAGGACCCATTTGTCTTGGGTAACCATTTGCCAATTTGATGAAAACAGTGCTAGTTTTCCCCCTAAGGGGGCTGCCAAAAGAAAAGTGCTTGGATCTGGCAGAGGAAAGTCATTGGGACTGTTTCCTGTAAGGTTGTGATTTGTCCTCTCCACTTTTGGAGGTAGGAGCACCCCATTGTTTAGGCCTGTATGCGCCTTGGGGCTGAGATCTGCCTCTGGGACGCCTGTATCTGCCTCTTTGTGGTCTGTCTAACACTGGAAAGGACCAATTTTTAGAAGGCCAGTTCCTGCTAAACCTGGGTGGCTGTACCTGTAAGAAATCCTTGACTGTCTGCATGGATTTTGCTTTATCCTCCATTTTTTTTCAACACCTCTTCTGCTTTAGTACCAAATAAAGTACCATGCTGTAATGGTGCATCTAATAATTTTGCTTTAACATGATCAGGCAGATTCTGTTCCTTTAACCAAGCATGCCTTCTAATAACAGAACCTGTAGCAGCGGCCCTGCAAGAGGCCTCCAGTGAATCATAACCGCATTGCAAAGTATGCTTTCCCACTTGTTCAGCTGCATGCAATAAATCCTGCAATTCCTTGTTCTCTGCACATTCAGTATTTGTCAACAATTTCTGTTTAAGTAGTGACATTAAGTATTGCTGATATTTAAGCATATGAAACTGGCAATTTAAAGCCCTTACGGCCAAGGTAGCAGAAGTGTAGACTTTTTTCCCCCATCTGTCTAGGGCCCTAGAATCCCTATCAGAGGGGACAGGGTTTTTTGCAGTGGAAGCTTTAACCCCTTTGGGACCCTGAGATATAGTTTCTGGGTCAGCAGCGGGGATTTTATATAGGAATTTATGAGAATCCAGGACCCTGTAGTATCTGTCTGGCTTAGCAGGTGCAGGGGGTAAAGAGTCAGGGGACAGGCCGGACTCTGAAAATACATCATCTACAATGTCTAGAACAGGTGGAATAGCAAGGGTTCTGTGCTGAGGAAGTAACAAGAAGTCTCTGAACCTTTTCTTAGATTCAGAGTAATCTTGGCTCTCACAGTGGAAATGCTTCCTCATGGTATGCAAGGTTTGCCCAAAGGAATAATCCTCAGGAGGAGAGGCTGAAGGAATGGATTCCTCAGCATCAGAATCCTCATAGGGAAGCATGGAGTAATCCTGTTCAGAAGAGGAATCAGAGGAAATAGAAACCTGATCAGAAGAATCATACTCTGTCTCTTGCCTAGGCCTCTTATCAGGAGGGGGATGGGAGCCCCCTGATCAAAGTAATTAAGTCTTTGGCCATTTTGAGCATCTGTTTTTTAGGCATGGAGGTCTGAGTAGGAGAATGCTGTACTTGTTTCTTTGTCTTTAGAGCTGCTTTAGTCTTGGTCTTTGAAGCTGAAGATGGCTTAATATATAGTTGTGTAGGTCTGAAGACACCCTCAGAAGCCGATGCCTGCTCAGCAGCTCCGGACCCATCTGAGGGAATAATTTCCGAGTGTCCAATACCTTGAGTATCCAGAGGCCCAGTCGGCTCCACATGGGAGTCAAAAGCGGCCTGTGGCTCTGAGGTAGCGGGCGCCAGGGGCTGCGAAAGCGCCTCACTGGGAGGCGGCGAACCAGCGACTGGCCTAGCAGAGGCCTCATCGTCGGTTTTGGACCTCAGATGCCTATCCTTTTCCTTGTCCTTGCGTTTTTTGTAAACTCTAGTAGTCGGCTGTTCTGACGGCATTACATAATTAAATATTCGGCCAAAGTAATGAAATGCAAAATCGAACCGACGCTTAATAGTGCGTTGGTTAAATCTAGCACAAAACTGACAGCTAGCAACATTGTGATCAGGGGCTAGGCAAGGAATACAGTAAGAGTGAAAATCCTTATGAGGTATTTGCTTCCCACAAGAAATACAATTGTTAACGTTTTCTGACATCGGTTTGGAGCAAGAAAAAAGTTTCCCCAATGGGGTACTTAGCTTTAATGAAGACTTTGGTTCTGAAATTCGGATTTGAAAATCTCAGGAGTCGGCCGACCGGCACTTGCGAACTGCTTTTGCTTCGGGCACCGTACGGCAAGAAAGACCGAAGAAAATGGCATCGGCTGCATCTTATATACCCCTGGCGCACTGACGTCAGGGAAGAGGCGACAGCAACCGACGCTGGACCTAGACTTTGGAATTCTGGCCGACTGAGGGTAGCCTGCTAGCAGGATAACCCAAGAGTAATGACTGCAACAGTGAAACACGATGAACATCAAATGAAGATAAAACAAAGGCTATAGCAGCAAACTATCAATCCACACATGAACCGGTTAAACAATATCCATATCTATGGGGACATGGAAAGATATAATATTTAGGTGTATGAATTAAAGGGATTCTATTATGGCAACTAAGGATGTGTGGGAAGATACTAAACAAAAGATTATACAAAAACTGAGAAGTTAGAAGCACTTGATTATGCATACAAATAGTAAGGTACAAGAAGTGAAAATGTTTCTAATTCCTTTAGTTTTCCATATAGGTCAGGCATATTTTTATCAAGCAAAAGAGAAGTTGTGGACAATTAGACTGAATAGACACCCATGTCCCTGGTGTGTCAGCATGCAACAAGTTTAGAGATGGTATCCATTCTCTCAAAAATCAGATATTTCTTACCCAAGGCTAAGCAGCTCGATAAGAAGTCCCTGGTGAATGCCTGGACCAAAAAATTCCATATTGTAGACTCCATGTCACAATGCCCCTGAGAAAGTGAACACGGGGAGGATGAAAGAGCTTGGGAACGTGGGTGCCTTCCTTGCCTACACAAGCCTTAGCAAGCCAGATGACATGTGAAAAAGAAAACATGTGGGAACTTTGGGGAGGAGAATGAGAAACATAATAGATAGGTACCCTACCCCACCCCAGGCAGACTCAGGAAAACAAGAGGCGAAGATGCAAAAATAAACAAAAAATGGCAACTTGGAACAACCACAGGAAATTTAATTTAATGAAGTGCTTTTCATCCAGTATATTACTCGAACTTCATCAGATACAAAAACTATTAGAAATACCATTTAAATATCCCTCCTCATAGTCATATGACTTCCCTCATTCAATTTAAATGTACAAGAAACAAATATGTATATTCACATGTATGTGCAACACCACAACATTAACAAAAATAATAATAAATATATATCCATATAATATTAACCATCCTACATTAAAAAAAAATAATAAATATAATACATATACACCCACGTGTGTGTGTGTGTGTGTGTGTGTGTGTATATATATATATATATATATATATATATATATATATATATATATATATATATATATATATATGTGTGTGTGTGTGTGTGTGTGTGTGTGGTTTACAATCAAAATCTTGAAAATCAGATGACCAACCTGCTCCTGTTCGAACATGGTAGTAGCGATAGTCGGTATGTCGATAGTCAAGTGAACGGTGGTTCAGAAGATCAGCAGGGCACAGAAATGCAGCATGTCTTTACATAGCAATCATCGATATTAAGATCAACAACTGACTGTTGCTTGTATGCATCGATCATCTGACCTCATTAATATGCATAAGGCGATGAAATGCATTGAGGATATTCACGTTCGCTGTTTTGAATTCCGTGATTGTGATAGTAAACATATATATATATATATATATCTTCAAACAAACTACCCATCCAGATGTTTTTAATTTCAACAAACGATTAATAGAACACATATCGTTAAGACCTGGATAACTGTATGCATTTAGTCGTAACTGCCAAAAATAATTCCAGTTTATCCAATTTTAAGCTATATGAAGTTCAAGTAATACACTGGATGAAAAGCACTTCATTAAATTAAATTTCCTGTGGTTGGTTCCAAGTTGCCGTTTATTTATTTTTATTAGTTTTGTTCATCCTCCTGCTTGTCTTTCAATAGGAGAAGGTGTAATTGAAATTTCTACTACAACAGTAATCCAATCAAACATCTACTATTATGAGAAGTTTGCGATAAACACTATAAGGTGCCTGAAGGAAGACACGCACTCTATAAGCTATCATATGACCTGTTTAATTACAGAAAGAACTCCAAACAAACGGACAGTTCAGAATAAAATACGAATCCAAACGGACAGTTCAACATAAAATACAGATAAAGCGCTTTCATCCACCCTATATGTGGACTTCATCAGAATCAATTATACAATTAACAAAAACTAATTTATACTTTTTTTGGTGCCAAAATAGTAAAATCATTTAAAAAGATACTACTGTATTAATACAAGAATGTTAAATTGTACATGTTCAAATCTATTACACTAACATAACTCCATTCATAGGTAATATTAAAATAATACAATGTAATTGTAAACATTGTCCTTTCCTACATATCCATTAATAATAAATTACATAAAAATAAGGTACATGAATATATAAAATGTATGTCGATTGTATGTGTATATGAACCATTAATATATTTTTATAATTTTATATTGTACTTAAAAACCTATGGGAAATAATTATATACATAAACAGACCATGAAATTGAAGTATCAAATATATACCAATTAGGAGGCCTCTGAATAGTCAAAATTCTTATTACAAATTAAATCTAAAACGATTTAAGTATATGTACATGTTATATTTCTAAGTCCATTCTCTACTGTGACAAAGTGCATAATGTCACATATCCAAATTCATACTTTCTGCACCTATCAGTAGTGTCTATCGTACTAGTATGAAAAACTACACCCTTTCACTTAAAATTCTTTCACATTATAAGAATAATGTGTGCATGTGAAACCATATTCATGGCCTCCTAATTGGTATATATTTGATATTTCAGTTTCATGGTCTGTTTATGTATATAATTATTTTCCATAGGTTTTTAAGTACAATGTAAAATTATAAAAATACAAAAATATATTAATGGTTCATATACACACACAATCTACATACATTTTATATATTTATGTACTTTATTTTTATGTAATTTATTATTAATGGATATGTAGGAAAGGACAATGTTTACAATTACATTGTATTATTTTAATATTACCTATGAATGGAGTTATGTTAGTGTAATAGATTTGAACATGTACAATTTAACATTCTTGTATTAATATGGTAGTATCTTTTTAAATGATTTTACTATTTTGGCACCAAAAAAGTATAAATTAGTTTTTGTTAATTGTATAACCGATTCTGATGAAGTCCACATATAGGGTGGATGAAAGCGCTTGATCCGTATTTTATTTTGAACTGTCCATTTGGATTCGTATTTTATTCTGAGCTGTCCATTTGTTTGGAGTTGTTTCTGTAATTAAACAGGTTGTATTATAGCTTATAGAGTGCGTGTCTTCCTTCAGGCACCTTATTGTGTTTATCGCATTTTCATTGTCGAGGTTTTAAAACACTATTTTATTGTTTGTGATTTGGTATGGAGAGCCAGGAGGAAGCAGTCATGATAAAGTGTACGCCTGGAGAGGAGGGTGAATTAAAGAGACTTTGGTCGGAAGTCTCATCACTCAAGGGAGAGGTAACACTGTTACTGGAAATGATGACCCAATTTGAGTCGAAACGGCAGGAACCTTGTTCGCAGATGGGAAGAAGTGAACGGCTAAGTGACAGCAATTTTGAACTTGAGTTACCTAATGGACAGGACCACAAAACTATTGTTTCTACACATAAGACCACGAAAGATGTATTAGGAAAGGGATTGGACAATAGTAGACTCACTGACAAGGAGTTTACTTTTGATTTTTCATTGTACAACATTGACGATGAATCTAGGCGCATAGGGACTAAACCGAAACGCTTTATGGCTGGGAAAATGTATTCTTTAGCCGTGTTCCAAGGGCACAATGAGCAAGGTACTGTACGACACAGTTCTAGTCCTAAAGCTAGTGTCACTATGATTAATGACAATAATAAGAAATTGAGCTATAAAGCTGATAAACTGGACAATTTTATTTCAACTGATGTATGCTTTGATAAAGTAAGCCAGACAGCTAACTTAAAAGATTTACCAAGTGAAACATTTTCTGGCACTTTACGTGAATTAATTTATGCTTTTGGGAAGAACCTTAGTATGATCAGGGGAATTAAAATTGATAATGCATATTTAAATAAATGTTTGGCATTAAAAATAGTCCCTAAGGGACTAAGATTTTTAAACAACCTATGGGAATTTTATTGATTGACCAAACGTGAAGAATTTGATGTATTATTTAATCAGTTTGGTTATGAATTTATGAAACTTTTGATAAGGAAGAATGAAGAGAAAGTATGTAAATTAATTGAAAAAGTAGAAAAACTAAACAAACTAATAGCTGACAATTTATTGTTTGAACAATGGGAGAGACTATATTATAAACAATTTCTGGAGGCAGACAGAAAAGCACAGAATATAGTACAAAAGAAATACAAGAAGATAGATTGGAATACAACAGATTACAGAAACAATAATGCATACCCTTGGCAAAAGGGAATATGGAATACTGATGAAATGAGTGATAGTTCGGGTCCAGAGAGATACAATGGAAATTATCGATCCAATAGAGAGAATGGAAATTTTTATGGGGGAAGGAACCGATATGGAGGAAGAAAATTGGCAAAGGAATTGGAAATGGAGAAAAAACAGACAGGGATGGGGACAGAGACAGTTTTACAATCAGGAATGGAGGGAACATTACTAGTAGAGAATAATGGTGAACAGATTATTAATAATATTTCATTAGAAGCGAACAGTAATACTATTGTCAAAACAGCAGATATTGAAGGCATAGTAGTTAGTAAGAATGAATTTAACATTTTTAACTACACCGGAAAGGAGATAAGTGATGCATTTTTTACACTTTTTTCAAAGGGAATGAAATTTGTCCCCAGAAAAAAATTCCAAGTAGTGGACTGCATTACTGAAATTAAGAAATTTCTCAAGAAAATCAACTTAGCTATTCACTTTAACAATAAGTTAGATGTGGGTGAGAAAGAAAAACTAAAGAAAAAAAGTACCTATATACCACCCACCCACCCCAATGTTGCTATGTATGAGAAATTAGTTACTAAGGATATATATATCAATTAAAGAATTAAATTAGCTTTAAAAGGGTAAAAAGTAATTTATCAAAGGAATAATTTTCACTACTTCAATGGCTAAAAAATGACAATACAGTAAGAATTATGAAGCCGGACAACGGGGGTGGAGTTGTATTATATGACCAAAATGAATATAATAACAAGATGTTTGAAATTTTAGTAGAGTCTGGAAACTACACGTCTGTATCTCTGAATGAAATAAATATTGGGTACAGACACACTGACATGTTCCTGGAGGAATTTTTACTTGATGGGTGAATAAATTTAGATATTTATAAATTTTTGACTGTAGAATATCCTACGTTGGCTACTATAGTGGGAGTTCCGAAAGTACATAAAAATATAAGTGATCCACCATTTCGACCAATAATTTCAGGTAGTCGATCGAAAACTTTTCCCATGGGAGTAGCCATTGACACATGGCTAAAACATATTTATGATAAAATACCACATTTGATTAAGGACTCCTGGATCTTCCTTGGGAATCTAACACCACAACTTTGGAAAGAAGGAATTATATTTATTACAGTGGATGTAATTGATCTATTTTCATGTATTCCAAAGCAAGAGGGTCTAGACGGTTTCTGTAATAGTATTAGACAACATTCCAATCTGAAATGGGATCACATTAATTTAATCATGGAACTTATGTCAATAATTCTTGAGTACAATTATATTTATTTTGAAGGCAAATATTATAAGAAGACTCAGGGAGTGGCTATGGGGGCTGCATGTGCCCCCCATATATGCAAATTTGGTCATGTTGAATTGGGAAACCTAGAAATTGTTTAAGAGTGAATATTTTAAGTTTATTAGACATTACACGAGATTCTTGGACGATATTTTTATATTATGGGATGGACTCGAAATTAAAATAGAGGAATTCATCAATTATTTGAATAGTACTAGTCACTATTTAAAATTTACTTACAATTATAGTAGAGAGGGAATTGCATACTTAGACACATTTGTTTCTATTGATAATGATGGATGTTAAGTTGTCAATCTCGCCTTCATTCTTGCTGGATGGGTTCGGAGCCGATCTTCGGCTCTGATTCGGCCACTTACTAAAGCTCGAGAGCTAATTTTACCGGCTCGAGGCAACCCTATATCCCATGATGCAAGGCGATAACTACCCAGATCTCGTTTGCCGCTTTCGCTTGCGAGGTGCATTTTTACCGGCTCCTGGTAAGTTTTCAATTTTTCAGACTTTTAGTCACTCCCCTTCTTTTTAGTTCACTACTGTTATTATCTTAACTGTTAACGGTTAGATTTTTAACCCTATCTCCCGTTAGTGGTTCCCCTTATCCAGTTATTTATCCCTTCCCCTAAGTTAGGCCTTAAGCCTCCCCCTTTCCTATTTTTTGTCAGGGATTCTCTGTGGTGTTTGGGTGTGTTTGTATCCCTGTTTTATTTTTTATTTGGATTGGGTGTTTATTGTGTGTGTGTGTGTTTTTTTTAGTACTTGGTGCTCCCTCGACACCGTTATGTCGAAGGACACAAAGGTCTCAGGCTTCAAGAAGTGTGACTTGTGCTGTCAGAAAATGTCTCTGACAGACGGTCACACTTCTTGTGTTTACTGCCTGGGACCTCTGCACCTGCAGGACTCTTGTTCTGTCTGCCACGCCTTCAGCCCAAGAGTCCTGCAGGAGCACAGAAATAAACTAATACTGAGGGGCTTATTAAAGCCTGAGAGCTCCCCTACTAAGTCTGCTCCGGGGAAGCCCTCGAAACCAGTAAAGCCTTCGGCTCCAAGCCCTAAGCCATCGGCTACTGGTTCGCCTTCTGTGACGAGATCGGCTCCGGCCGGAGCCGATCCCTCTGTGTCACAGCTTACAGTATCGGCTCCACCCGGCGCCGATACCGCTAAATCTAGGCACTCACTGTCGGCTCCGGCTGGAGCCGACGTATCCTCGGCTCCTTCAGCTCCACCCATCTCCAGAAAGAGACCAAGATCCCCTTCGTTGGAGTCTATACATTTGGCTCCGAGATCACCCCTGCTCTCAGAGCGAAGCCATCGGAGCCGGTCTTCTCGGTCGTCCAGGCTGTCCGACCACGACCTCGAGAGAGTGGTGAGTAGACTATTAAAGTCTCAGGCATTGGCCCAAATGCTCCATAGCCCATCTCATCAGATGGTAGCCATTACACATCCACCTAACATTCCTCCTTCGACTCTCCTACAGAGCTCGGAGCCGGAGCTCCTCAGAGCCGTGACTGTTGTGGCTTCGGAGCCGATACCTCCCCCTTCGGCTCCATCGTCCTCTGCTCCGATCTCCTCCTTGATGCCTTCATTGGAGGGATCCGGGCATCTGGTCTCTCTCGTCGGCTCCGAGTGGGCAAGTGGCATCGGACCCTTGTCCGACCCCGTTCTCCCTTTCGGAGCTTCGGCGCTGGTGAGCTCAGCCCCGACATCAGCCTCAGAGCCATCCCTGTCGGTGCGGCCTGGGGTTCCTGTCTCTTCGGAGCGGGAGCCTTCTGGCCTCTCTGATGGGGGAGCCTTCGAGGTGATGAGGAGTGTACTAGCCCCAGGGCATAGTCAACGGTCAGTTCTATCAGCTCCTCCCACTACAGTGCCTGCTGACGTCTCTTCCCACTCTCTTGCTCCCGGACCCAGAGATCCAACGCCTCAGGTTTCCCCACTGGGAATATCTTCCTCTTCCGAGGCTTCTCCTGACCCATCAGGTGAGCCTCCGCATAAGAGGACATGTAAGAGGAAACATCTAGACTCCCCCGAGTCTATTACATCCGATACTGACTTGGATGAGTCGGAGGGATCCCCAAGGTCCCCATCTGAGGATGTCTCTTTCTCAGACATCCTTGAACTCCTTAAGCAGAGGGGGAACTGGCCTTCCCTTAATCCTTCCAAGGATGAGTCGGTATACCTGGAGGCGTTCGGGTCTCGACCCTCAACCTCCTGGGTGTCTCCGCCTTTCGACCCTCTTATGGACGTGGTGGCTCGGAAGGCGTGGATGGCCCCAGATTCGGTGGAACCCATTCCTCGGAGGCCTTCTAAATTCATCACGGCCCCACCTGATAGGCAATTTTTGACAAAAGGTGTCCCGGTTGATGCCATGGTGGTGGCTGCAGCCACCAAGAAGGAACTAGCTGATCCTTCAGTACCTGTCCATCCTCCTAACAAGGATTCCAGGACTATGGATAGGTACGGCAAGCGGATATTTTCTTCAGCGACCTTTGCCATGCGGTCGCTGAACTACTTGTGTCACTTCACCCGCCTTCAAAGCGATGTTCTTAAAGAGTTGGGAGAAGTTTTACAGGATCCGTCAGCTGCTGGGTCCCAGGATAAAATTAACTCACAGCTAGGAATCCTAAACTCCATTGTTAACTCCTCCATGCGGCTCATTTCATATGCAGCCGATGGAGCGAGTAGGGCCGCAGGCACAGGAGTGGCTTTAAGGCGTAAATCCTGGATGCGGCTTTGTAATTTTGCAGACCCCTTCAAGGCGTCCTTCACAAACTCTCCTTTTGATGGTTCGACCATGTTCAGACCTCAGGTGAAAGACACCTTGACTAGATGTGAACAAGATGGCAAGACTCTTTCTGCCGTAGGAGTCCGTTTCTCCACCCCTTCAAGACCTTACCCAAAAGGTCAGAAGGGAGGGAAAATGTGGTTCTGCAAATCTCAAGGAGTCACGCCTGACGCACGAGGTCAGTTTACCCCCAGAGGCAGAGGGGGTAACAACAACAGACACCGCCCTAGGAGCAGAGGGGGTCCACAGAATCAGGGTAGCAGGAAGCCTCTCTCTGACAAACACTTCCAGCATCCCTGAGATGTTGCCCGACTGTCCACCTTCGGAGGCAGTCGGGGGAAGATTATCGCTGTACCCAAAAGCCTGGCTTTCCCTTTCTCAAGACAAATGGGTACAGTCGATCATATCTGAGGGTTACAAAATTCCCTTTATCCAAACCCCAATTCAGCAAAAGGGAACCCTTCCAGACGTTCCACCCAGTCTAAGGGAACTAGCCGTACCAGAGATATCAAAACTGCTAGCAAAAAGAGCCATCCAGCCAGTCCCAGCAGACCAAATAGGATCCGGAATCTACTCAAGGTTCTTTTTAGTACCAAAAAAGACAGGGGACTGGAGACCAATATTAGATCTCAGCAAACTAAACAAGTTTGTAAAGAAAACAAGATTCTGGATGGTCATGCTTCAGTCCATTCTACCCTTTCTGGGCAAGGACAATTGGATGTGCTCGGTGGACCTTCAGGATGCGTATTATCACATAAAAATTCACAGGCGCTCCAGAAGGTTTCTCCGCTTTCGGCTGGGGGCCAGTCACTTCCAATTCAGAGCCCTGCCATTTGGACTCATTACAGCCCCCAGAGTGTTCACCAAATGTATGGCAGCGGTTACGGCTCACCTGAGACGTCAAGGATTCCAGGTGTTTCCATATCTAGACGACTGGCTCCTCACTGCCACCACCAGGCATCAACTTCTCCAAGCCAGAGATTACACCATTCACATTTGCAGAGGGCTAGGGATCTCTATAAAATTTGAAAAATCTGCCTTGTCAATCTATTACCTTTATAGGCGCCAACTTGGACACCGTACAACTTTCAGCAAAGTTAACAGATCAAAGGATCTTGGATATTCAAAACTACATCCATGTGCTTCTCCAGAGCGACAAAATTCAGGCCAGGTTTGCCCTGAAAGTATTGGGTCTTATGGCGGCCGCCATAACACTTCTTCCCCTTGCCCGCTTTTACATGCGTCTCCTACAGTGGATGCTGTTCGCCCAATGGTCTTTTCAACGACTTCCCATGCGTCACAGGATCATGATAACTCCAATTTGCAAAAGGCATCTGACCTGGTGGATATTGTCCCCTCAAGTCCATCAGGGCAGACCCTTTGTTCCTCCCGCCATGGTTACATCGTACGCCTGCCTGATCGAGAGGGGGCATTATCAGGGCAGGATGGTCCATGGCACTTGACAACCTTTTGAGTGCCACCTGCACATAAATGTCCTGGAGATGAGAGCAGTGCTTTTAATGTTGCAAGCCCTCCACGACTCTCTTCCCTTGGGGACTACTGCAGTCCAAACGGACAATATGTCCGTAGTGTGGTATATCAACAAGCAGGGTGGAACCAAGTCCTATCCACTGTGTCGAGAGGCACTCAGACTTTGGCAGTGGGCAATCTCTTCTCAGCGGTTTCTGATAGCAACACATATCCCCGGGAAATCCAACATCATAGCGGACAGGTTGAGCAGAGCTATTCTCATGCCTCACGAGTGGTCTCTCAAACAATCTGTGATGGAAGAGAGTTTTCAGAAGTGGGGCCTTCCTTGCTGCGATCATTTTGCTACGCCTCAAAACAGCAAATGCCCCGACTTCTTCTCCCTCTTCCCCCTTCCAGGCCATCCCCCCAGAGACGCTCTAATCCAAGATTGGCCCCGGGGACTTCTCTATGCTTTTCCTCCCTTTCCTCTAATACCACAAGTAATTCAGAAAGCAACCGCCTTGAGAGCCAAGATGATTCTCATTGCCCCTTATTGGCCTCGACAGATATGGTTTCCGTTCCTGCATCATTATCTTTTGGTACAGCCATGGCATCTGGACCCAGTTCCAGATCTCCTGACCCACCAGTCGGGGCAGCTGCACCAATCCATACCTTCTCTCAACTTCACTGCTTGGTTGCTCCACTTCCGTCCCTAGCCAGGCTTCCTATGATTTCTAATCCCGTCCGGGATATCATAGTAGCTTCCCTTAAATCTTCCACCAGAAGGATTTACACTAGTAAATGGCAACGTTTCTCCTTCTGGGCAAAAGCTAGGAACATAGATCCCTTTACTGCTCCGATTCATTCGGTCTTGGAATTCCTAGCAGAAATATTTCACTCAGGATCTTCTTCCTCCACAGTAAAAGTTCAGTTGGCAGCCATTTCAAATTTTCATATTGGCTTGTTGGACCACAACATCATGTCCCATAAACTTTGCAAGGCATTCCTTAGAGGTGTATTTTTACTTAAGCCTCCGATTAGAGACCCTCCACCACAGTGGGATCTAAATTTAATCTTAACATCCTTGATTCTTCCCCCCTTTGAACCTGCGGCTACCTGTTCATTGAAATTTCTTTCTTGGAAGACACTCTTCCTGGTCGCCATTACTTCTGCCAGGAGAGTATCTGAGATTCATGCCCTCTGCATTCATCCTCCCTACTTAATCTTCCACAAAGACAGAGTTTCTCTAAGGACTAATCCGTCTTTTTTACCCAAAGTGGCATTGCAGACAAACTTAAATCAATCTATTGATCTTCCAGTTTTTTTCCCAAATTATTCTAATAGAGCGGAGCAAAAGCTACATTATCTCGATGTTCACCGCCAACTCAGATATTATTTGGGCAGAACCAAAGAATTTAGGAAATCTGATCAACTGTTTTTATCCTATGCAGAGAACAGGAAAGGCCTTCCGGTATCCAAGGTAACCCTATCTAGGTGGCTGTCTTCTGTGATTACATGCATTTTTCAACTCAGAGGTAAACAGTTGACTTCTAGGCCAAAAGCCCATTCAACTAGAGCACTAGCTACATCTACAGCTTTTCAGGCTAGACTTCCAATAGACACTATTTGTGCAGCAGCGAATGTTCAAGAGAAGAATTTATGACCATCTATATGCAATTAGGAAAAATTACAGTATGAATGCACTGTATAGACATATAGCTGCTAAAAGTAATAGTCACAGATTTAAATTTGCCATCTTAGAACAAGTAAATATGAATAGTCAAGGAGGAAATATAAAAGTACACTTGGCTGAGAAAGAAGTGAGATGGCAATTATTAACTGATGCATCCACCACAGTGGGATTAAATGATTACATCACTATTAAACCCATTTTACAAAAGTTACAATGGGAGATAGTTATTTATATGGTTTCACATACACAAATTATTCTTATAATGTGAAAGAATTTTAAGTGAAAGGGTGTAGTTTTTCATACTAGTATGATAGACACAATTGATAGGTGCAGAAAGTATGAATTTGGATATGTGACATTATGTACTTTTTCACAGTAGAGAATGGACTTAGAAATACAACATGTACATATACTTAAATTGTTTTAGATATAATTTGTAATAAGAATTTTGACTATTCAGAGGCCTCCTAATTGGTATATATTTGATATTTCAATTTCATGGTCTGTTTATGTATATAATTATTTTCCATAGGTTTTTAAGTACAATGTAAAATTATAAAAATACAAAAATATATTAATGGTTCATATACACACACAATCTACATACATTTTATATATTTATGTACTTTATTTTTATGTAATTTATTATTAATGGATATGTAGGAAAGGACAATGTTTACAATTACATTGTATTATTTTAATATTACCTATGAATGGAGTTATGTTAGTGTAATAGATTTGAACATGTACAATTTAACATTCTTGTATTAATATGGTAGTATCTTTTTAAATGATTTTACTATTTTGGTGTCAAAAAAGTATAAATTAGTTTTTGTTAATTGTATAATTGATTCTGATGAAGTTCACATGTAGGGTGGATGAAAGCGCTTGATCCGTATTTTATTTTGAACTGTCCGTTTGGATTCGTATTTTATTCTGAACTGTCCATTTGTTTGGACTTGTTTCTGTAATTAAACAGGTCATATTATAGCTTATAGAGTGCATGTCTTCCTTCAGGCACCTTATAGTGTTTATTGCATTTTCGTTGTCGAGGTTTTAAACACTATTTTATTGTTTGTGATTATGAGAAGTTTATTATGCAGTTTGTTACATGGATCACTGCTGCAATAGAACTTCCTAGTGGCCAAAGCACACAAGGAATAACAGGTGGTCGAGTTTATTGTGGTAGGTTGCCGAAGTCCCTGCAAAGATAGCTATAACAAAAGTTACCATAGCCCTAGAGGTAATGTCCAGACTGTAATGTTTGGAAAAGGTGTGGACTGAGATGCAAGTAACATTGTCTATAATGGATTGTTTACTCATCTGACTGAAAAAGGCTATAGACTGCTTGTTACAGCTACTTTCATTTGCCTGAATCTCGTCTCAACAAATCCATGAAACATTTCTCAAGATAAAGACAAAACAACAAGTCATCTCCTTCATGGTTTTCCGTTACTTCTGGTATTACATTAGAAGTTTAACTTGCATTCTCCAGAGAGAACATTGCTTAATTTTAGCAGACTCTCTAACCCTGGTGCAGTCATGATATTGTCTCCAGCTTTCTCTATATTGCAGACCTGAAGATCTGATGTCATTTTCATTCATTCCTCCACTGTTAGGTTTCGATCTGACCCTCAGATCTGACTCAGCCACATTTCCAGCTCATGCAGCACTGAAACTCTCGTGCTCCTCCCTTACTCATAATGCTCTAGTCACCTAACATACCTCAGATCTCATTTGCCATCTTGGCATATGGACTTGGTTGCTGTACTTTCGAGTTTAGCTATTTGGTTTTTGTGAGTGAGAATTTTCTGTCGAGTTTAGCTATTTGGTTTTTGTGAGGGAGAATTTTATGGTTATTATTCTTATTTTACTACTTCTTTACTAAACTTATTCATTTATAGCACTATTCTCCCTTACTTGTGTAGTTTTTAATACCATTGTTGGTATTCCCCCTTTCCTGTATTTGTTGGTATTTCTTTAGTTACCATTGTTGGTAACCCCTTTTTCTCCTTTGTTAAAAAAAAAAAAATTCTTAATATATTTATCATTCTTTATTCCTCACTACTTTAAAATGTCTGAAAAACCTTCAGGTTTTAAAAAGTGTACAGCCTTTGGCCATAAAATTATTTTATCAGATACACACTCTAAATGTGTTTATTGTTTAGGCACTGCACATCTAGACTCTAGCTGTGACATTTGCAAAGTTTTTAACCTCAGAGCTTTGAGAGATAGAAACAATAAATTGATACTAAGAGATCTGCTCCCTCTAAGTCTTTATCAGCATCATCTGGGGCTCAACGCCCCAAGAAGTCAGGTAACAAAGATGCAAGAAAGTGTTCCCTGGATCCGACCTCACCTTCGAATCAGGATTCTGAACCACGCCGCAAACTTTCTAAACCATCGGATCTGGCCCCCTGTGATGATGAGGCAACTACAGTTGTGTACACTTACCATAAATGTAGATGTTCGAGTGTATTCACTGTTGCAGTCATCACATTTGGGTTATCCCTGCCAGGGTAGCCCTTGGCCAGCCCGAATACTAAAGGACTCCCAACGAAGTACTTAGCTTTAGAAGACTTCAGCTTCAAATCGGTAGACAAAACTCAGGTAGCGGCCGACCGGCACTCATGCGAACTGCTTCTGCTTCAGGCTCCATGGCAAGAAAGACTGATGTAATGGCGTCGGCTGTCTTACTTTATACTACTGATGACCTGATGTCAGTCCTGAAGCGACAGCAACCGACGCAGAAATACTAAGCTTCTGGCATTCGGGCCGGCAGAGGGCTACCCTGGCAGGGATAACCCAAATGTGATGACTGCAAAAGTGAAACACAAAGAACATGTTCCTCCTAATGCAGATTCAATTGGGGGCTCTTCCAGCTCTGACCCCAGTGGGTCCAGAGACCTTTATTATTACTACCCCACCATTCCTGGCTCCTTCTCTAACTCAACCAGTGGCTTTGGAGCAGTCAGATCTAAAGATTCCAGAGTCATCCTCATTTTATCACAAGATTATGGTGTCTTTGACTCCGGTGGCATCTCTGAGTGGACCAGTGCCAAGCACTTCAGAGCCGGATGACTCTCTGAGCTGTAGCATTGGTGACAGATCTGAGGTGTTAAATTCACCTTCATTGCTGTTAGAGCCATCTCTGCCTCTCGGACCTTCTGCGCTAGATAGCTCAGCTCCTACTCCCTCTTTGAGTAGTCTGCCTTTGGGGCAGAGGGAGCCTATGATCCACAAACACTTCTTCTTGGAGCCGTCAATTTCCATCTGTCCAAGGCATTTTGCTTTCACCAGAGCTTTCTCTGTTCCTAGAGTACAGACTTCTCCCCCTCTGTCGGCTCTGATTTCCCAACTCCATTTGTCTCTACATCTAGAACCTCAACCACTTGTGCCACTGAAACAGTCAGCCCTGATAAGTCACCTTGCTTGTGGTCCTCCAGAGGTTTTTTGTGGCCCTGCTCTACTGTCAGGTGGAACACTAAGCCTAGCCTCAGAGGTGCCAACACATCTCTCACCCACTAGCCATTTCTTTTTTTTTTTTTTTTGCAAAATCTCTTTATTAAGATTATATCAACAATATACAAACACAACTAAATATAAATCTCAAACAAAAAGTCCTACAGACTAAAGCTACCTATATACAATTCTCATCCATATCTAAATGTGCTGAAAGTACGATAATGAGGTAAAGTCATGACAGTATATATTCATATACCAATTTCCAAGTATCCCTCTGTGCTGATTTTTGCCTCATGGAATACCACAAATATTTATGTGCATATAAATGCTTTCTAGCAATAAGTTTAAATCCTTCCCATGATATCTTAGACCTGTCTTTCCAATTTAGGGTGATGTAATATTTTATCAACATAAATGTTGTTATTAGAAGGTGCATATTCTTAATATTCGAACCTATTGGGGGGATATGCAGGAGGGCAAATTTCCAAGATAAGGTTGATTTTTCATATCCCATTTTTTCTAATCTGACCCTTAGGGCACACCAAAGTTTGTATGAGCATTTGCAGCTCCAAAAAATGTGTATGATATCTGCTTCTTTCAAAGGGCAGAATTGGCAGTATGGTGGGACTTCTCTGTACATCTTATTTAAGATTGAAGGAGTAAAATAAGCATTATTTACAATCATAAGTTGAGTATATCTGAATTTTTGAAGGGATATGACTTTGGAAAATTTCTGAATCGCCTGTGCAATTATACTGGAGGAAATTGTGGATCTTGTTTTGTCCAATAATTAGAGTGAATATCCTCTTTAGTGTGTTTAATAGACGTAATGATTTTATAGACATTCGAGATCATTTTCTTTTTCCGTGTCAGCAGATCCTATACCATTTTACAAGTATCTATGTGTGAGTCTGGGATGTCGATATCCTCCCAAAATCTGCAACAAAGCTCTTTTAATTGTCTAATCATGATTGTATACTTGATCGGTAGATTAAGTTTGCTCCTAATGCTAGTTAAAGATTCCTGCTTAAGTATGAAAAGATCTAATACAGTTTTTCCTTTTAGTAATGGGTATGAATTCAAATTAATCATCTTATCATTTAATTGAATATTGGGATTGAGATGTAAAGGTTGGAGTGTCCTGAAAGCTGTGTGTAAGTTCATAGATTTGAACAGATTTTGTGTGATTTTAATTTGTTCCCATAATTCGTTTTGAACTTTATATCTTCTCCTGGACGTAGCATCTAAGAATGGGTGAGCCATGGGATTAAAGTGTAGTGATTTAACATAATTATGGTATAATTTAACCCAACTTCGGCACCATGTCTTCAGTTCCTCCCTGTAACTCGCAATATTGATTACTCTACTACATTTGTTAATTTCATAAAATAATCTGAAGTCGGGTAGTCCCAAGCCTCCTTTGTCCTTAGGGTATATAAGTTTTTGATAATTTATCCTGACAGGTCTTGGGTGCCATATAAATTTCGACAGGGATGCTTGGATATTATTGAAAACTCTGTTATGAATCAGGGTGTTGGTAGTGTTAAAAATATACAGTATTCTCGGGAGAATATTCATTTTAATAATGGCTACTCTTGAAAGGAGAGGGAGTTTTAGTTGTGACCATCTTTCCAAGTCTTTTTGAATATTGGACCAAATCTTAACCACATTCTCTTGATAATAATTATGCGCATCTGTATAGAATGATATTCCTAGATAGTGTAGGTGGTCTCTGATTTTTATATTAGGTATAGAATTTCCTCTAGGATATTGTGCGTGGCTGTTTACCGGGAATATCGTTGATTTGTCCATATTAACCTTATAATTCGCAAATTTAGAAAATAGCTGTAATGAGTTATTTATCTTGATAAGGTCTGTGTTGGGGAGAGAATAATATATATTTAAATCATCTGCATATGCAGAGAGAGTTAACTCAGTGTTAAATAAGACCCGAATATTGTGAAATGTTCTCTGTTTTATTAGTAGAAACAAGGGTTCTATATACAAGTTAAATAAAAATGGTGATAAGGGACATCCCTGTCTAATCCCATTATTAATTTCTATTTTCTTTGAGCTATACTTGTTTATTTGCAAAGAGGTGTATGCTTTCTTATGCAAAGTGCTGATATAATGAATAAACTGTGCTGGAAATTTAAATTTTTGCAGAATCGTGTTCAAAAATATCTTATTGATTCTATCAAATGCTTTAGATGCATCAATAGTTAGGGTGTAAATAGGTGTCTGTTTGATTAAGGATAGGGATATCATTGCGTCAAGAGGGATATCATTGCGTCAAGAGTGAGTGTCTGATCAACTGTTTGTCGCTGATTAATAAATCCTGATTGCTCTGGGGAAATGATTTTAGTAATTACTGTCTTAATTCAATTGGCTAATACTGTTGCCATAATTCTCATATCTAAATTAATAATGGAAATGGGCCTATAATTATTAGGGTTGGTGGTGTCCGTATTCGGTTTAAGTATTAGTATAGTTCTAGATGCACTCAGATGAGGGTCAGAAATACTCCCTTGTATAATGTACTTAAAGAGATGATAAAGTATGATCGACATCTTAGAACTGAAAATCTTGTAAAACTCAGCTGAGAAACCATCTGGCCCCGGTGCCTTATTATTTTTGAGATTGTTAATAGCTGTTTTGATATCCATTTGTGTAATCTCGGCTGATAATAGAGTTTGTTGTTGTTCCCCTAAGCTGGGAAAATTTAAATTATTAAGGAATAAATGTAAATCCTGTTCATTGAGAATCTTGGGGGTAGGGTTGTAGACTTCTTCATATATCTTCTCAAAAACCTTAATTATATCTTGTGAGTTATGATAGCAATTTTGTTGATAAATAATTTTCGAGATAAAAGGAGTAGGTTTATGTTGATTAAGTAATCTCGCTAAGAATCTAGAGGGGAGTTGGGCCCATTGTGAGTAATTGGCTAGATTTTTGATTTCATGGAATGATAAGTTTTCTGCTTGTAAAGATACTAGCTTAACCTGCAGTTGATTAATAGAGTTCTCTATATCCGAAGAGTATTTCTGCTGCATCTTCAGCTCAAGTCTGGTTAGTTCTTCCTTGATACTCTTTTCTTTGGTGAGAAAATTTTTCTTATAAAAAGCAGATTTATTAATTAACATCCCTCTGATTAAAACTTTCGTGGTAGCCCAGGTAATATCAATCGGAGTACTATTGTCATTAATGGATAGTAAGCATTGGTCCAACAAGGTAGCGATTTCTAAGTGCAACCTCTTTTCCTGACCATATAAATTTACCTAACACTATGGACAGACAATTTCAAACAGTTTCTCCAGCCAGCTTGGTTGACATGGGCATCCTGAGGCAGCATAGCAACTGCCTCATGTTCACCAACAACCTTCTACTCCTAGTCCACACAAACTCAACATGTGAGAAATGCAACTATATTAAGAACCTTGAATACATGTTCTGTCACACACCAGTCAGCACATATGACAATGATCAGCATGCACACCTCACCTCCTACTCCACACAAACCCACATCACACATACCTACATATGCGGAGGCCCTCACCAGAACCATACCTAAAAACAGAGCTCAGTGTCTCACCTTTGAAGACCTTAAGGCAAAACACAAAACCAAACATATCAGTCAAAGGTGATCACATCGTGAGACACACACATGCCCCTCTTACCAGGCTGGATAAAGAAAAGGTCATGGTCAGCTGTTTGTCAGGTGCCAGGATCCACCAAATCACACACGCACTCAAGTCTCTCAACAACATGTACTGTTATGACTCCATCATAGTCCATGTTGGTGTGAATGACGTGAGACGTACTGCTCTGGACTATATGAAGAGAGACATGACTGAGCTCTCACACTGTGTGCCTCAGGCAGGTATGTCCCTAGCCTTAAGCAGCATTTTACCTTCACCTAGGATGATGCCTCAATACAAACAGAAAATGATTGACTTCAATAACTGGCTTAGTTTCTGGTGTCATTCTAAGGGGGTCCAGTATCTGTCAGCCTGGGAAGACATGATCAACAGATCTCGCTGCTTTGCCAGAGATGGTCTTCACCTGTCACCCCTGGGATTTCAGCCTCTGGCAAAGGCTCTTGCCACCCTCATAGTGCATTTTTTAGGCAGTGTCGCAAGAACAACATTTCTTACATAAAAACTCCATCTTAAAACAACCTCAAGGTTATGTTGTTAAATGCTAGGAGTCTTAACATGAAACTGCACTCAATGGAAGCAGTCCTCACCTTGGAAGACGCAGACATTTGTGCAGTCATGGAGACCTGGTTCAAGGCTATGGACAGCACCCAAGCCATACCGGGTTACACCTCCTTCTACACAGTCAGACCACAAACAGAAGCTGTGAAAACTAAAGGAGGAGGTGTATCAATATTCATTAAAGATAAATACACCTCCAGACTTATTAAACAGTATGATTCCCTGGAGATACTTCAGGTCCAATTAGCTGTTGGTAGGACAACTATTTAAGTCATTGCCAGTTACAGGACCCCTCCACGAATCAGGACACCCACTCTGCCAATTTGGATCTACTTGAGTCTATCAAGAAACATCTGAACACCATGGTTTTGGGTGACTACCCATCCATGGATTGGGTAAATTACTCGTGCTCAAATTCACTTGCCCAAAGGTTCCCCAACTTTGTTAACTCCAATGCCCTGGACCACCTGGTTGACACCCCCACAAGGGGTACCAACATCCTGGATCTGGTACTTACCAATATGAGGGACCACTGTAGCACCCCCACTGTGAGGATTTCCCTGATGAGATCTTACCACAAATCATTCTCATTCGAATTAACTATCACACCTGACCACCCTATCCCCAGCAGCAACTAAACTAAAAAACTTCTCCAAAGCAGATTATAACCTCTTATGGGATGGTATAAATAGCTTCACTGCACTTCCCCCCTCAGATGGAACTGGCAACTATGCTGAGTTCTGCAACAATGCTTTATACAAACACATGTATAACTGCATTGACTCAGCCAAAACAAGCTCCTTACAGAAGAGCAAACCTGCCTGGTGGACAACTGCCATTAACAGGCTTTACAATAAGAGGTAGAAATTGCTCTCTAAAAGTCAGAGGGAGTGAGCCCCAAACTGGAAACAATCCCTCCTCAGCTTAAACAAGCAAATAAGACTTCTTGTGAAGTCCTCCAGAGCAAGCTACAAATCCAGATTAGCTTCCTCAACTAAAGGCAACCATAAGGCATTCTTTAGTTACATCCATAACTTAAAAGGAAAGGCTTAGATTTGTGCCGAACTGGTAGTTAGTGATACCACATGTACTGAGCCTGTGAACACAGCTAACCTGTTGGCAAACAGATTCTGTGAAAACTTCGCTGCCCTGTCCCTGCCACACGTACCCCATGACATTCCTACCACCTATCCCCTACCTTGTATCTCTAAAGAGCAGGTAATAAATGCCCTCTCTAAGGCCAAAAACACAGCATTTATGGGACCAGATAATATCCCAGGCTGCATCCTACATGGGCTCCAACAAGAATTAGTAACACCATTAGGTACTCTTTTCAATTACAGTCTAAGCGCCAGCTTTGACCAAGCTGAATGGAAAACAGACACCATTATTCCCTTACACAAAGGTGATGCTTTCATTGACCCGGGAACTATAGACCTATTAGCCTTATATCTGCAAGGCCATGGAGCAAATCATCATGGACCTTATCAAGAAAGATATGGGTAATGTCCAAACACTTCACCCTACTCAGTTTGGATTTGTCAAAGGGAGATCATGCCTATTAAACCTGATGGACTTCTTCGAGACAGTCACCAAGGCCTTGGATGAAGTGAAATCTGTACATACAGCCGACCTAGACTTAGCCAAAGCTTTTGACACTATTCCCCCCACTCGGGGACCATTGACAAACTCACCAACTAGGTATCAACCCTTACATCATTAGCTATATGCCTCACTGATAGAACACATACAGTCAAAACAGGAGAATCCACCTTCAACAGCAGACCTGTAACCAGTGGTGTTCCACAGGGATCAGTCCTGGGACCTCTACTGTTTGGAATTTATTTCTCCAAAGAACAAGCAAAAACTAAAGGTCTGTGGCTGACAAAGTTTGCTGATGACTGCAAACTGGGAGCGGTCATAGAATCTCCAAATGATGTGAACATCCTACAAGTGGATCTTACACAAATAAATGATTGGAGCCAATGTCATGGCCTTAAACTCAATGAAAAAAAGTATTATCATCCTTTTCAGAAACAGTGATGTTCCTGCTAGCTACCACATCAATATCAACACCCTAAGTACACGCTCAGTGGTGAGAGACCTGGGCACACATGTTGACAGCAACCTTACCTGTGATCACCATGTCTCCAAAGTGGTAAGAAGGACATTCTATATTGCTCATCTCATAAATAAGAGCATTGCCTCCAGAAAAAAAGAAGTTATAACCTTTCTGTACTCTTCTCTCATCAGGCCAATAATTGAGTAAAATGGCCATTTTAGTATGTGCCCTTCCAATCACTTGCAGCAACTGGAGAGACCACAAAGGTTCCTCACTAGGAAAATTCAAGGTCTTCAACATCTGTCCTACGTGGATCATCTGAAATCACTGTCACTTTATTCTGTTTCATACAGACTACTCTCTGACCCTGCTTTACTGGAAATGCGGCATATCCACAAGTCAAATGGTATACGGGTTACTCACTCTAAAGACCTTAACCTGGTATCTAACATTAATAGACAGATTTGTCTCCTAGAGGTTACTACACCTTTGGAACAGACTCCCACTTAATGTCCAAAAGAGCACCTCATTGGCCCTCTTCAAATGCAGTCTGGACGATTGGATGGATAACTGTAAATTCACCCTGGGGGTTCCACCTGTGTCCCTCTTGGACAAGGGCAGTAGGTGCTGATCGTGGAAATAAGGGTATAACTTGGCTAGGCTTGTAAGGGCCCTAGGGCCATTAGCCTAGTATCTTCCTATGATCCTATGGAAATGAGAGCTGTCCTCCTAGTGTTGCAGGCCTTCCAAGACACTCTCCCCTCTGGGGCTATTGTGATCCAGATGGACAACATGTCAGTGGTCTGGTGCATCAACAAACAAGAGGGAACCAAATCTTACCTACTGTGTTGAGAAGCTATGAGTTTGTGGCAGTGAGTGATTTCATCCAGTCGGTTTCTGGTAGCAATGCACATTCCGTGGAAATCCAACATGGCTGCAGACAAGTGAAGCAGGTCCATTCTAATGCCTTATGAGTGGTCCCTCAATATGAAGGTTGTGGAAAGGATTTTCCACCAGGCCTAAAGGTGACTGCATGGTTTCTCCACTTCCATTGACTGCTAGACAGCCCAGACTCTCCTCCCCTGTCCATCACTCTTTTATCTTCCCACAAAGCTTCCACTAGAAAAACTTTACAGAAATAAATGGAAAATATTTTTTTTTTGGTGCAGCAAAAAGACAGAGATCTCTTTTCTGCACTGGTTCCTAAAATTCTTGAATTTTTAGCTGCAATGTTCAATGAAGGTGCTAGATCTTCTACTGTTAAAGTACAGCTAGCTGCCATTTCCAATTTCATAAATAACTCATCTTTAGCTTCCTTAGCTTAGGCTTTTTAAGGGGAAATTTTCTTCTGATCCCACTCCTAAATGTGATATAAACACTGTTTTGCAATCTTTAACACAATCTCTGTTTGAACCATCAGCTAAGTGTGAACTACAGTTTTTGACATGGAAAACTATCTTTTTAATGGCCATTACTTCTGCAAAAAGAATTTCAGAACTACAAGCCCTGTCATCCAACCCTACTAACTTGATTTTTCATAAGGATAGGGTATCCTTACGAACCAATCTCTCCTTTCTTCCTAAGGTGGTGTTAGAATCCAATAATATTCAGGTTATCGACCTTCCAGTTTTCTTTCCACATTAAAAGAATAAATAAAGGAGAGTATATGTTACACCATTTGGATGTTCACAGACAATTATGTTTTTATCTACATAGAAACAAAAATTTGAGGAAATCAGAACAGTTATTTGTTTCTTTTTTGGAATGAAAATTAGGCAAACCAGTTTCTAAAGTGACTTTAGTTAAACGGATAACTGATTGTATTACCTTTGCTTATGAAAAATTAAGTTGTCTTTACCAAAACCACCAAAAGCTGATTCCACCAGGTCCATGGCAAATTCTTCTTTTATCTAGATCTTCAATAGATGACATTTGTGCAGCTGCAACTGGGGCTAATCTTCATACCTTTACTGTTGATTACAAACTGGATCTGGTCTCTAGTGGAAGAGCAGCCTTTGGCTCAGTGGTGCTCAGAAATATCCTTCCTTAGAGTCCTCCCGAGATATAGGTAGCTGGGGACTCTGTCCCAACAGCTGTGGAATAAATGAAAATAACAACATCAGATAAAAAAGTTATGTACTCACCATAACTTTCCATCCGAGTTGTCCATTTTCATTCTTCCTCACCTTCCCTCCCTCCAACCCCCCTCTGTATTTGACTTTTGGAAGAACTGAAAGATGCGGAAGAAACCAGTGTTCCTTTATTTGCATTCCAGATGCTGTTTTTTTATCATTCCTTAATGCTTACAGGCTTAAGGGGCAGCAAACAAGAACTGAGGTATGTTAGGTAACTAGGGTATTATGGGTAAGGGAGGAACTCAAGAGTTTCAATGTTCCATGAGCTGAAACAAATGGCCAAGTCAGATCTGAGAGTCAGATCCAAACTCAACAGTCAACGTAGAATGAAAATGGACAACACAGATGGAACATTATGGTGACTACATAACTGTTTTTTTTTTCAATAATGCTCTCAGTGCGCTGATGTTTTTTATTTGTTACATCACTTTTCTGAAAAAAAGCAGGACAGTTTCTTTTCAGCAGGATTACAAAGGCCTGAGGATTCTGAATACAAGGAACATATTAAAGCAAGTGATCTCTACTCAATTCTTCTGTCTCTGAGGGGAAGTGAGCATCAAAAGTCTGTAATATTATTCTGTATCTCCTGGCTCTTCATTTTGATACTTAAACAATCACAGCATGGAAAAATATAAAAGCATGGACAAAAAGCTAAAACTTACAAAATAAGTATACTAAATGAGTTCTCAAGAAATGCATCTGATTGGTATGGGTTGTATGTATATGGTCAACCTTTTAGGATCTAGATATTTGACATATACAAGTAATAAAACACAGAAGTTCAATATTTTTATGCTTTAGCCTTCAGTCCAGCCTCTCTCATCAAGTGTTTTGTATCCTTTCACTGTTCTCACCAGATGCATTTGGTATATATTTCTATTTACATTTTTCTTTGTGCAATTTAAACCACATTCATAGGTTGTTACTAGGCTACTAACTCTCGCAAATATTTAGAAACCTAGCCAAGTGTGAAGACTTTTGATACTATTATTTGTGCTTGCACGTCTGGCTGAGTTTTTGTACATAATTTCAGATTGACCTATTGTATGCCAGCATGACTAGCTATGATATTGTAAGTAAGTTCTTACATGTTGATTTATGATGTGTTTGAACAGAATATTTGGAAGACTTGAACAGTGTCATTTTAGATTTCTAGCTGCGGATGTTTGTGAAGAAAGATTCTAAAGGCAAACTGTCTCGGATTCAGCTTATTAGCAGATAATATCATCAGAATGTTGACAGTTGCTACGTGTTACTGTCAGAAGCTGAAAGACAGGAAGAAACTTTTAGAAAGCAGCTGTTAGTTGAAATTAAAAAACAATATGTATGTATGTGTCTTTCGGCTTTTCCCGGTTAGGGGTCGCCACAGCGAAACTCCGGTCCGCTAATGATTGGCAGTTGATTTTTACGTGCCGAGTTGCCAGCCCTGATGCACAACCTTCAATGAAGGTAAGCCCATTCATGCATGTCTCCATGCAGAAGACGCTCTAGCTGAGAATCAAACCGGACAGCATCTTACTGTGAGGCGACAACGCTACCGCACCACCACCACCGCGGGATTAGGTGAAAATTAGAACTGAACAGCTGACAGGCTAGTCTATAAAAAGGCCTGCTGAAGACAGTTAACAGTTAGTTGTCAGCTGAACTGTGCAGTGGATACCCAAAAAAGACTCACCAAGATCTGTAAGCCTGCCTTTGCTCTACTGTAGTAATTTGGTTTAGAAAAGGGACAGTGTTCTTTAGTTAGTTAGGAAATTATAAATAATCAGCTAGATTAGTTAAGAGTTTTTCTGAATGTTGGATCTCTATCCTACAGTATTGATTTCATGTTCCTGGTGTTTGAGTTCTGTTTGTTTATGGGAAATTACTATTTAATCATTTTGCTCATTGTTAAACATTTTTATTAACTTAAATTGTGGCTAATCAAGCAGTGTTTTCTTTAGTGATTTGAGAGTGCTTATACTTGCTTTGATAATTCCCAGGGCCACCCCAAAAGCCTGGCTACTTGGGTCATTTGCTACTACTTGTTATAATATTTAATTTTCATAATTGGACACTCCTTTAGAAGGACATGACGACATTCTGATTGGTGGCAGCATTACGTATTATTTTGGGGAAGGGACACAACTGGAAATCTGTGTCAGGCTTTCCCAGAAGTGTTTGGATGTGTGAAATTTAATTTATTTAAGTGTGAGTGTATCAGAGGTCTTAAACTGGGACACATTGCTCTGAAGTGTGTAATAAGGAGTTACATTAGGGGAAGGACAGAAGTATACAGTCCAGTCCCAGGCTATAGAGCGTGTTCCTGTTGTGCTGTTAGGAGAAATTGTGAAATGTTACTCCTGTTTAAGTGACAGTCTCACATTAGAGTCAGTAGTGAGGATTGAAGCTCCTTAGTTACTGACCCAGGATAGAGGGAGACGTCACATTGCTGTTGGCAGTCTGGTGGGGTATTATCTGGACATCACACTATGCATTCCCATGAAGTTTTTTTTGCCATCATAATTTAAATATGAAACAACCCAGAGCAGCAGGACATTTGCATGTTGCCCCTTTTCATAACAGATAAGAGTATTATTCTAGATATTAATTTGTGGTTTCCTGCCTATTCATCCAGATGACATTTGAGTAAGAGAAGCACTTTGTTTTATGTAAAGAGGAAGACGATTCCAAAGAAGTGGAATTCTCTGAGAGTCACATCTGCTCCTCAAACATGATCGGTTTATGTTGCAGAGAAGCTTAAGCTCTCCTTAACAGGTGTTTATGCATACCACCACTGGACTTGTGGATGTGCAGAAGGTCTGACAGAACAGGATCTGTTGAAACCCTGTATGCGAGGCAGAGGTCACCCCTCAACAGCCTGTATGGTACCATTTATGATTACTGTAGTTCTTATGATTTAGGCCCTTGATTTTTGTTGTTAAGAAATGGGATGAGCATTCAAGTTGTCTCAGGTGTTTGGTTAGGTACATGCCAAAGGAGGCATTATATTCAAAGATCAGACTAACAAATACTGAATACAGTGGGAAGGTCACATCCCTGGGCCTGAAAAACATCTTCTTCTTTCGGCTGCTCCCATTAGGGGTCGCCACAGCAGATCAACTGTTTCCATTTCTTCCTGTCCTCTGCATCTTGCTCTGTCACACCAACCACCTGCATATCCTCTCACCACATACATAAACCTTATCTTAGGCCTTCCTCTTTTCCTGTTACCTGGCAGTTTCATCCTTAGCATCTTTTTCCCAATACACTCTGCATCCCTCCTCAGCACATGTCCAAACCAACATAATCTTGCCTCTCTGGCTTTGTCTCCAAACCATCCAACCTGGGCTGACCCTCTAATATACTTATTCCTAAACCTGTCCATCCTCGTCACACCCAGTGCAAATCTTAACCTCTTCAGCTCTGCCCCGTCAAGCTCTGACTTCTGCCTTTTTATCAATGCCACTGTCTCCAATCCATATAACATAGCTGGTCTCACTACCCTCTTGTAGACCTTCCCTTTCACTCTTACTGGTACTCGTCTGTCACAAATCACTCCTGACACTCTTCTCCACCCACTCCATCCTGCCTGTACTCTCTTCTTCACCCCTCTTCCACACTCACCATTACTCTGAACTGTTGATCCCAAGTACTTAAACTCATCCACCTTCGCCACCTCTACTCCCTGCATCCTCACCATTCCTCTATCCCCCCTCTCATTCACACACATATATTCTGTCTTAGTCCTGCTGACCTTCATTCCTCTTCTCTCTAGAGCATATCTCCACCTCTCCAGGGTCTCCTCTACCTGTTCCCTACTCTCACTACAGATCACAATGTCATCTGCAAACATCACAGTCCACGGGGACTCCTGTCTGATCTCGTCTGTCAACCTGTCCATCACCATTGCAAACAAGAAAGGGCTCAGAGCTGATCCTTGATGTAATCCCACCTCCACCTTAAACGCATCCGTCACTCCCACCGCAGACCTCACCACTGTCACACTACCCTCGTACATATCCTGTACCACTCTTACGTGCTTTTCTGACACTCCCAACTTCCTCATACAATACCACAACTCCTCTCTAGGCACCCTGTCATATGCTTTCTCTAAATCCACAAAGACACAATGCAACTCCTTCTGACCTTCTCTGTACTTCTTCATCAGAAAACCATATCCTTACTAATAAGCAGGTTAGTGAAAAATGACTTTCTTACAATAGTGGATTCATGGTTATCAAAGAACAGTTCACTGTTTACATAGCTTCCCAGATATCAACTACTGGATCAATTTATAGGACTGTGTTATCAATGTGATAGTTGCAGGAGGCTTTGTGCTTAACATAGGATACTATTATACATTTTTTTACATTTAATTTTAGTCCATGATTTTGACATCAGCTATTTGTTTGAGAAAAGGCCTTCTTGGAGGATCTTGCTGTCCTCCGGAGAGTTAATAATGGCACACAATGTACAGTCATCAGCAAGCCTGGTCAACTATAATCTTTTAACATTGGTAGTTACTTATTGGAGGTCAAAGCCAAAGAGGAGTGACCCAAAGACAGAGCCATGGGGTCCACTGGCGGAGACAGGTCTTTGGTAGAGAAGGAGCTACCCACCCCAATTTCCTGGGTTCTACCACAGGGCTAACTTTCTACCCACTGTGTTACACAGCAACTGACATTTACATAGGACAGGTTATTAAAAACGCCTGACTATGGAATGGTATCAAATGCCATAACTATTTTATTACTTTCAACCTTGCCTGATAGTATCACACTTACCTCAGTCTCCTAAACAATAAAATCTGCTGTACACTCTACCTGCTACATTCTTCTGATCTGTAAATACAAGTTTCCCCATATATGCAACATCTGACTGGACAGGAAGCAGCGTGATTTGAGCTATCCCCAACTACCTCCCTTATAATTTAATTGCCTTGAAAACCTTGGGACACTAATGCATAATAAATGACAGGCCAGGAAACAGATTTATTTTCAATGAGACCTACATCTGTAGAAGTTTTGTTTTTGTTTTGCTTAGTGAAACTTAAAGCCGTCTTAACAGTTATCACTGTGACAGATGATGTTGTGGGTTCTAACAACTGCTGGGCAGTTCCCTGTGTATATATAATTAATTCATTCATGGATTAGTATTAGGCCAACTGCCCTTGTTGGCTATTTTAAGCCTCGGCAATTATCCCCCATTAGAATCAAACCCTGCACCTTGTGTTTATAAGGTAAATATCTTAACCATTATGCCAACCTCCACCTTTAAAAAAAATATATACACTATGCTAAAGCTATATTTTTCCTTTAAGAAACCAAGACAAGTTTAAAACACATAGCATATTGTCCATTTTCAGGAAGCTACCTATTCCATAAAATTCCAGACTACTTTTTACATGCATTCAAACGTATTACTTGATTTCCTAGAATCTCAAGTTTGAGTAACCCATTTTCCTTAGTGCTGCTCATTACAACTAGTAAATTTATTTGTAGGATTCCTTCAATATGCTCCCTGTTTTAAAACCAGAATTACCAGTTCAAGAAGCAACAGTTTACAGCTGGCATCTTTTTTTTTTAGCATTTTCAGTTGAATAACTTTTTTACTTTAATACTTTAATACTTTTAGATCTTATGCAGCTGACCATCAGCTGCCGTTGGTGCATTTTCTCAGTTTCTGGTTCCTGGGTTCCACTAACCCCCAGACTTAATGCAGTACACTTTTCCAGTTCAGGGGTCACACTGAGGTATAATAGATCAGCGTTATCCTTGTTGGCATAGGGATTTTCTTTTTTGTATAGTGACTAACCTATGCCTCCTATGCCTGTTGTGCAGTGATGCAAAATATCTGCTGGTTGCATCCTTGTTAATTTTACTATTAACTGAAGCTCCCAATCTCATCACTAAGAGCTATTGATCCATGCTGGAAACTGATTTTCCTTTCCCCGGCACAGGTGAACCTAAAAAATACCACTCCTTTCCTATGGACGGTGCAGTGGTAGCATTGTCTCCTCGCAGCAAGAGGTTCTCTGGTTCAATTCTTGGCTGGGGTGCTTTCTGTATGGAGTCTGCATGTCCTCCCTGCATTTGTGTGGGTTTCCTATGGGTGCTCCGCTTTCCTCCCACGTTACAAAAACATGCATCTAAAGCCTTTCTCCCCGAGCTTCCGCTGAAAATTGGCTTAATTCCAAGTCGGACTTTCCCGGTTAACAAATGTAAAATAAATAAATAAAATCACCCCCGCCCCAATTAAGTTCTCAAGTGCCAGGATCATTAGTTGAGCCCAGATTGTCAAGGTAACAGTCTGGACTCCATCTCCCTGTCACAGAGACAGCATTTCCATTTTAACTGAATTTAAGGGGTCTCCACTACATTTCATTAGGATTGCTGCAGACATGTTGTTTCACTTAATCCACTTTTATTTAGGATCTAAACTTTTTGTTTTGAATATGTACTCAAGTTTAGGAACAAAAGTTTTTAAACTTGTAAAATTCTGATCTATACTTAGAGATATATACTTTACTAATACAATGGACTCACAGATTTATAGGTTCATAGCAAGTACTAGGCTGGCTGGCTGGCTGCCCTTGAGGGCCATATTAAGCCTAGCCAATTTCCCTTTTTGTGCTTAAAATAACCTATCCCATTTGGTTATAGATTGGCCTTACCTATCCCGTGGTAGATAATTATATATTACCCCTAATGAGAATAACTGGGATCATACCATAAATAATTTGAGGGGACTCATGCATGGGATAAAGCATTTAGGAGCTGCCTCTGCCAATTAGGGGCAGTCTATCCATATATCTAAGTTGCTCCTGAATATGGACAGGGGTGAACTTTGTTTTAAGTGGATAGGGAGTCTGTTCCAGAGCAGTGGTATCCTCTGTGAAATATACCTGTTCCTCCAAACTATTCTGTTGGTGTTGCAGAAGAGGTTTAGATCCCTAGACTGAACATTTCTGATGTCATTTGACTTGCTGCTGTGCAATAAATTCATAAGTAATGTGACAGAGGATGCCCTGTATGCCAGACACAGGTCACATCTTAGCAGTCTATAGGATACTGAGTTTAGTGACAAGGCTTTCAGGACATGTTGTTTTCGCCTTGTATTCTTTTAGTAAAGTATCTCTGTGGGCATTCAAGATGTTGCATGTTTCTGGATAGATATATGTAAAAGGGGGCATTATATTCAATAATTGGACTAATGAGGGCTAAGTAAAGGGGGACAATGACATCCCTAGATCTAGACACAAACCCTTTGTTTAAAAGCTGTGTAATCTAGAAGGACTTTCTTATAAACAATGGACACATATTCGCCAAAAGTTAGGTTACTGACCACATAAGTTTCCAATTCCTGAAAAACTGGGTCAACCCTTATGGGCATATTGTCCATGTGGTAGTTCCCTGTCTTAGATGACTTCCCAAAGGATACAATAATGCATTTTTGGTATTTAGTTTTGCTCCATGACTTTGGCACCAGTTATTTATTTGGGCAAGCCTTCCTGCAGGATGGCTAAGTCATCTGGGGATTCAATGACTGCTCCTAGCTTGCGGTCACCAGCAAACTTTGAAAGCTGGAGCCTTTTGGTATTGGCTTTTACTTCACAAAAATTAGATGACAAACAGGAGAGGTTCCAGCACAGAACCCTGGGGGACTTCACTGGTGGCTAGGCTCTTTGTGGAGGTAACTTCCCCTATTTTGATTATCTGCATCCTATCTGTTAGCTAGCTGGCGAACCAGCAGGTGATGCAGGGGTTTATGCCTGGTTTATTTAGTTTATCTACTATGCCTGAGTGGGGTATTTTGTCAAAAGCTTTGGCCAGGTTGAGGAATCCAGTGTGTACTGTTTTGCCTACATCCATTGGTTCGGAGACCTTTTCAAAAAAATCCACTAGAAAGAGTAAGCATGACCTGCCCTTGACAAATCCAAACTGAGACAGGTCCAGTGTTTAGAGGTTGCCTGTGTCCTGACTGATTACTTCCATGATGCGTCTTTCCATAGCTTTGCATATGATGCTGGTCAGGCTAATGAGTTTGTAATTGCCGGGGTCAGTGGAAAGTCCTCCCTTATGCAGGGGAATGATTGTAGGTGTTCTCCATTCACTTGTACAAAACCTGTATGGAGGCTGAGATTGAACTATGTTCTTAGGGCTGCAGCCAAATCATGCTTCATGCTATTTAAGATGCACCCATGGATATTGCCAGGACCCATTGATGCAGTACTTTTAGCTTTTGATAGCATTTTTAGGATTTTCTCTTGTGTGATACGTGGTGGAGAGCCACCTTTAGGTATATCCTGAGGGACAGATAGAGGCAAGAGAGGGGTAAACATAGAGCTAAATTTATCAGCCAGTAGGTTCACTATATCTTCAGCCTCAACGTAGGTAACATCTTTTACAATCAGCTCAACTCACTGATGTGTTGTGCTTTTGAGATTATGAACATAACTAAAAAAATGTCTTGTGATTGTCTTTGACTTTGGTAGCTATTTTAGCCTCAAACTTGCCTTTGGCAGATTTTATTAAGCTTCTGATTTATTTGTTTATTTCAGTGAAAATTGCTCTAACATTGTGGAAATTACTCGTCTTACTTTTGGTAAAAATTATTTTCCTTTTATTATAAAGCTTGTTGATATTATGGTTTCACCATGTGGGTTTGTTTCTGGGGTTTACCCTGCAGCTATTACATGCTGGTATAGTGTGGGGGGTGTATGTTTCTGCATATTCAGTGGAGTTAACTGGGTTTGATGAGGATTTGAAGCTTTCCAGTGTCTTACTTAGGACTAGGTAGTTTGTCTTTAAGACATTTCTAAAAGTACCTTGATTGGAAGGGATCTCTGGTTTCAGCTTTATTTCAAAGGAGACTGCTTTATGGTCAGACAAAACAAGTGATGAAGATACACAAGGGACTGTGCAATATGCTCCCATATTAGTAAGGACAAGATCCAAGATGTTATTCCACCACTGGGTACTCTGACTAATTATTCTCAGATATGGAGATGTGCAGCTTTCCTGATAAGGTTTTGGCCACAGCTCCAATTAATTTTGGAATGCCTTGCTTGTAAGAAGTACAAGAAAAATCCTTCACATTCTCCCAGAAACATGACACATTTCTGAAGTACTACAAGAATCTCGTCATTCCTCCTTAGCTCCTGGCTTTCATTTGTTTTCCCTACCTTCGTAGCACTGTCCACACTTCCAAGTTACTTATCCTTGTATGCCTCTGACTATGAATATGCCAATGTGATATGGGTGGCAGAAGACAGAGATACTGGCATTCCTCTCATATGGCATGGCTCTGGGATCCACACAAACTGCCACTATATCACAGCTAAACTGTGCCTGCAGTACTTTTATGTATTAATTTAACTGAGAAACATTCCTATGGTAAATGCCTGTTTTTGCAGTGGCTAGGCTTAAACAGCTTAACTTGTAGCAACCTAGGAACCTATGTGTGACCTGGGAGCACTGCTTGGCTACATGACATGCTCAGTGTTGCACGGCAAAAATCGAGATTGAAGGAGTGAATATCCAAGGGCAACAGGATGAAGCGTGTTAGTAGCTCATGGCCTTAACTATTTCTTTAAACTGCAACTCCAGTGATATAAAGGTCTTCTTTATTTTCTTTTCCCTAAAAATATCATGCTAATTCATAAGTAGTATACTTATAAAACTGGAATGGCACTTACCCAGGAGCATGTCAGCAGGTTTCTACCCAGTCTCTGCTTACTGTACTTAATACCTAATTTGCAACAGCAGTAGTGTCACTGGCAGCAACACTGCCCTTGTGTTGATGATCTGGTTTCCTCAAACGTTTCTGCATAAGGTGTGAAAGCACAAGTCTCCACCTTAGGCATATCAGTTTCAGACTTTTCTGTTTCTGGTTGCTTTGACTTTTGCAAACAAGACTTTTACATCAATATACTGTAGAAACCCTGCTCTCAGTGAGCTCTGCATTTTTAGCAACGTGTTAGTATGTATATTAAGTTGCACACACATGCACACACACATCACATAGTTTAAACCCCCTTTAAAAATGAGGAATTGTGAATCCCCTTGAGAAAGAAGAATTTTAACAGTGGTAAGTTTGGTAGTTTTTGTTAACCAAACTTTTGAGTCTCTGTACAGTCAAGATGAAAGATGTTTTCCCCAACATCAGAATCCTCTCTTCAAAAAATCCCTTTTGTTTAACTGAACTTAAGCCACAACTGAATTTAATCCTATTGAAAATAGCAACCTAATTGATTGAGAAAAATGTACAGAAATTAGGTCCATGTCACAGCAGTCAATATGAGCTAAAAAATAACCTGATCATATGTGTGCATTTTCCACCAACCAGAAACTGCAACTCAAAGACTTGGCAGGGCAATAAAGGAGCAACCACAAATCAGCTAGGATTATCTAGTTTCCTTAAAGAAAACCATAAAAGGTTTATAACAGTACTGGTTGGCCTTTTCATGGCAGAACTACAGGAAAAGGCTTTGATCTAAAATTTCAACACACTATGCAAGGCCTTTCCTTTAGTCCCTGTGAACGCTCACAGCACCTATTTATATATTCCAGTGTTTTCTTTTTTATTTTTCTACAAGCACACTGCTTTTCCTGCATATGAATTCCTGGGTAAGCTTAGGGTTTGTCTTTATTAAAGGCTTCAAGTTTTACATATAAAGGGATCTTAAATAGAAAACAAAATGAGCACAACCACTGTTGAAAGCAGAACAAAGACCCATTAATGATACAAGACTGATGCACTCAGGGAGTATTTACTATCAGAACTAACAAAGCTAGGAATTGAGAAATCTTTTGAATAGGGTTTATTTTGGAATATTGCTTACAGGTGAAATGTCTTTGGTTCTAGGTTAACACCTATTTTTGTCAAATCAGTAATAAAACTGGATACAGTTACCAGGAAATGTAATCACGAAACAAGTGCTCTAAGTGCAGGAAGCTTGGGAATTGCCAAAGATTTAGAGATTGCGGTGGGATTTCCTGCATCATCCTTTCTGTTTCCAATCCAATTGTGTTGGAACAGCAACACACTCTGTATTGGGTAACAGAGGAAACCTAGTGACCTGCAAGAAGAAAAATATTTGCTAACAGGGATCATGTGAACAATTAAGCAATCTGCTGATCATCAAACCTTCATTTCTTATTCATATCCTAAACAAGTGGTAACGATGCACTTTAGTAACAAAGACGTATGTGCAATGATACGTCCTGTGTACTTGTTTGTTTTTGCTTTCATTCATTTTTTAAACTTATTTAATTTTATTCAGGGTCACAAGAGATGCACAGCTTATCCCAATAAGCAATGGGCATAAGGTGCAAAAATTGTCATCTGCTGTACCTGTCTTGTATGGATAAAGTGGGTATGCAAACCACATATATACATCAAATGAGTGGAGATGTTTGCTGCTACAAAAGCGAAGAAATATGATTTTGTAGCAGCACCCTTCATCACTTCCACAAAAAGAACATCTAGACTGTTTCATAGGTTCATAGATTAGTACTAAGCTAACTGCCCTTGCGAGCCATTTTAAGCCTAGCCAATTATCCCTTGTGAGAGACAAACCCTGCACCTTGTGTTTGTAAGGCAAACACCTTAACCATTACGCCACCCTCCCAACCCTTCTATTCGTTCCACACCCCATCCCTGTATATGAACTATCACTGCTTAACTGCAAAGATGGCAGTAAACAACAGCAGCGATACTACACTGCCACATTTATTCTTGATCTCATTCTAGCTCTGCATTCAGTCTAAAAAAATACTAACTATAACGTTATAGAACTAGTAAGGTGGTGTACTTCTGTCTGCATAATTCTGAACAGGTGTAATTATAAGATGCAAATATATCTTGGTGTATGGAACCTCAGTGTTCTCCAGCCAAGACTTTGTACAGTAGTAACACCTGCCTCAAATGTCTTACTCATGTGATACTTATTACAAGATACAAGTTGAGGCAGGGCAAGAAATATGCTCAATCTGAAGGCAGTTGGATGATGTATGTGTCTTATGTAATATCCAAAGGTGTTAAGTTTAAGGACCTTCTCCAGTACAGAATAAAGACTGCTCCTGTGGTGTTGAAAAACATTCAGAAAACACAGGAAATCTTTAGATTATCTGTGTAGAATGAAAATGTGCATTTTGAAAGTTATGTTAAAACAATGCACAGTTCAAAAGTTAGTAAGCATAACACCTTACTGACCAAATAAGATATTAACTTATCATGGAAGCAGCTATGTTAAACAGGCAGAAGCACCTATGGAAATGGTCATAACAACCATCGTTATAGAAATCACAATGTTGTGTGACCACAATGTAACTGTCACATTGATACTTTTGGTCAATTTATTTACTTTTTACATTATATGGAAAGCATGGAAACTGGTGTATTTGTGAACACATATTAAAATATGTGCGTATTTTTTGAGGGAAGGCAAAAATATATATATATGTGTGTGTGTGTGTGTGTGTGTATATATATATATATATATATATATATATATATATATATATATATATATATCAATATCACACATTCATTATATCTTTTTTATTTATTTATTTATTTATTTGCCCTTAGGTTCCCATTTCTTTCTGGCTGCTTTCCTCTCCTTCTTTCCTATGCATCTTTACCGAAAAACATCAGTATACAAGAACTTATGGCCATAATCATGTCGGTGACTACAGGATTAATTCTGCCCTCCATCTCCACACACTTTGCATGGCATGCAGTGCTGGCCCCCACATGCATGTTGTGTGAGACTGTACACTCTGTACTACTAAGCATGTCTGTTTTGTCTCTTTCATAGGACAACTTTGAACACCTGAACCTGGCCTCTGTTCTCCACCAATGGCTGTGCTTGCAGCACCAATCTTCACACTTCCATCAAAAGAGAGCTGGCTTTCAGTTACTTATCCTACCTCCCATCACCTGACTCGCCATCTCTGGGTGCAATACTCAAAACCAGAATAATGGCTTTGCAGCCTTATGTCTTGTGATAACACCAACAGGCCAGTGTGGTACATTTGTTGTTGTCTTTCGGCTTTTCCCGGTTAGAGGTCGCCACAGCGGAACTCCGGTCTGCTAATGATTGGCAGTAGATTTTCACGAACACCGAGGTGCCAGCTCGACGTTCAACTTTCAATGAAGGCATGCTCAATTATGCATGTCTTTTGAATGCCCACCCAACTGCTGGGAGGACATGCAGACTCCACACAGAAGGCACTCCAGCCGCGAATCGAACTGGAGAACCTCTTGCTGTGAGGCAACAATGCTACTGCTGCACCACCGCAGAAGTCCAGTGTGGTACATTTGTACTTCAGTGAAATCATCTTCTCTCTACACCTACATTACATCCAGGACTTAACATCTAACTTTGATCCTAACAGTCAGACGTGAAACGAATGTGCTTATCATTCAGCATGTCTCAAAGAATACCACAGCATGCTTGAAAACTGTGTCACTCACAGCAGTTATGTGTTAATAGCTGAACTTTTTAATGTGTTGCTGTATACACAGCATTTGATGTATTCAACTCAAATATGCACCCTGTGGATGGATGGTTAATGTTACTTTTATGACTGTACCTCATTCAAAGCATCACTGACAAAGTGTCATAGCAGCCAACCTTACCAATGAGTTCCCCAGTAACTACACATCATTTCGTCTTTTGCACCTTCAGCACCTTGCTGTGTGTCATCATGTAACTTCACCAGAATGCTACTGTGTGCTTCTGCTTTCCTTGGGAATTTTGTTCAAATTCCCTGCAAATAAATTATGAGCTAACTTACTTCTTTTCAAATTCTGAGCAACTCAAGAGGTATGTATGCAATAGGCTTGGATTTCCAAAGCACTAATGGGATGTGTTGACTGCACAAGGAGTGTGCATCCTACAGAGATAGTTTGTGTTCAGGCACAACACAGTGTTTTATATTTTAATGCACTGACCTAGTGAGAAGAACTAATGCTTAATCCATACCATTTGGCCAGTTCATTGCTGACAGATTCTACAACCCCCTTCACTCTCTGCACTGGCATAGTTAATCTTCCCAAGCTCATCCCATTGGTCTTAAATGCACTTTATTTCATGTTGCAGACTTCTTTACCCAGTCCAAAACAGGTGACATGAGATTGTGTGAGAAGGCATAACCAATATTAGGTAATGCTATAATATTCATTCTTGATATTCTTCCCATGACATAAAGACTTACTCGGAGTTAGCTGTAAAGCTGGTAGACTGTTTTGTCCAGGGTATTCTGGTAGTCATGCTTAAAAGTTTCTGAGTGGGGGAGGCATATGCACTACCGAAAGAAATTTACAAAATGGGGGAGCTGTCATATAGGGGATTAGTTAGTTTTAAATGCTTATGAACTACCAACAGAAGATCTCAGGGAGATTGTTCACCACAGCTGTGCCTCCGTTCTGATTGCCTACCAAATGGGCATCATATGATACCAGAGTAGAGAAATATATCTGCAGTCATAAAGAAATAGATTTGGTTCCAAAAGGTAATGTGTTTGGAAATATGTTCCATCTTGATCACCAGGAGTTCAACTCATAACACTGAAATTTAGTTCTGGATTATGAAGTTTGATTTATACCTCACCGTGAGTGGAACAGGTGAGAAGCCTGAAAAGGTACACCATGCTATACATATGCGTGTTACTGAGGAAGATACCTTGAAAATATTAAACTTGTTTATGTTTGTTGAATATTTCAGAATCATTTGCCATTTGTATGACATTTGTTATTTACAAAGGTACAAGGTCATGCATTCTCTGTAGCTGCTTGTTTACGGTGTTTAAAACTGTGGTGAACTGCATGATTCATTAATAAGACGCACAATAATTTTTACTAAAAGAAATGATATAACAAAAGGTAAGCTCTTAATAGAAACTGACCCAATCTAATCAAAGTTTGTGTATGTGTGCAAAACAACTGAAATTACTAGTACACAGTTAAAAGGATGAGTTAAGGAAATGGGAAAGTGTAAGATAAAATGTGACTAAAACAAAAAGGCAAAATGAGAAATAAAGTGAGAATGTGCTGCAACACAAATAGACATGAAAAAGAACTATGTGACTATGCAATGTAACAGTAATGGAGTGAAAACAAAAGCTCATACTGTCGAAATTCAGGCCTCATGTAGCTGTGTCTATGACCATGGAAGAAAGCACTATCCTGCTTTTAATATATTTTGTAGACTGTGTAACAGAAAAGGACATTTTTCAAACAAACATAGAAGGAAAAATAAGTATTTTCAAAATAATTTGCAAGCTGTTGATAGAAGCATGGAAATTAGCTGTGTATTGGTATTAAACAATGAGAGTTGATGCAGTGAAATCTGAAAATATACAGGACATGGAAATGAGTACAAATCAGACTGTTGAAAAGAAATGCTTACAATAAGTACAATTTTGGATTTTAAACTACACAGAGGTGCAAAATATAATAAAAAGCATATTACTTTCTCTGAAGATACTCTTAAAGCACTTGGGCTACAAGGCATAGATAAGAGAGCTGTGTGCACAACTTTTAACATGTTCTGGCCACTGAGTGGATTCACTGTGTTAAAACTGCAGATATATAAATATAACAAATTAGACATACAAGATCCTTTTTCAAAATATGGCATAAAAGAAGTAAATCCTCCTTTAATATGTTATGGCTTGTTGGCTTGAAAGAAGCCATGAGAGGTAAAACAAACGTACAATGTAAAAGCAAATAGTGCAAATGTATAGAAGCAATCACACTGTCACATATACATCCCACATACTGTGCATACACAGAGCAATGATATCTCTCATGACTACGCTCATTTACTTATAGGGTTAGAAAGTTTGCCAAGAAAATATCACATACAGATTGAAGCCATGCTACTGATACATTCTCCAGTAAAGAAGGAAGTCAAGTGAATGGAAAGCTTAGGTGTCATTAAGAAGCAATCAGAACCAACACAATGGGTAAAGAGAATAATCAGTGTTCTAAAACAAGACATTATTTCCATTTGTATTAATCTGCAGGCTCTGAACACAGTGATTGAAATACAGCATCACCCATTGCTTAAAGTTGAGCAAGTAGTATCAAAATGCTGCTAAATGTTTAAAAAAATGCCAAGGGTTATATTATTTTCAGTACTAGACATAATCCTAGGATTCTACCAGATAAAGCTAGACCAACAGACTTCAAATTATGCGTATTTTATATGTCATCAGGAAGGTATAGATTTCTTAAGCTTCCATCTGGTTATTTCATCATCACCAGAGGTATTCCAAAAAGCTGTTGCACAGGCAATTGAAAACTTGCAAGGAGCTGTAGACATAAGTGATGCTAGTGTGAGTGAGATATAAAAACAACACACTAAGAGACCTATACCACTGCTGAACAAAGACAACATAATCTCAAGTTAAATAACAACAAAATGCAAAATAAAATCAGCTAATCTGAAATGCATGAGCTATAGTCTAACTTGAGTGGGACTGAAGCCGTACCTAGAAAAAATCAGAATGATTTTAGAAATGACAAGCCCATAAGGCAAACAGGCCTGCAGAGGTTTCCAGGAATGGTACAACTTCTTGCAAAATGTATATGCAACATGCTTCAGATAACTATACCTCTAAAACAAAAGATGTTAATATAGCTATAAACAAGAGGAAATAGTTTTGAAATGCTCATAAAAGTAGTTTAGGAAACACCAAAGTTAAAATATTCTATGTTGTAAATAAGACAATTATTTTCTGACTAGAGGCCAGTTAGCAAGGTACAGAAGAATGGTCCAGTTGGCTACAGGTCAACAGTATTTATGAATACAGAAGGAAAACAGTTATGCCCAGACAGAGAAGGAACTGTTAGCAATAGTACATGGATGTGAGACATTCCATGAATATAACTAACAAGTCCAAAAGAAATAAACCAAGAACCACAAGTAGTGAAGGTAGAGACCCAGGAACCACACAAATCTTCAGAAGTCTTTGCTAAAGATGAAAGCACTTTACTACATTTGGTCTGTTTTTGCTGTCAATAAATTGGATTTATGGTTTGGACTTTGGTTTGTGTGGTTCCTGGGCCTCTACCTTCAATATAACTAAGAAGACCAATTGGAATACATCACAAGACATTTGCAGAACATATTCATAAGTAAATACTGTGGGAAGAAATAGCCAGAAAATTGTTATGGCTAGGCTTGTATAGGCCCTAGGGCATAAGCCAGCTCTAAGACTGTAGGTCACATTACTCGGTCTGCAGAACTATGACTTCAAAGTGAAATACAGACTAGACAATGAACTATACACAGCAGATATGTTGAATATAGCACATTTAACATAGATTTATATGTACTTATTAGGTTATTGATCTGATAGTAGAAGCCTAGCCCTTATTTTTTGCAAGATGAATCTCCAAGGATAAGCTACACAAGTATATGCTGGGTACTTACACATTTCCTCTATCCATAAGGGTCAATAGTGCTAAAAAGGGGCATATTTATGGATGCCTACCCTTTTGTCTAACTTATGTTTCAGTACAGTGAGAGAAGCACTCTACTTCACAAACACAAACACACACACACAGACACACACACACACACACACAAAATAATGGCTAGAAAAAGAACCAGAGATTTGTATCAACTCTGAAATTACCAAGAGATGTGATGATACTGATTCAAAAACACAGTCAATAAAATCAGTTACGCTGGCAGATCAATAAAGCTGCTGTATGCAGACAATCTGGCACTACAAACAGACTCTGAGCAGGAAGTTTAGCATATGATAGGTGACTGTAAAGCAAAACTATGGGATGAAACTGAGAGCAGACAAGACAGTGGTCATGTCAGCAAATGGGGGAAGTCAGAAGAAGGAGAAGATGAAAATCAGGATAGAAGAGAAGTAGCAGAACAGGTTAATAATTCTAAGTATCTGGGAAGGGAAGAATGAATGATAAGGTCAAAACTGGCATTGGAGGTATTGCAACTGAATGGGAAAGATTGTCAGGGGTAGTGTGTGAAAGAAGAATGTTGAAGAAGCTAGAAGTTAAGATGTACAAAATAGTGGTAAAACCACTGCTGATGTATGGCACAAAAACTTGGGTTAGTGAAGGCAGAAAGTAAGCTTGAGGTGATGGAGATGAAGTGCCCAAGAAGGGCAGTAGTATGTACACTGTGGGACAGATGAAGATGTGAGGACAGCAGAGTGAAAGCTGAAGTAGCCCCATTTGCAGACAAGGTCAAGGACAATAGACTATGATGGCTCAGTCGTGTGTAGGAAAGTAGAAGACAGTTTGGTAAACTTGGGAGAGACAGGAAGAAGGCAAGATATGGACTGCATGAGACAAGCTCTGTGACTGTTGGTTGAAGAATATAAGAAGTTGGCTCTGAATCAGGAGAGGTGGTAAAAGTTGATGCGCCCTCCCCCCGACTCCATGTAAATATGGGGAAAAGGGGGAAGATGATGATGATGACTGATCTTAGTAAAATCATTGGTAAGGAAAGAAATTCAATCTTATTTTTTTTACAAGGAATAAATACATTGTATTCAAGGGTCAATGTTCAATGAAGGAAAAATTATAGTTCCCAATTAACTGGGAGGCATATGTCTGAGATAATATATGAATCACATCTAGGGATAGTAAACTATAAAGAAATAACAATAACATTATACATTGGCAGGGAATATTGAATCATATATTTACAAGACATGTACCTTTGTGCCATTTGCAATGTATGCTCTAACAACAGTCCAAAAGTAGAGATGCTAGTGTACCTAACACCAGGTCATCTGTAGAGCAGAGTGAATACATACTTGTTCCACAGACACAAGTATAATTACTGCCTTAAAATCTATATACTCAAGTATGATGATAAACTAATTTTGTTGAATCTGTCAATGGGCCAAAACAGAAAAGTCAACAGTTCGGAAGATTTGTGCATGACTGGCAGTTTGGGTATCTCTCAGCAAGTCCATATGAATGTTTTGAACAGCAAGTGGAAAGAGCTATCAAAATAGTGGAGAATCTCATGAGAAAGAACAGTGGCCAAAGGTATGAGGACTATCAACTCATAGTTTTGCAGTGTGAGAATAATTCATTACAGTGTCTCAGTCTCTTAAACTGTTGATAAGCAAACCGTTAAAAGCAATTTATCTACTTCAGCTATATTTCTGATGCCTGAAAAATCAAATAAGAGTACAGAAAGTTAATGCTAGAGAGAAATCAGCACAGAAGAAACGCAGGCTGGAGATAAATTTAGAATACAAAAGCTGCAGGAAACTGTGCAGCCTGAAGATAAAGTTTTTGACCAAGCAGTCAAACCAACATCCTTTTTGTTCACAATGAAGACAGAAAGCTGCAAGAGAAGAAGAATCACAGAGATTTGTAAATGATAAATACACTAAAGTTCAGGGAAGACAAACGACCAGAACTGTCACAAGCAGTACTGCCACAGGAAAATAAAAGACTCTTAACTGTGAAAGTCAAGACCTGCAGTAGGAAGATCCCCAGGTCAGGTCTCCAAGAAATTATGTACAGCAGCAAGCACTTTCCCATAATGAATTTCAGATTTTCATAGTGAACAGTCTTACTAAATATTCTAGATTTAGAAGACCACTGAAGAAAACAAGACAAGGAAATGGACACTTTCAGAGCTGATCACTCTAATAAAGACTAAAAGTTTCATTAATCAAAATGTCTTTTTGAATATGTACATAAGTATTATTTTTTCTGTAGAAAAATGATGATGTGCTTAATACACAGGTAAGGGTACATTTAAAATGATCAGTGTAGCATAGTTCTTGTTATCTAATGAACTCTATATAAAACAGACATCTACATTTTATAACTAAAAATGAATCTCTCATATATGATATGCAGCTTTAAATGCTAATTAAATGCTAATTAACTAGCTGTGTGCATGTCATGTGGTACACCTTCCTTTTGGAATGTACAATCTGACTAAAGAGATTATGGATGTTACTCATGGTCCACAGTATTTCTGTGCTGTTCACATACTAGTCAAATTTACCAGGGACTGCTGTACCAAACAGGACATCGACAAATTTATTTTACAGATTATGATGTCTGGTAATCATCTGTTGTACCGTTAACCTAGTAGTCATCCACAAATAAGCGTATCACCATATCTTAGTTGCTCCCTTGGACTACCAGCGGTCAGTAGAGTTGCCTTGCATACCTTTCAGCTGTACAGATCTTCGCAGAATATCCAGATTTTTAGATTTAAAGTTTGAAAATAATGACAAGCATTTCAGTTTCAGACTTCATACCCTTCAGAAAAAATCATGCTAATGCAAAACCTGTTATTCTATCAGTTTGTAAGAGCAATATTTAAAAATTGTCCCTATTTTTGGGCCTTTGTCCCACTTTTATATACACGGCTTTGTCCAGATTTCTTGCTCTACGAAGTTGAGAGGTATGATTGCCTGACTGAGACTGCCAAGAATTATACACAAGTACAAAGGGGTGTACACGTGTACTGCTGTTTGTTTTCCTGAAAACTTGCCAGAGAGTGACATACTACAAAAATATGTGCACTGGGGCTTGAGTATAAGATCTGTATCCCCTGACAGAAATCTATCCATATCAAAAGGTCTTGAAGGTACCTTTTACGCTAAGGACACAGATGCTTTGGCAAAGTCAGACAGTATCCATAACCAATACAGACAGGTTTTGCACCTTATAAAGCTGACGCGACATTTGGTGCCAGTGGTTTGTGGAATTATGGCAGTTTATAAAGTTAGTCTACAATGGATGGATTGTTTTTGAAGCAGACTTTTCACCCCCAGATGCAAGGCCAAAGGTTAAGATTTCTTTTTCCACATCTAAAAACAGCACTTTATTAATAGTGAGACAGTTTCTTTAGAATGCCCTCAGACTTCAGAAACAGAGCAAGTATGACAGTGTTGAGTGATTAAGGAATCCAACTTCGGCTCCTTCATCAGTCATTAAATCTCAAAGGAACCCATAATTACAGAGAACACTGTAAATGTTTAATGAATATATGCCCATTCCATGTAGGTATTGTTGGATTTTGTCTCTTTTACGGCACTCAGGAATTTTGTTTTTGAAAGCAATTCTGTTCAACCCGGCTTGGTCACCTTAAGACAGATTGAGATTGAAGTTTTTGAATGCAGATTCTCTTTAAGAATTCAGGATGGAAAGTAGTTTTTGAAAAGTCTTCATTAAAGCCTGCTAGCTTTTTCTTTAGTAGACAACCTTCTTTTCTAACTTGCAGAATCCATTTAGCTTCACTCCGTCTCCTACGTCTACAAGGTATGAGTTTTCCACTCCCACCTCTTTCTATCTTGTAGGTTGATATTCACGTGTGATTATATTTACTTTACAAAAATTGTAATATTGCCAGTGGTATACACTTAAATTAATACATTAAGAATACCGAGTGAGGGACATGAGCACACATTGCATGGATTAAGAATGCAAAAAGTTTACTAAATCAATAAGAAATTATGGGCCAGGTTCCAAAAGAGTTGCTCTCAGTGTAAGTGACTTAACGTCAGTGTAAGGCCTATCTACGAAAAGGATTACATTGAGGCTTTATTTCAAAGGACTTGCTCTTTGTAAGTCATCACTTACACTGACAGCAAGTCTTTTGGGATCATGCCCTATGGTTTAGACTACTGCAGTCTTCCAGAGACAAAAATCACAACTTCAGATTTCACATTGTTTATACACTTCATTGCTTAATTTAAATCATGTGATCAGATTTCAATTAACTTTCTTATGCAGCTCTAAAAATATGTTAACATTCCTTTCTAAAACAGCAATCTTTAAAACAACACATTTATATAAAATCCACTGGAACTGCTGCACAGAGCTAAGTTCTTGTTATTCTCTTGTAAGTAAAAAACAACCCCCTGCCTGCATGCAGGTGCAACTGCCATATGCTCTCAGCAGTAAAATATTTCTGGTAATCACCATTCCATTTTAAGATCTAAACCTTGTGATACTTGAAATTTAATTTCTGCACCCATTTCAAAATAATAACATTCTTGGCTAAAGCATTGTTAATATTCAGCTTTTTAGCCAAGTACAGATGCTCGTGATTCTACTGTCCAAACTACATTCCAATTTACCTGTGTGCAGACGGTCTTACACTGATATCTTACGCTATTTAAATATACTATGTTCTTGAGTTTCACACTTTGCATTTTCATTGTACACATAACTGTGTGACTTACTTTACATTAATGTACTAAACTTTTTCTCACTTTAAAAGTACTTTTGGGGGATGATTCATGATTATTTCTTTTACTCTGGATTTCTTTTAAGTTCCTTACTCTTCCATATGAAAACACTGATCTTCACCCAAAATATTGACTAACTTCTAATTGCTCAGCGTAACTACTGAGTTGTTTACAGAAGTCTATCTAGTGAGTAGGGATGCTCATTTCTTTTCAACTTTTTTATACTTCTTAAAGGTCCTTCATACCTCTCATCATCAGCCTCCTTTTTCCCATTTTTTACATGGGGTCGGGGTATTGTGTTAACTGTTTCCATCTCTCTGAATTCAATGCCATACTCCTGCCTTCTGCGACACTCATGACTGTCAGGTCTTCTTTCAAACAATCCATCCACCTCTTTGCTGGACGTCCTCGTTTCCTCTTACCTTCTTCCTGTGTGTCCCAAATCTTCTTCAACAGATTGTCTTCTGCTTTCTTATGCAGGCGTCCGAACCACCACAATCTGTTCTCTTTGATCTTTTCTGCAACTGGAGCTGCTTTGGGTTCTGCTCTTATGTCCTTATTTCTTCATCTGTTCCACAATGTGCATCTTATCACCCATCTCAGGCACTTCATTTCCTTCACCTCTAGCTTCCTCATCTGCTCTACCTTTACTGCCCATGTTTCTGTACCACACAGTAGTACTGGTCACACACCACTGTCTTGTACACCTTACTTTTCAGCTTATTTGGCATTCTTCTGTCACAGACTACACCTAAGACTCTATGCCAGTTGGCTGCATCCCCTCTGATTCCAGCTTTGGCTTCTTAATTTTAGACTTCCCTTCTCCTGAACCACCCCTCCCATATACTTGAAGCTATTAACTTGTTCCACTATCTTGCCTTCTATCTCAATTCTCAGCTTCTTCTGATTTCCCCATTTTGCTGCCATTACCACCATCTTATCTGTCCTTAGTTTCATCCCATGTGCCTTCAGTTTTGCAGATTGTATATTTATCTTTTTCTTCGTCTCTCTACATGCAGTTTTATAACATACTCATTCCATGGATTTCCTTTTTTTCAAAGTCACTATAAAGCTCTCCATACCTTGCAGAATCTCAAATATGTCATAAAAAGTCTTTCTGTTTATAAGAATAAATGCCCTTACTCTTGAATTGAAATGCCCATAGGTAAAACAACACTGCCCCATACCTCGTACCTGTTAAGTGCAACTTCATGTTCATTTTGCAATCTTACCACCAATTTTCATTTATTTAAATACTCTGATACATTTGTCTTTTCTCTCTCTCTCAATGTACTGATCACTACCTTGTCATATGTTTTCTTTTTTCTTTTTCTTTATCTCCTTCTACAACTTTTGCTGCCTCCTCTTCCCTTATTTTCTCCATTATATCACCCAATTATACTTCACTGGCATTCTCGGGTTCACTTTGGTTTATCATTTCATTCAATATATCATCCATTTCTCTCTCTCAATGTACTGATCACTACCTTGTCATATGTTTTCTTTTTACTTTTTCTTGATCTCCTTCTACAACTTTTGCTGCCTCCTCTTCCCTTATTTTCTCCATTATATCACCCAATTATACTTCACTGGCATTCTCAGGTTCACTTTGGTTTATCATTTCATTCAATATATCATCCTGCAACTCTCCTGACTGAAGGGTTGTTAACGACATACTCTGTGACTTTATCTCTCAACTCTGCAAATAAACTTTGCTGGGACAAAACCTCCAAATCCACCAAGACACTATCTCCTAAGCTGATGTTCACCTCTGCTCTCTCACTTCTAGTTTCCATGATGTGCAATGTTCTCACAGCTGCTACTGCACTAGGACCGAGATGAGCGCTTGTAATCATTGCCAATACTTGATGCAATTACAGTAGTGAGTAGGGGAAGTTTTCAGATGCCCTGGCCAAATTTCCATTTGTAGTATCAGTGACACCTTGGGTCTCCCCTGAAAAGAGGCTACTAGCCTAGTGGGACTAACCTGGTACAAAATGATATGCAGCTCTGTTTAATACAGCTGAGTATGATCACTGTAAGCTGCATTGTAGTTATGAAGATTGTTCTCCTGCAATTGTATGATGTATGTGTTCAAGTTCACTAGTTATTAGTGTTCAGATCTCTCTCTCTCTCTGCGATTCATGTTCAGTCGTGTCACATAAAGCACAGCACAACTAGTGCAGCAGACACTACTGTATCCATTATCGCTAGGCTAGCGATGGTTGTTCTGCAAATAAGTTGTGTTTCATGACCTTATCATAGGTATTACAGTGCTGACATGAATCCTGCTGGTCAGTTAGCTGACATCAGCTTAGTGCAGGGGTTGCAATACAATTCCTGCTTGCTGGATGGCTGATAAATGAGGAGGCAGCATTTACAATATCTGGCAGAACAAGCACAGTGTTAGACTGCAGTCATGATATCTTTTATATAGTCCAATGTCACAGAAAATAAAGATGACAACTCAGATTTGTTAGGGAGGCCACGGTAATGTGCTGTCCTGTGTATTGCCTGACAAAGGAAGGGCATAACTCTCAAAATAAATGTACATGTGAATGGAGATTTCATTCATTCCTTTTTCCTTAAAAAATACCTTTACTGAATTATTACTTGTGGCATAGACAAACTTACATTTACATAAAAGTAATCAAGTAGTAGCAAACAAAATGGACTATACTCCACAGGGTAAATGCCTCGTTGATAAAATTCAGCAAGAAAATCAAACCAAGACTCAGGATTACAATGAGGCAACCAGAAAAACAAGTCCACACTATTTATACTATTTGCACCCCTCATAGATTAAGCAAAGTATTTAACAACTGGTCTATCTTCCTTCATCACAGAGAATCAACTGAAACTGTTCTGCACTTCAAATATATTGCAGTCTGTCTTGACACAAATCTAAATTTCCAACACCACGTATGTGTCATAAACTCCAAAGTTCAACATCTCCTATTCTGGGCCATGAAAAATCACCTACTTCTTTTCCCTTAAACTAACAGTACCTATTGGCAAATGTGTCCTGTAACCATAATTAGAATATGGTTGTCCTATCACAGCCATCATCTCAAAAAGAATCTCAAAATCCGTCATATCACAGCAAACACTATCTGTCAATTCATTATATTATTTCTTCTCAACACCACTGCTCACTTTTGGCCAAAGCTAGCCCTTAGCCAGTATGTCATAAAATCACCCTCCTTTTAAGTAGCCTTGTCTACAAACTACTCAACCTTAACTTCTTTGCTTTCTTAACAAGAAAACTTACTGCAAGATTCTCCCCATATAATCCCAGAACCCTTCTGCCCACTGCCCAAAACCTAAAACACCATATAACAAGTTTCACTCTACTGAACGTGCCTTCATCAGGAAATGTCCAAAGATCTGGGAATAACTCCCTTCCCACACTAAATCCCATTTGATTTTCCCAAACTTTCACAATGAGTGTAATCACTACATGTTTATGACAGCCAATGATCCTACACAGAATTCATCCAACATTACAAGCCATTATCTCTCTCGCTCTTATACTGCATCCTACATTTGCTCTCCTTATCCCGTCTCACCCCCTTCTAAGCCTGCTATATTCCTTCCTCCTTTCTTAACCCCCTACATCTTTCTCCTATCCTCTGTTTCTCCCTCACTGACTCATTAGTACAGACATCAAACTCAGCTTTACAATACACATTTTGCGCATATTTTGCTAACTATTGCTAAATACATCATATAAATACTGCTGGTATTACTCTCTAACTGCTGTAAATGGGCAAATACAAACTGCTGCTTCTACTACTTTCTATATATATTATAGTCAAAGTGCTGTAACACTGTCATTTTATTTATTTATTTGTATTTGTTTTCCTGGGTAGAGCAGTGATCTCCACTCAGCGTGGGAGTGGTGTCTGGTTAAGTGATTTGCTCAGAGTCACACAGTTAGGCTGAGGGAATCAAACCTTGCACTACTGGACCACAGGAAATAGTCCATTAACAGCACCTTAATCCTCTAAACCAACTGCCAGATATAACTTATATAAATATACCACATAGTCTATATAAATATGCAGATAATCTATATAAATATAGATTTATAATTTCTTCACTTGATTTATCTGAAACTCCAGGCTGAGTCTGAAAGTGGTCGACTGAAATCTGTGTTCTACCCTGGTTAACAAATAAAATAAACATCATGCTATCATACACATATCTAGCACATTATATATTATACTTCAAACACTATGAGAGGGATATTTTATGCACAGCCAACATTCAGAGGCGCTGTGGTTTTGGACTCTTTGCTCTGGTTTTTGGAAGCTGTTATATGATTTTTTTTTTTAATTGTGACATACAGGGAAAGATTTAAGGAGCTTGAAGTGTGATGTGCAGGAAGGGAGTGAAGTGGTGGTGGTGGTGGTGGTGGTAGTGTTAAGCACAGATAAGTAATGGTAGCAGACATGGGTAAGGAGTAATGAAGGGGTGAGCAGTGGATAAGACAGGAGGAAACACAAGAAGTCATCATAGGCTGCTTTCAGAATAATGCAACTGGTATTTGAGGAGTGACCTTTCAGCAGATAGGAATAACTGCCTAGGCTGTGGAAAAGATAGAGTGTTATGGTGGTCTTACTGAAGTCATCCAGGGACATAGTAACATGATGTTCATGATTTAGCATGGTCTGAAAGTTGGCTTTTGGATATTTTATGGTTCTGCATGCTTCTTAGGTGGGTGGGGAGATATAACAGGGGCAAGTTTGCTGAATGCAAGTTTTAGAAGCTTTAAATTGCTGCTTGGATTCTGAAGGATTACTGGCGCTTGCTTTTTTGAGGAAGGCACATAGTTAGGCTGTGAAATACTAAGCTAAGACCTCAAACAGGGAAGCATTCATTCTAGCATATTTTGTGGGAACTAAACTGAGGACATATGAAGTTCACTCAACTGCTAGAAGGCAGCTGACTCTCGTAAGGGATATGCACTGGTACTCCCATGCACACCTTTCAACCTTTTAGTGCAAGAAATCTGGACAAAGCCTGACATGATGGGGGAACAAATGCCCAAAATAGGGACAGATTTAAAATATTGTTCTAATAAACTCAGAAAGTGATTAGAGAAAGAGGATTTGTGTTACCATGCATTTTCTGAAGAATATGAAGTCTGAAACTCAAATGTATGTCATTATTTAGTGACTTAATTCCTGGGATCATCCTAGTGATTTGCCAGAAAACCACAAATTTTATGAGAAAAAGACCAAAAACATGAGGCAAAAATCTGGACATTCTGTGAAAATCTGGACAGTTGAGAGCTATGCTCCCATGGTGCCAACAGGAAGACAAAAACAACACTTATTTTTATAAATTACTTGTTTCCTTGTTTTAGAGTCAAAATTAAATCATTATATCAATCGTGTATAGAAGAGTCTGTGGAGCTGCATATTCCAGCCCCTTACTTAACTGTACCAACTCAATATTGTACAGTCTCAGGCTCTTCCATGAGGTTGTGTGAACTCGGAGTTGGTATAATTAACAGTTGTGTGGTGACAAAGTACCCCAAATAGAGAGCAGTGCTGGGCAGCTTGTACCCCCACCCCAGCAAAGATACTGCCATTTCCATTTTTTAAGTGTACTTATTTTATCGGCTGCAACTGGCAAACTGTATATCTTTAAGACCATTACTTTTGAATTAATGTGTCACGGATTACTTTTACTAAACTGAGTTTATTGAGTTAGTTCTTGAAGAACTCAAGTTCATATAATAAAGTAGAGGTGTATATTTTAAGTGACGTGAGCTTTATCTGACAACCCATGAGCTGCAAAAACAGGCAGAGAAGGCGGTTGTAGCAAAATCCCAGATATTTGAAATAGTTGAACAGCTGTTATACTGGGCACTAGAGGGCATATTTTATCAGCAATGGAACTACCTCCATTAGTTACTTAGTAGTTATTATAAGTTAAATTGTAGTTTTGTTGATGTTAATTTCTTGTTAAATCAGTTGTGAGGATATCCTTCTCAATTCTGGACTGTACATTGGCAGAATACTGTGGTTACACATGTAGAATGTAGCTGTAGTATGCAAGGGATTGATGATAAGATTAGAAATAAAACAGCATTTGGCTCAAAATAGAGTTCATGGGGTATATTCTTGGCTCAGAATGGATCTCTAGGATACATCTTTGCTTATGAGTTTTTGCTTAGAGAATATCTTCTAGTGGCTGCATCATGAAACCATCTCAATTGGCCATGCCAGGTGGAGAATCTTTTTAGCTTGTCAAAAATGAGGGAATGATTACATGTACTTCTCAATCCATTCCCTAGCCCCTCCATTGTAAGACTGTTTGAGTTCTTGCTAAAAGCTGAACCTAAACGGCTTCCTATTAATGATACTAGTGTATATCTGTGCACAGTTTTCTTTAGTCCACTCCACCTGTTTATAAAAGGCTATCTTCTTTGCCTTCATGGTGAAGAATGTATATCTCTAGTCTCATGTTTACAAAGGTAGTGTTATCCCTAGACTTGTTTGCTTTTTTCTGTTGTATAGACATGTTTTTTTTTTCCAAGCAGAATATCATATCTCACTTCCTGTGTATTCATAATCCATTATTTTGTACTTTGTAAATCAACTTGTTATATACCATATATGGTTATGTGTACCAAACTCTTCTTACATTCTGTGTAACTGTTACATCATATGTGATTACAAATTATTTGATTACAGCTTTGTATTGGGATGGCTTGTCCAACTTTCAACTGAATATTTGCATTATAGCTGGGATCATGGTTAGTAAAGTCCAATTTAGGGTACTTCACCTATCTACTAAACAAATTAATAAATAAACATAAAGCATTACCATTAGGGGAATGGTCTACAGCTTTAACAAATGCATTTCCAGATTTTGTAAGCATCTGACTAATGTCTGCCTATTGGATAATGCAAATGCATATGAAACTGATGTCTGATTAATTTTTTTTCTGTATTCAGTCACGTAAGAATCGTTTATTTATGTGTGTTTTATTACTTTGGTGCCTGTGTAGTACTGCTGGGCCTTGTATGTATGCATCCAACTAGCTTTGTGTGTTTTACCATACAATAATACCTCTAGGCATAAATGCCTGGAACTGTTCTGTTGTCTGCACACATTCAATTATAATGTTTCTCTAGAATTACTTATGCCTTCCTTTATTATACTATCTAGTAGTGGTCAACTGCTCTACTCCTTCACCGTCGCCAAACTATGGAACTCACTTCCTCCTTCTATAAGAACCATGGGCAGCACTACCACCTTCAAACAAATACTGAAAAATCATCTCAACTCTTCCTGGCTATGTACCTGCTCTATAACCTAACTTCTTGCTTCTCCTTATAACTAAATTCCTATGCTTTTTACTACTGGTGACTGATGATACTTTCTCCATATTTATTTTTTTTTTCATCACTTGATACTGGTACAATAATGCTGATTAATTTATCTCCGTTTTTACCACTCTGAATTCATCTGGCAACCAACTAAATTCCTGTTTTTATGTATATATTCTGTATATGTTACTGTAATCAAACCAACTAAATTCCTGACGTATGTACATATTCTGTATATATTACTGTAACCACTAGTGTAACACTGTTTCTACTTCTGTACCAATTAATATTTAATTTTTTTTCTGCATCTATGTTCTTGTCAGAGCTTTTCTCCACCGAAAATGGGCTCTTTTAGGCCCAGTGGACTTTCCCGGTAAACAAATACAATAAATAAATCTATAGCAGAACATCACAACAGAAAACACTACTGTGTACAACAGTAGATGAATTAAGATGACAATGTACATCACTGTATTTAAAACAGACACTAAAAAAGTGTTTTTTCATAGGAAAGCAAGTTCTGTGTACCCCCATATGACTGAATCGCTAGACATACTAACTTGGGAGGATAAACTTCCTTACCTCTACAGTTCCCCAAACTCCACAATGTCAATAGCAATGGTTAAACACATGAATCAATTAAATATGATTGACTACTTCTGTTTTGTGTTTATCCAGAGCGATCATACCACATAACTGTATTTAGTCTATAAACAACTGACTCATATTGAGTCTAAAGAGTTTGCATCTCTAATCTTCCCAAAGAGAAGCCTTGGCCTGGTGACACCCAATCAGTCATCAAAATGCAGTTAATCATTACACATAAGTGAAGTAATTTGCTCAGATCAGTAAACAGAGGATTATGATAAGGTCTCTGACCATAACCAATTTATTATGTGTTTAAGTCATGGATACCAAGAAATTAACTTCAAGAACTATTGTAAATATTTTTTGTGATTGTTTTTTTTTCCTGAATGTTAATATGGTGTATTAATGTGTTAAATCTGAATAAGAAGTTATGTTCTTACCATAATTTTCCATCTGTGTTGTTGATCTTCGTTTATCCTTGACAAGGATAAATAAAGATTGACAACATCCGAGTAAACAGTTTAAAAAAAAAAAGAGTGAATCTTGTGATGTGAATCATGGCATGCATGTTGAGAACACATAATAAGGGGTTATGTTGTGAAACCCAATCATAATTCCATGTTGTGCATGTGACTTTATCTGCTCCATGTACTATCATTTACAGACAAAAAGAGGAAAAAAGAACAAAATGTAGGAGTGGAAAGTGTTTTACTAACTTTCAAAACAGTCTAATGTTGGGAAAATACTTTAACACTGTCAGACAGAAGCAAAGTGTCCTTCTGAAGAAAGAATGGCTTTAAATGCTGTTTTTACACCTTGTTCTGCTACACTTTTGTTTACATGTGTGGCGCAATGAAGTCTCTTGACAGCTTTCAAAGCTATTTTACCTTTTGCCGCTGTTCTTTGCCAGCCGACATTATTTGTTGTTAACCCCTAGCATGAGACCTGATCTTAGTCAGTGTGAATTCTTCCCAATTTCTGAGCATAACCACAAACCTCCGCACACTACAAAGAAGTTAAGTGAGTTGCTCACACATTCGGAGTATTCATATGGAAGTTGATGGATTTTGAGCCTACAGCTTAAACACAATATTACCATGCTTTTGGTGGAAAACTGAGACAGAGAAAAAACAAAAGAAACCATGGAGTTCTCCTGATGAAACTGATGTATTGAATCTCCTCTTAAGGAATTGTGTATCTTATAGGTTCATAGCTTAGTACTAGGTTAACTGCCCTTTTGGGCCATTTGAAGCCTAGCCAGTTACCCCATGTGAGAATCAAATCCTGCACCTTGTGCCTTTAAGGTAAACACCTTAACCATTATGTCATCCTCCCACCCCTGATATAATTCTTGTCAGAGTAAACTATGACAACTGAATTTAAATTGAAATTGAAGCAAGAGAGAGAGAGAATGACAGAGAGAAAGAGAAGTGGAAAAGAGGAGGAGCTTTGGGATGGCTTGCTCGACTTTCAACTGAAATAGGTTTGCTTGCTTTTCTTTTGTCCTTATTAAACCAAGTTTTCTGACTTTGAATTAATTTCTTAATGAGAACTTGTTGGTAGGATTGCAATTAGGATTTGTTGCTTTGCTTTACTTTACAGCTGCTTAGAAATATTGCGTAACTCATATCATGGTTTGTTACAGATTAAAAGATTTCTAAAGTGAATCAGATCTATGGAGTTCAGGTTTTCTTCTCAATATGTAACTGCTGTGAAATGAAAACATATGAAATATATTTTAAGCACAGAATGTTATAATTCTTTTTCGTGAATTATAGACATATTAGGAAATTACTCTTTTTCAGATTAGTTTTGTGATTCACATTTTGGTTCTTTCTCATTTGAGTTTTTTTATTCTCATTCTACAGTTACTGATTTGCAATTCATATCCCGGTATCTTGCAAAATAGTTCACTGCATAGTTATTTAAATTTGAAGAATTGGCAGATTTATTTTCTGCCATATAGCACTGTACAGTTATTACTGAATAATATTTAGAAAGATAAGGGATATTCTATATCATTAGCTTTTATATCTGTTTTGAAGTATTAGTAGATTCATAGGCAGTTATGAGACATGTGGCACAGGAGGCCATATCTGACCCCAGCTCAATTTCCCCAATTGCCTTAGAGCACTAAGTAACTTGGTCAAAGTCATACAAAATGTAAATGGGGGAAGACGAAATCAAAACCCTAGACTGTAAAAAACAGCTCATTAACAGCTTAAAGCCTTAAACTTCTCAACTGCCAAAATTTCTCTATCTCTCTAGCTGCATAGCAGACAAACACACATTTATACAGACACATATACATATATATATATATATATATATATATATATATATATATATATCTATATATGTATATAGGTGTCCATAAAATGAGCTAAACAACATAAGATTGACAGTTGTATGACCTTGGGGTTGGTATATATATATATATATATATATATATATATATATATATATATATATATCATTAGCAGGGGAGTGTGAGTAAATGCAGTTCAGTTTTAACAGATTTTTCAACAGTTTTTTTATGTGGTTAGATTATGTTACATTTTTCAATTGCCCCCCCCCCCCCCCGCTAATTATATATACCAAATCTGAGGTAATACAACAGTGGGGAACGAGCATAAACCCTCCCCTAGTATAACGTCAATTCTGTCAGCATTTTTCAGTTTAGCTATTTTTCTTTTGATCTTTTTACTGTCAGTCTTACACTGTTTAGATAATTTTAGGTACACCTATATATAATGCGTTTGTGTGTTTATTTGTATGCATGTATATATAAATGTGTGTATCTATAGGTATATATACACTTTATGTTTTGCAGGTTATACAGTTCATGTTTGGCAAAGAGCTTAACCATTATGCCAACTGTGTCTTCACACTGCTTGAAAGTTCTGGAGAGGGTGACTGATAAACGAATACGTAGGAGTAGTAGAAAGTAAGATGGGAGATGAGCAGATTTTATGTCCAGCTTTTGCTCAATACAGCTAAACCAGACACTTGGACTGGCACTAGCTTATCGACCCAAGGCTGCTGGGCTTTATGGCAGGTCATTGTTCTGGAGAGTGTGCCAACAGGGGTACACAGACCCCTCCAACAGTTAGCATGGGTCCCTGGTGTAGGTTGGATCCTCAACCCACTTATCAGTAGTAAATACATATAACCATTTTTAGTGACATTAATCAACATGACCAAATCAACTAGAACCAATTTTTACACTATCAACTCTGTGATCCATGTTCTTCTACCTAGGGTTGATCTCTACAACACTTTTTCCCAAAGAGTACCATCTAGCATCTGTGCTGGTGCTCCCAGCTCCATTCCTGGCCAAGTTTGAGATGGGAAGCAGCATGTTTTTATGGGGGAGGGTGGGAGGAACCCTACAGAGACACATGATGAACATGCAGACTCCATACAGGCATTGGCTGGATGTCAAGATTAAACCTTGCATCTTGTGCAGGTGAGGCAAAGACCTTAACCATTATGCCATGGGGTGACTGATAAATGAATATGCAGAGTAGTAGAAAGTAAGACGGGAGATGAGCACTTTGGATTCAAATCAGTATGCAGCACAACTGATCAATGTTTGCTGTGAGACAGATAGTTGAGAAGAAGCTAGAGATAATGAAAGAGTCTGACTGAGAATTCCTAGACTTGAAGAAGGTATATGACAAGGTCCCAAGACAGCTGATTTGGGCAGTCTTATGGTGGTTCAAAGTCCCAGAAACATCAGAGAATTAGTTCAGGCTATGTACAAGGACCCAATGACTCAAGTATGAACAATGTTTGGTCTCGCAGAGGGGTTCCCAGTGGGAGTGGGTGTGCATTACAGTTCAGCTCTGAGACCGCTGCTGTTCATACTGGTGTGGGTCTACATTAGCAAACAGGTTGCAGGGGAAAGATTAACAAAGTTGCTGTATGCAGATGATGTGGCATTACAAGTGGACACTGAACAAGAACTTCAGCAAAGCGTAGGGGAAATTGTTTGATATTGGAGTGGATATATAAATATATTGGGGGGGGGGGGGAGAGATGCAATTACCAGGGGAGTTAGTATATATAATTAATAGTGGAGTGTGAGAAACTGTGGTTTGATTTTGGTAGATTTTTCAGCAGTTTTCTATGTGGTTAGATTATTTCACATTTTTCAATGTTTTTGTAGGACAGTAAGTTGTAATGGCAGAAAATGGGGAAATCAGAAGAATTTGAGAATTGAAATAGAAGGGAAACAGCAGCACTAGTTAACAACTTCAAGTATCTGTCATTGGTGGTTGAGGAGAGGGGAAGTCTGAATGAAGAAAGCTAAAATCAGAGGAGATGCAGCCAGTTGGAACAGAGTGACAGGGCCCAGAGAGGTGCATGACAGAAGAATGCTGAAGAAGGTGAAAAGTAAGGTGCAAAAAACAGTGGTAAAACCAGTACTACTGTATGGTACACAAACCTGGCAGTAAAGGCAGAGCAGTTGAGGAAGCTAGAGGTGATTTAGATGAAGTTCCTGAGAACTGGGACAGATGAAGAAAAAAGAACATCAGAGCAGAAGCTTAAGAAGCTCCAATTGCTCAGTAGGTCAAAGGGAACAGATTAAGGTGGTTCAGGCACATGTGCAGGAGAGCAGAAGACAGTCTGGTGAAGAAATATGGGACAGATAGGAAGAAGGCAAGAGGGAACATCCAGCAAAGAGAGGGATGGATTGAGTGAAAGAGAACTTGTGACAGTCAGGCATTACCATAGAAGAAGGTAGGAGAGTGGCTCTGAATCGAGAAAGAGATGGAGACAGATGACATGACACCCCAACTCCATGTAGAAAAATGAGAAAAACGGGTTTGATTTTATATATATATATATATATATATATATAGCCCCCCTTTTCTCAGTATGGCATAATATGTAATGTGAGGGATAACATTAAGGCAGAAAAAAACGTATTCTTCATGTAAAATGATTGCTTTTAAAACATCTGTGAATTTGCCTCAATATAAAACGATACTAGGCATTTTAAGGTAAAACAAGTGATAACTATCTGTCTGTCCTTTAATCCTATTTCACTTTAGTTTGTCACATGTCTTGTTTATTAGTTCAGGAATAATACTTCAGGCAGAAAGGCCTAGTCCTGAAAAAGACATATTCATTGGAGAATTTAATATTTAATAAGGGATTATCTTAGGATCTTTACAGGTATTGGGAAGTCAGACTTTGTGACCCACTTTCTCATGCCCTACAATACACAGGACTTGAAGCACATCTCTAGGGCCAAGTAGTTCCCAATTTATTATAAATGAATCTGCTATATGTAAGATAAAACTGACGTAATCACTCAGCTTAAAGAAGTAATACTGCACCATACTGACATATTAGTGTTAACTGATATCAACATATTTTATGGACAGCACAGTGGTGCAGCGGTTTGCATTGCCACCTCACAGCAAGAGGTTCTTCGGTTTGAGTCTCAGCTGGGGTGCCTTCTGTGCAGAATCTGCATGTCCTCTCTGCATTCGTGTGGGTTTCGTCCAGGTGATCTGGTTTCTTCCCACATCACAAAGACATGCATCTGGAGCGTTTCTCGGGTTTCCACTGAAAATTGGTTTGTTCCAAGTCAAACTTTCCCAGTAAACAAATGTTAAATAAACTAAATGAATAAATTTACAACAGTGTTAATGATGGTGATGGCCTTTTAGAACTTGGATGGTTGCTAGAGTGTTTTTATTGTATGACAGAATCCTTTCAAAGGGCACTGCTATCTCTGGCTGACTTCACTCTTCATAATAATATGTTTATCTGTGAAGTTGCATTCTCTCTACATTTTAATGGTATGTCCATGGATACTCCCACGGCCTAACGTACACTTTTGCACATATACCTTACAAAGAGGAGCTAGTTCTTTCTGATGTTTTTAAGTTAATAATGTTTTGTGTGAAAAGTCTTGTAAAATGTGACATAGGTTCGAATGAAGATGACAAGAAACAAACTCTTTAAAAGATGAACCCACCAAACATTACTGGGTGCATGTATCACAAAAGCTAGAAACAGACATCTAAAAAATCTGTCATATATAATATGTGGGAATAGTAACTTCTTATCATAATGGTGGCACTTTCCATATTACCATGGAATAAGAAAGGTCTCACAGCTACAAACAGAAAGGAAAGAACATTGAATTATATTAATAAATGCAATGTGGAAATAGCAGTACTGCAGGAGATGTATTGGGAAAGAACTGAGCATGTGAACTTGATAAAGAAAGGATTTCAGGATGGATATTCATTGGAATATCAGGGACAAAGGAAAAGAGGAGTACTTATATTAATTGCTAGATGAGCTGCAATAGTGATAGAAGATGGAAAAAAGACAATAATGGTAGATATGTAGTAGAAAGGGGCTACTGGCAAGAAAGAAGGATTATGCTGGCATGTATTTATCTTCTTCTTCATCTTTTGGCTTTTCTCGGTTAGGGGTTGCCACAACGGATCACCTGTACGCTCATGATTGGCAGTGGAGTTTTACGGTGTTGATTTGCCAGCCCGGCGCCCAACCTTCCACAGAAGGTGCACGCACTCACGCCTAGGGCCAATTTAGAGTGTCCAATCCACCTACAGCATGTCTTTGGGATGTGTGAGGAAACCGGAGCACCCGGAGGAAACCTACGTGGCCACAGGGAGGACATGTAGACTCTGCACAGAAAGCACCCCAGCCGAGGATCGAACTGGAGAACCTCTTGCTATGAGGCGGCAACGATAACCGCTGCACCACCGTGGCCGCCCGCTGGCATGTATTTATATTCCACCTAAAACTGTTACATTGGACGTTAACAAAATTCTGGGAGAAATAATCAGCTTTCAGCAGGGAATATTACTTACAGGTGAGACTGGAACTTGATTTGCAACAGTGAGCATGTATCTGGGGGTCCTAGAAAGGAAAATATAACAAAACAGGGTGGAGTTTTGAAGACATTTATGAAAAAAATTGGTATGGAAGATGTGAATTCAATAGTAGGAGTTTGGGGAGAATGTACATATTATTCCCCAAGGTACAAAAACTGGGTTAGGCTAGACTGAAATTATATTTCACATGAATATGTGCATTTAATTGAAAGATCTGACACACATCCAATAACTATTTCAGATCATGCACCAACAATAACTAACATAAAAATGCAGGGTAATGAAATAAAATAGCACATTTGTGCTTCCCCACCTATCTGTTAAATAGACTGGAATTTAAGACATTGGTAGTATAAATGATTCAGGAGTTAGTAGGGAAGATAGAATTTAATTCAGAAAATACAGGTAGGGAGTGGGATAAAATTAAAGTGGAGTTTAAAATAGGTTGGAAATAAAAGAAAAAGAGATATGGTTAAGAAGTAACAAGAATTATTTAGAGGGACTCACAAAGGTTAAAGTATTGCAGACTAGAGGGAATCTCACAGAACAAGAGAAGGAGCAATTGCAGAATGCTAAACAGAAAATAAGGGGTTATCTCAATAATATGCAGGAGTTTAGAAAGACTGCTGTTAAGCAACTGTTTTTTAATAATAACTTCAGAGCACAAAAAACTTTTAGCACAACGACTCAGGCAACAGAAAGCAGAAAGGGTTGTTGCCAGGCTTAGGGAGCCTATAACAAGGAAGGTAACAAGAGATCCTGTAGAGATACTAGAAATATTTCACAAATTGTACAAAAATCTATATAAAGCAGAGAAATATGGAAATAAAAAAAAGGTATAAAAATGTTTAAGGAAGAATCAAATATCCCAAGGGTAGAGGTACATGACGCTCAATTACTAACAGGATAGGAGGAGATGACATAAAAACTGATAAAAGATCTGGAAGGTTTTGTTTACAGTATTTTAAAAGGAGGAGAAGCACCAACATCCTGGAAAAAAGCAGTGGTAGATGTAACACCTAAAGAGGGTAAAGATCCATCAGATCTAGCTTTATACAGGCCCATTTCAATTCTAAACCATGATTATGTCTACAATGCTCTATAAAAGAATGGCAAATATGATGCCAACATTGATATATATGGATCAAAGTGTTTTTGTGGAGGGGAGGCATACATTTGACAACATTAATAGAACAATGATGATCCAGAGGGAAGCAAATTATAAGAAAATATCACTGCTGTTTGTGGGTCTTGGTGGGTTTTGATGCAGAAAAAGCATTTGGCAGAGTAAGGTGGGATTTTATGAGCAGGGGAATGGAAGCATTTGCATTCCCTGATAAAATTACAAGGTTGATTACGGATATATTAGTGATGACAGGAAAACATTAAAGTGGTAGGATCCTCTCTGGTATGTTCTGTTTGAACATAGGAACCAGGCAGGAGTCTGTACAACTCTTCTCCCTATAAGGCACCATCTAGAGTCTGTGCTGCTGCCCACAGCTCCATTCTTGTGAGATGGAAACACTAAGCATGTTTTTTAGAGGTGGAGGAAACCCTACAGAGACAGAACGAGAACATGCAAACCTCAAACAGGCACTGGTCGGAGGTTAGGGTCAAACCTTATACCTTGTGCATGCAAGACAAAGATAACTTGTCAGTGCAGAAATACCTGAACACTGGGGAACGGCAAATATACCCCAATATAAAGGGGACGGGGGCAGAAACAGTTTACAACAGTACAGAGCTAGTAGCCTAACAGCAGAGGGAGGAAAAGTCATTGAGAGAATTCAGAGGAAAAAGCAGACTGTTTTCCTACAGTTTAAAAATCTCCAGGATAACAGCCAACAAAGTTTTATAACCAAAAGAAGCTGTCAAACACGATCCATTTTATGATAAGGTTACATGTGAATTTGACAGGAGTGGTACCAGAATATGTAGTCTATCAAGCTTTCATCAGGACCTCTGACTCTGTCCCACAAAAGCTGATAACTGGAAAGCTGTAGAGGTTAGGTACAGGGCTAAGACTGAGGAACTGTGACAATGACAGTGTCACGAATAAGGAAAATTACTTTGTGGGCACTACAAAGGTTGGCCCTGGCTCCAATACTTTTCACCGTGATATGCTTGTTTCAGACATATCTGAGGGCATAGAGAAAAAACGCAAACTCTCTGCTGATGACCCACAGATAAGTGCACAACACAATTGGATTTCCAGCAGGTTAACCAAGCCAGGAATAAATATAATCCGAAAAGAAAAGAAGATTCTGTGTCAGGAAACACAGAAAATGTACTTGACTTCAGACATCTAATTACAAATTCCCAGACAAAATTTTCAGGATATCCAGATACAGAATTCAGGTAAGGGAATAACTGACACAATAGTATATAAAAAAGAGGTATAAAAATAATTTTTTTTCATAGAAAGAGTATGCATTCCCCATTTGTATTTAGAAATGCATTGTTGTGTCTTTCGGCTTTTCCCGGTTAGGGGTCGCCACAGCGGAACTCCGGGCCGCTAATGATTGGCAGTAGATGCTTACGTGCCGAGTTGCCAGCCCTGACGCATAACCTTCAACGAAGGTATGCCCATTCACACATGTCTCTACATAGAAGACGCTCTAGCTGAGAATCGAACAGGACAACGTCTTACTGTGAGGCGACAAAGCTACCGCAGCACCACCACCGCAGTTTTTTTATATTTAGAAATGCATTAAAAGGTCAAATGTCGCAGTTAATGAAGGTGAATACAAATGATACTGCACTGGATGTAGAGTTAGATAAATTACTGCTAGATTTTTGTGAATGAGGATGCAAAGAAAGGGAAGTAAAGGCATATAAGGAATCCGTTATGGAATCTCAGCTACCAGTGGCTCTATTTTCTCAGACAGAGACAGAAAATATCTATTAATAGAAACAAAAAAGAAAGAAAATAATGTAAGATGTACATTACACACGAGGCTAGTAAAGATTATTTTTAAATAGCACTGGCCTATAGTGGAAAATGTGAACGGGCATGAAATTAACTTTTTAGTATGCCACAATTTGGGTATAAGAACCAAAGGAATTTAAACCATATTATCTGCTACAAAGAATAGAAAAGTTTCCTTACCACAAGTGCAGCTTTTGTAAATATATTTTATTGAGAGAAAAATATTACACATCCAATTGCAAAACAAGAATTTTACTTGAATGTATTTGCTGACTGTGACTCTGAGAACGTTTTTTTTTTTGGTGGCTATTTCCATATGATGTCCAGCATTTTATATTGAAAAAACTAACACAAAACTGAAGAAGCGAATATGTGAGCATCTATCTGATGTTAGGAAAGAGATTAGTACTAATGCACTTTATAAACACAAAAGTGAAAATGATAGTATACATTGTTTTAATTTTGAAATTTTACACAAAACATAAATAGCAATCTGAGAATGGGTGACGTAAAATCAAGGACTGGCTGTGCAGAATATAAGATATCCATGTTCAGAGCTGATAAACACCCAGGATTAAATGGGTATATATCTATTAAGCCTATATTATAAATTACTCAACCTACAAGGTGGTGCTAAAATTTACTGGTTAATTGTGAGCATGTGACTATATGTTAAAGTTTTATCTGGGAATTTGTATTTAGATGCTTGAAGAGGCATACTTGGTGAGAAGGCTTGCATTCATTGTTTGAAATACATTTTCTGTGTTACCTGAACTGGAGTCTTTTTTTTTTTTCTTTGTTTCTTTTCAACTCATAGGTAAGTGCCACAGTACAGAAAGGGGTAGGAAGTCTTTGAAAAGGCTTGATAAGGCTGATCATGTAAGATGAAAGATAACAATTGAGATACATTGAAGACATATGTAAAGTGCTTCATTTGGCCCACTACATACTTGCTAGGAAGTACCAGCTGGTGAAAGTGGAAACTAATGGCAACAGTTCAAGAAAATCATCTGGGGTGCTGATCACACCCGTACTGAACCTTTAGGATTACAGGGTGGGGGCACTGGCAGCAACAGATTGTTACGATGTGTCTTTAGAAGACAGAATCCAGTGTATCTTTAGTCAGACAGAATCCAAAAACAAAGAGGCAATACTCCCAAGTGCACGAGGCACTGGATCAAGCCTTTTTACATACTTTGTGTAGTTCTGGAGCCCATATAAGGTAAAGAAAATCAGACTGCTGAAATGGGTCCTAAAGAAAGTTACCAAAAAGGTAAGTGGGAGTTAGGGGAAGAGGAAAAGAAAGGATATGAACATAGGCTAGAGGAGTTAGGACACTTATCACTAGTGACCTGAAGAGAGAGAGTGATATGGGTGTACAAGATGATAATACCACCTATTTGTTAACCAGAGAGGCCCACTGAAAACCCTGTCCCTTTTCAGGGGTGACCCAAGAACAATGTCTTGTTAAGTTACTTGCAAAAAAGTCACACTGTAGGCAAATGATAGCTGTGGGAATAAAACTTAGTAACACAGGAACTGCAGCTCGTAACCTCAACCTTTTCACTAACTGCCACACATAATCATGTTAGGAAGATGTGAAGAGATCATCCTGAACAGGAAGGACAGAAAAGCAGTAGATTGTGAGGACTTACTACTCAGTGGATCCGTGAAAGTACTTACTGAAAGAAAGGGCTATGGACACATGGAATGGACTACGGACACATGGAATGGACTACTGTTGCTGGAATGGGTGGTAGAGAGGGAATAATATAGCAATAATCCACGCCTGGGTGTGGGTAATGCTGGATTTACCCACGGTTGGCGTGGCTTGGTCACGGGGGCGAAGCCAGAGTGGCCAAACAAAGCCAACCGTGGGTAAATCCAGCATTACCCACACCCAGAAGTGGGTTATTGCTATTATACAATGCCATTATTTAAGAAAAAAAATAATTACTTTTCTTAAATAATGGCATTGTATAATGCCTCCTTACTGCCCTTCCGCAGCAGACTATATGGTATTCTGCGGCAGTTATGATGTACTGCGCATGCGTATGCCTACGCAGTACATCAGAGCTGTGGGCAAAAGCAACGGAGAAAGCAAGATCTCCGTTGCTTTTTACTGTTTCGCTATGTTAAATGGGTTTAACATAGCGAGACAGCTTTAAAAAAAGCAATGGAGATTCTCCATTGCTTTTTTTAAAGCTGTCTCGCTATGTTAAACCCATTTAACATAGCGAGACAGGTTTACAAAAAAAAGCAACAGAGAAAGCAAGACCTCTGTTGCTTTTTACACACTGTCTCGCTATGTTAAAGGAGTTTAACATAGCGAGACAGTGTTTTAAAAAAGACTTATACTAATGGAAAAAGTTCGGGCGACCGGACCTTTTTCCATTAGTATAAGTCGATTTACAACGTGCACGCTGACCAATCAGCGTGCACGTTTTGGAATATTAATGGGGGGGTCATGGTATAATATGACATATTTAATAAGGTATGGTACAACTGGAAAAGGCATAAGGAAAATGATAGGAATACAGTGGTGCACTTACAGGGCAACCTAGAGAGGTTTATTTTCTCTTTTTGCTGGAAGGCAAATTTAATGTAATATACTGCCCAGAATGGAATCAGGCAGGGAAAAATGTAACATTAATTACATCTGAAGGGGAAAAAAACATTTACACAGAAAAGAAAGATGCTTAGATAGGATGTCATCCATTACCTTGCACTTGAATGTTAACAGTACAAGGTTTAAACTGGTCAAGTTCAACTCATTCAACTCCCACTACTAAACTCCCTGATTACCATTCTATGCAGGAAATCAATGCAGGTACAGTTTCCATTTGTCCACTGATAATGATTCCATTGGTGTGAGCTTTTCTCTTTTGTCCACAGCTGTGCAACCATGGAGTTAAGTGTGTGTTGGGGGGCTTCATGGGGGAGGCAAAAATCTTACTTTTGTGGTTTCATCGAGCTGAAGCTTCTGTTTGTGTTTTTCATCTCGTCAAAGCTTCAGTGAATATAAAACTGATGAAGCTTAAGGGAAACTAGAACATTGCTTAACTGCCTTACCAGTTTATATGTAGCTGATGATATATTTCTTGCCTTTAAACTTTATTTTCAACATCTGCAACACTGTATAATTGGAAAGTGTTTTTTTTCTTCTTCTGGGTATCCTTCTGAATGAATGAGGGTGGGGCATTTTTTCCTGGTGTTCTTTTTTTTGAAGACATACATGTAGTATGTGATACAAACATGTATACTTCAGAAGACTACATATATATCTTTGTGTATGTGTTGTGCTTTTGTACATACATATGCACATATGTATACCCATACATATATAAAATACCCAAGTGAATATGCATGTGTGTTGGAGATAACCTGTAATCACAGCAATTAGCATCCTTTAAACAGATTCCTTTTCATTGGATTTAATACTTCCGTAATGCCTCTCTTAAAGCTAAGCCTTTGTACACCTCAGTAAAAGGCTATATAAAAACTGAGTTTCACTTTTGTAAATTAGATGATATTCTTAGCCTGCCTGTCATCCCTTACATAAACCCCTAAGGCATCTATAGCAATTGTTAGGAAAACAAAGTTCAATGCAGGTGAAACAAGATCTCCTTTTCTACCCACTTCTGAATGAATGAAACACTAACAATGCAGCAGATTAGCTCTCTGTTTCTATTTCACAGCAACGTCAAAGGCTCTTGGACTAAAATACCCTCCCCACTACATAACAGCCTAGATTCTCATATCAGTCTTACAATGCTAATTTACAGTCCTGCCCTCTCGTATTACAGACAAACACTGAACACCCTTTCTCATTCATGCATTCTGCCATGCAGAACATCAAGGACAGCACAACAGCTTTACTCCACATAATTAATGAAGTAAAGGGATTAATTTCCTATTTATGAAAAGCTAACCAACTGGCTAGGTTGCCAACCGTGCTATTAATGATCCTTAGTGCCCCCACAGGCAGTAATAGGTCCCACTGGGAGATCCAGGAGCTTGGCAATTTGTAGTGAGGATTTAGATGTAACAAGAGTAAAAAAAAAAAGAAAGAAAAAAATGTACTCCTGGGACCAAGCAGTTGATCAGCGGGTGCCCCAGCGGAACACAGCAGACAAAAAATAAATGACAGCCCTGCGATTAAATCAAACCTTCTACTTTAAGTGTTAAAGTGTCTGACTGTCACTAACAATCTAGTGCTTGTTAAAGCCTCCCGGGGCACCCAGGAGCAGACGCAGTGAGCTGGAAGGTAAAGAGGAAAGAAGCTAACAGAGAGCAGTAGCAGCAGGAATCTAGCTGTTTTTGACATATGAAGCTACAGTCAGGAATAAATTAAAAAAGAAAAAAAAAGCCTTGCTGTTTGACACTAAGAGGTAGTTGAAAGGCAGATCTAAAGTGCTGATTTTATCTGACAACAATTATATTAACCTTTTGTGTTCTCATTTTTTTGTGATGGCCTATCTTTGACTTACTGTGTACTTCAAATAATGGAATATTTCTGTGATCTGTTTTCAAAATTCTTATGACAGCACCAGCTGGCATCTCAACTGTTATGTCTGTAAAGCTACGGCCTTAGTAAATTCAGTTTGCATAGAATCAAACTCTTTTTTATCCTGACTTCCCAGATTAAGCTGCCAATAAGTATAACAAACAATGGCACTTTAACAATGCTTGCTGAAGTCAGACATTTGTAGTTACAGCAGATATTAAATACTACACATTACAACCTTTTTTCGCATTTCAAGCACTAAGAGACACTGACTCCACAATAGGGTTGCCACCTTTTCAAATGCCCAAAGTGGGACATTTTTGGTACAATGTCAGATTTTGCAGGGCAAAGCATACCCACAGCCAGTACAAAGGACAGAACTTCACTTGTTTGCCTAAATAAAAGCTTATATTTGTAGCATTTTAGTTGCTTATTCTGTTTCGTATAACATTTGGGTGTTTCAGATACAGAATAACTGTTTTATGCAACTATTACATAAAATATAGGAAATAATTTTGTCCTAAAATCTCAGGACATTTGCCATTTTTACAATTTTTTTGCAGGACACAACTGCCCAAAGAGGGACTGTCCCTCGCAAAGTGGGACGGGTGGCAACCCTACTTCACAAATTATTTCCTCTGGTCTCATTTTTAGGTGTTGGATCTAGTCAAATCTAATAGAGCTATACCGCAGAGACATATAAGGCAGCAGTCCTAATAAAAACACAAGAATGGATTGTAATACTGTTATTTTTCATAGGCAGAATCCCCTTCACCTCTGAAATGACAAAAAACATTTGGAGATCTTTTTATAATTATTTATTGATGACCAAGGCAGAAAACTACTGTTTAGTATATATACACACACACACACACACACACGCACACACACACACTTATGTAGTTATCATCATCTTCCTTCGGTTGTTCCCATAAGGGGTCGCCCACAGTAGATCATCTGTTTACATTTCTTCCTTTCCTCTGCATCTTGCTCTGTCACACAACCACCTGCATGTCCTCTCTCACCACATCCATAAACCTCATCTTAGGCCTTCCTCTTTTCCTGTTACCTGGTAGGTTCACCCTTAGCATCTTTTTCCCAATATACTCAGCATCCCTCCTCAACACATGTCCAAACCAAAGTAATCTTGCCTCTCTGGCTTTGTCTCCAAACCTTCCAACCTGGGCTGACCCTCAAATATACTTACTCCTAATCCTGTCCACCCTCGTCACACCCAGTGCAAATCTTAACATCTTTAACTCTGCCACATCCAGCTCTAACTCCTGCCTTTTTGTCAATGTCACTGTCTCCAACCCATATAACACAGCTGGTCTCACTGCCCTCTTGTAGACCTTCCCTTTCACTCTTACTGGTACTCGTCTGTCACAAATCACTCCTGACACTCTTCTCCACCCACTCCATCCTGCCTGCCTGCACTCTCTTCTTCACCTCTCTTCTACACTCACCATTACTCTGAACTATTGATCCCAAGTATTTAAACTCATCCACCTTCGCCATCTCTACTCCTTGCATCCTCACCATTCCTCTATCCTTCCTGTCATTCACACACATATATTCTGCCTTAGTCCTGCTGACCTTCATTCCTCTTCTCTCTAGAGCATATCTCCATCTCTCCAGGGTCTCCTCCACCTGTTCCCTACTCTCACTACAGATCACAATGTCATCTGCAAACATCATAGTCCACGGGGACTCCTGTCTGATTTCATCTGTCAACCTGTCCATCACCACTGCAAATAAGAAAGGGCTCAGAGCTGATCCTTGACCTAATCCCACCTCCACCTTAAACGCATACGTCACTCCCATCGCAGACCTCACCGCTGTCACACTACCCTCGTACATATCCTGTACCACTCTTACATACTTCTCTGACACTCCCGACTTAACCTTTATCCATTTTTTTCTAAAATGCTTTTCCACAGGCCTCATCTCACCCTATGGGAAGTCCATGTATTCCAGGCAAGCTGAGAAATATCCATTCAGCTTCTCCTCGAGGCCTCATAGGTAGGTACTAGGCTATTGGCCCTAGGGCCTACATAAGCCTAGTCAAAAAGGTACCCTGGCTTTCGCTACCCAAGAAAATTATTTTCCTGTGCCTCTGTCGAGTAGAGCCACAGAGGTGATCCCCAGGGTGAATTTCCTATTTCCCATCCAATCATCAAGATTTTTCTTGAAGAGTGCTAATAAGGAGCTTTGTTTGATATAGACAGGTAGTTTGTTCCAGAGTATGGGAAGTCTCTGGGACAGGAATCTATCCCTCCAGCATGTTCTGTTTATTGTAGTGACAAGGTTTAGGTTCCTAGAGCGTGTAGCTTGGAGAGATCTGGATTTCTTTAAGTGGAGCATGTCCAACAGCTCTGGGTTTGACACAGCTTTGTATGTTAGGCAGAGATCGCTTCTGAGTAGGTGATATGTGACAGACTAAAGCTGGAGTTTTTTTGAGACGGTCTGCATACTGTTTGAGGCTGGTAATGCTCTTTGTGAGGTATTTCTGCGGCCTTTCCAGTTGTTCTAGATGTCTTGTGAGGTACATACCAAAAGGGGCGTTTTACTCTATAATGGGTCTAATGAGTGACAAGTAGAGGGGAACAATGACCTGTTTTTTCCTGGATGAGAAACCTTTTGTGATGAGGTGTGCCACATAGAAGGATTTCCTGACTACAGTGGCAATGTGATTATCAAAGGAGAGACTACTGTCCACCTGTGTCCCAAGGTCTCTTAACACACTTTCAGTGTTAAGTAGACTACCACCTATGTGGTAGACCATGGGTACAGAGTTTTTACTAAAGGGGATGACAATGCACTTTTTGGCACTGAGCTTGAGGCCATGGCTTTGACACCAGGCATCTGTCTCAGTGAGGCCCTTTTGTAGGATGTCCACATTGTTAGGAGTTTCAGTTATGGCTCCTAGTTTGCAGTCATCTGTGAACTTCATTAGCCAAAGACCTTCTGTGTTAGCCTGTACTTCAGAAAAGTAGATACCAAACAGGAGAGGACCCAGGACTGAACCCTGTGGTACTCCACTTGTCACTAGTCTGAAGTCGGATTTGGAGTCTGCTACTTTCACAGTGTGGGTTCTGTCAGTGAGCCAGTTGGCAACCCATCTTGTGACACAGGGATTTATACCTAGTAGTTTAGTGCATTTATCTATAATTGCAGAGTGAGGGATGGTATCAAAAGCCTTGACGAGATCTAGATAGGCTGTATGAACCACCTTACCCTTGTCTACGGCTTTGGTGACTGTTTCAAAGAAGTCTATCAGGTTTATGAGACATGATCTGCCTTTTACAAACCCAAACTGGGTGGGCTCCAAAGTTTGGAGATTGCCAATGTCTTTGTGTATAAGATCCATGATGATACATTCCATGGCCTTGCAGACCAGGCTTGTTAGGCTAATGGGGCGGTAGTTCCCAGGGTCCGTGGTGGCTCCCCCTTTGTGGAGTGGGATAATCATCACTGTGTGCCATTCAGTGGGCACAAAGCCTGAGGTGAGGCTATGATTGAACATGGTGCTTAGGTGGGGTGCCAGTTCATTCTGCAGTTCATGTAGAACGCAGCCTGGGATATTGTCTGGTCCCATGGATGCTGTGTTCTTGCATTTGAAGAGTGTGTTTTTTGCCTGTGCAGGCATGATTACAGGAACTTTGCATTCTTCAGGTATAGAGATGGACCCTTTAGGGGGTGGGGGGTAAAATTAACACTGAATCTATCTATCCACATGAGACACCCACTGAGCATCCTCACAAGGTGTCCAGATCACCTCAGCCAATTCCTTTCACCCCAGAAGAGTGGTGAGTGAACTCTGAGAGCCTTTGAAATGGTTAAGCTTCTCACTCTGTTATAGAGTGTTAAGTCAGCCACCATGAAAAGGAACCTTGGTTCTTCCATTTGTGTCTGAAAACTTATCCTTGTGGTAACTACTCAATGTTCATGATCATAGCTGATGGTGGAAACATAGAATGACTAATAAACTGACTGCCTTCTGCTGTGACTTAGTTCTACAAAGACAGTTGTACTTCTACTATTACTGCCCCTATAATTCACTTGGTGGCTATTCTTCCGCTATCCTCTACCTTCTCCTGTGAACAAGACTCCAAGATACTTGAATGTCTCCACAGAAGGTAGCCGCTCCCCCATCACCTGCAGACAACACTCTATTCTTTTTGAGGATAGAACCATTACACAGTGAATAACTTCATTGCACACTGGAGACTGCAGTCAACTGTGGCAACAAGGACAACACTAGTTGCAAAGAAAGACACAATCCTCACAGCCCTACGTAATTCACTGGATAGGAAATTGGCTCAAAAAAAGAACACAGGAAATTAGGGTGGGCTGCTCTAACTCCTCCAAAAGATCTATCACTAGCAGTGTACCACAGGGTTCATTCTTTGGGCCACTACTTTTTGGCATTTACTTCTCAGAGGTCAAAGCTACTGTTAAGGGTTCATGGCTGAACAAGTTTCAGATGATTGCAAAGTTGGTGCCATCATAAACTCTCCAGGGGATACCAAAGTACTCCAAGAGTGCCTTTCCCAAACCAACAGCTGGTGTATAATCCATGGACTAAAACTAAATGCCAAGAAATGTATAATAGTATGTTTCAGCAAGCTGAAAGTCCTTTGCAATTATCACACTGGCAACACACCACTAAAAACTGATCAAGTGTTGAGGGGCCTGGGAACCTATATAGACAACAAACTGTCTTTCAATCATCACATATCCACTACTGTAAGAAAGTCCTTCTTTATTGCACAACTTATTATTATGGGTAATATTATCTCGGTCCAGGGATGCAATCATTCCACTGTATTCTGCAGTCATCAGGCTGATCATTTGAATATAGTGTCCCTTTTGGTATATAACTGTCCAAACATCTGACATAATTTGAACACCCATGATACTTTCTTACTAAGAAAAATCAAGGGTCTAAATCATAAAAACTATGTTGATCATCTCAAAGCCTTGCCCCTCTTCTCAGTGTCTTACAGACTACCGAGAGGCAATCTCTGCCTCAAGTACACAGCCTCAACAGACTCTGTCCTTCAGATCTACTGCACATTCATAAGTCCGATTAGGGCAAAAACACCTGCTCAGGACATCTCAATCACTTTTGCAACATAAATAGAACATGTTGGAGGAATACATATGCATCATGTAGGATACACTTCTTTGGAATCACCTTCCTGTACACATAAAGCAAAGTTCTTACATTATTCAAACATAATCTGGATGAATAGATGGGTAACACAAAATTAAACCCTGGTTTAGCACCCTTGTCCCTCATGGATAGAGGCAACATGTAAATGTTCTGTCCATCTCTGAGTTATTTGTCTTAAAATATAAAGAATAAAAACTCAGGCTAGTAAGCACCTATGAACCTAAAATAGATACTCTCCTGACCGTGTATGTGTCTTGTTATCCAACAAAATCACAAGCATGAAGGAAGACAAGGTACATTCTTGGTCAGAGTCTCACATCCACCTTGAATGTTTTAACTTAAAGTTGGGAACGCAAAATCACGGACTGAATGGAATGCAATGGCCCTGGGGCATCATAATATTTTTGCAACTGCCACAGAACATATGGGGTACCCAGTCATATGTCATCTTCAGGTCCACGAAACACATGACATTCAGACAGCAGTCATGAACTCCCATGACCCTTCCAGCATCTCTGCAAGGACAAATAGTCTATATACTATTTGAAATCTGTATTGGGCTTCCTGAATCAAAGGTTTGACTGTTTGAAGAAGGCTTCTTTTAAGCATCCTGGTATAGGCTTTCCATCGGAGGATGAGAAAGTACAGTTGTATACACTTACTATAAATGTAGATGTTTGAGTGTATTCACTGTTGCAGTCATCACATTTTGGTTATCCTGCCAGTGGTATCTCTCAGTCAGCTCGAATACCAGAGGCTTAGTATTTCTGCATTGGTTGCTGTCGCTCCAGGACAGATGTCAGGTCGTCAGTGGTATAAAATCAGGCAGCCGACACCATTACATCAGTTTTTCTTGCCCCTAACTGTCAAGAACCCCCAAATAGGGAGTTAAGTTATGGTGGAAGAACACCACCAGTAGAAAGTAAATACCAAAAATTCCCTGAAGGAGAGAGGGAGAGAGAGACAAGGGGAGGGGGGTGGAAACCAGGACTGCAACAGTGAATACACTTGAACCTCTACATTTATAGTAAGTGTACACAACTGTACTATGTTCTTCGTGTTTCACTGCTGCAGTCATCATCACATTTGGGTTGATTTCCAAAGCTGAAGAAAAGGGTGGAGGCAGTTAAGAAGACTGGGGGCTGGCTAGGATGCCCTGCAAGACTGTGGTGGCAAAGCCTGCCCTGGATTTGGAGAAGATAGGTTAGATGGTAATGCTTGGTGAAGGTATGAACAGAAGTCCATGTTGCAGCCTCCAGGATGTCCCTGGTGAGGACCCCTTCTGAGAAAAACTGCAGAGGTGGAGGTTGCCCTGGTGGAATGTGTCCTGACCCACTTTGGGGGTGGTTTATCGTGCTGTTTGTAGTGATGCAATGTGCTATCCATTTGGAGACTGTTTGTTTGGATATGGCCTTGCCCTCTCCCCCTGCTGCAAAGCTGACTAGCAATTTGTCAGTTTTTCTAAAAGATTTAGTCATATCCAGACAGAATCTGAGCTGTCTGTGCACATCTAGAGAGTGCAGAATCCTTTCCCCCCTTGTTTTGTGGGTTAGGGAAAAAGGTGGGCAAATGAATGGATTGGTTGAGAGCCACAATGGACACCACTTTAGTCCAGAGGGAGACCCTGTCAGCATGGAAAATGATGAGGGGCTCTACAGCCATGAGTGCTTGTAGCTCTGAAACTCTTCTAGCTAAAGTGATGGCAAGAAGCAAGGCTGTTTTCCAAGAGAGGAATTTTAACTCTGCTAAAGCAACACAAAGTTAAGGTCCCAAGCTGGGGTAGGAGCTCTTTTGGGTGGCCTTAAGTTGTTAGCTCCTCTTAGGAACTGTTTGATGAGGGGGTGTGAGAAGAGAGGTGACTCTGTGCTGTAATGAGCAGAGATGGCAGAGGCATGAATTTTAATAGAAGAAAAGGATAGACCCTTTTTTAGTAGGTCTGCTAGGTAATCCAGGATGAGAGGTAGGGAGACCTGTGCTGTTTCAGCTCCCTTAGTCTGGATCCAGGTGCAAAACCTTTTCTACTTGTCAGCATAGGATTTTCTAGAGCTGGGGTGTCTGGCCTCACGTATAACATTTAGGACTTGTTTGCTTAGGCTGGCAGCTTGAGGAGAGGTCAGGGAATAAGCCAGGCTGTCAGGTTGAGTTTCTGCAATTGGGAATGCATGAATTCTCCATTCTTCTGGGTCAGGAGTGTTGGGATCTGAGGTAGGTACCATGGTGGCAAGCATGACAGGCTGCGCAGCAGTGGGTACCAGTGCTGGCGTGGCCAGTTTTTCCTCCCTTATTTTGAGCAGTACCTTTGAAATGAGTGGTAGAGGGGGAAATGTATAGACTGAAAGGTTTACCCACTGGAAGGATAGAGCATCCACTTTCCAGGCCTTGCTGTGAGGTTCCCTGGTGCAGAATTTGCTGAGCTGATGATTGGAGTGGGAGGCAAAGAGGTCCACCTTCGGGGTGCCCCATTTCTGGGTTACAAGGGTGAAGGTTCTGTGGTCTAGCTGCCACTCATGTGGGTCTAACAGGTTTCTGCTTAAGTTGTCTGCCAGAGAGTTTAGGGAGACTGGCAGGAATTGTGCTAGCAGGTGTAGATGCATGTCTGAGGCCATGTGCTAGAGGGTCATGGCGAGCCTGCAGAGAGGATAAGAGTGAGTCCCTCCCTGCTTGCTGATATACCACATCACTGTGGTGTTGTCTGTTTTGATCAGTAGAGGCCCCGGAGAGAGTAGGGGTCTGAAAGCTGTCAGGGCATGCTGAACAGCTAGCATCTCTTTTTGGTTGATGTGCAGATGTATTTGATTTTGGGCTGGGAGGGTGGCCTAATGGTTAAGGTGTTTGCCTTACAAACATAAGGTACAGTGTTTGAGTCTCACAAGGGATAACTGGCTAGGCTCACAAGGGCAGTTAGCCTAGTACTAATCTGTGAACCAATGAACAATGGCCCTGAATGCACCTGCCGTTCAGGTGTGCACCCCAGGCATAGTCTGATGCATCTGTGGTGAGGGTCTCGGCGGCGTGGGGTTGTGAGAAGGGAAGTCCCTTGTTGTGTTTGCATGCTGCTGCCCACCAAGGAAAATCTTTCCTTAGACAAGGTATCATTGATATGATAGTTTCCAGGTCTTGAGAGTGTTGACACCAAATTAGGTACCATTGTAGTTTCCTCATATGCAGTCTGGCATATGGAATGAGTAAAATGTAGGAGGTCGTGAACCCTAGAGCTTGCAGGATTTTCCTTGCGGATAACTGGGTTCCAGTGGCTAGTTGAGAGAAGTAGCCTGTCAGGTAGGCTTGTTTTTCTGGAGTAAGGAATGCCATCTGGGATGCTGTGTCCCGGCTTGCTCCCAGGAATACAATTTTTTTGTGTGGGGACTAGTTTTGATTTCTTTTCTTTGATAGTATTACCCAGGGAGGTCAGTAGGTCCTTTACAAAGGTCAGGTGCTGTAACAGCTTTTCCTGACTGTCTGCCTGAATCAGGCAATCATCTAAGTAGGGGTAAATTGAATATTTCTTTGTCTGCAAAAAGCAATGGCTTAAGCCAAGCATTTTGTGAAAACTCTGGGAGCAGTGGATAAGCCAAAGGGAAGTGCAGAGAACTGAAATTGCATAGATCCTGTCCCGAAACATAGGTATTTCCTGCACGATTCCCTGACTGGGATGTGTAGGTAGGCCTCTTTTAGGTCTAGGGTGGCTAACCAAGCATCCTTGAAAAGCATAGGAAGAAGCTGCTGGAGGGTGAGCATTTTGGATTCTGGTAAAACCAGAAAGGTGTTTAGAATGGATAGATTGAGGATAGGGTGCCAGGTGCCCCCTTTTCTGGGTACCAGAAGAGTCTGGAATAGAAACCTTGGTCTATCTGGTCTGCAGGAACATGCTATATTGCCCTCATGGAGAGCAGGGAAAGGACTCACTTTTTGGCCTCTGTCAACTGGTTTGGAGGAAGATCTGGGAACCCTTTTGGGGTTGTCAGAGTGTGGAAATAAAGTGTGTATCCCTGGGATGCTATGTTGAGGGCCCATCAGTCGTTGGTAATAGAGGCCCAGTTGTTTGCATGGAAGGAGAGTTTTTCTCCTAGGGGCACAAGCAGGTGGGCAGAGGTAAGGGGTGGAGGTGTAAAGTCATTGTGAGTTCTTACCATAAGGGGGTGGCTTAGCACTCCCTGTTTTTGAAAAGGAGGAACTCCATTGCTTAGATCTCTGCATTCCCTGGGGCTGCTGTCTGGGGGGTCTGTTTCCCCTGGGTCTGGGCCGAGCTGGCCTGGAGGGGGCCGGAAAGGACCAGTGCTTGGAGGGGCAATGTCTACTGAACCTCAGAGGCTGGACCTGTAAAAAGTCTTTAACTGTCTGCATAGATTTAGCTTTTTCTTCTATCTTAAGACCTCTTCGGTCTTTGTGCCAAACACATTGTCTTTGTTCAATGGTGCGTCCAATAATTTTGATTTGATATGGTCTGGCAAGGTCTGTTCCTTAAGCCAAGCATGCCTTCTAAGGACAGAACCAGTGACTGCTGCCCTGCAAGAAGCTTCTAGGGCGTTAAAGCCACATTGCAAGGTGTGCTTAGTAACTTGGCTTGCAGAATGCATAACCTCTTGTAATTTTTTTATTTTCTGCACAAGCAGGAAAGGATGATATTTTTTGTTTGAGGAGTTCTATGGTATTGCTGCTGATATTTCAGCATGTGGAATTGACAATTTAGTGCTCTAATAGCAAGAGTAGCAGGGGTGTATACTTTTTTACCCCATCTATCTACAGCTCGGGAATCTCTGTCTGAGGGGGTGGGATTCTTAGCTGAAGTTGCTTTAATTCCTTTAGGTCCCTGAGAGATTACCTCTGGGTCAGCAGTAGTATTTTTGAAAAGGAATTTGTGAGAGTCAGGGATCCTGTAGTACCTGTCAGGTTTCCTGGGAGCAGGAGGAAGGGTGTCAGGAGTCAAACTGGGTTCCATAAAAATATCATCAACAACATCCAGGACAGGAGGAATGGCCAAAGGTCTGTGCTGTGGTAAATCTAAGAATTCTAAAAACACCATTCCATGAACCAACTCACCAAAGAAAGAAAAAAATACACTGAACAACTGGAGAAATGGTCAACATCCACTTGTACTGTGTTCCTTTTTACTTTTACTGTGTTCCTAGTACTTCGGCATCAAGCCTTCCAGGGAATCAAAATCCTCATAAGCAGAGAGGGGCTGCATGTCTTCATATTCAGAAGCATCAGAGTCACTGGACTCGTGTTCAGATAAAACTACTGAGGACAAGTCTCTTTTTCTTTTGGCAGTGGTAGCCTGGCTTCCCCTAATAAGCATAATAAGGTCTTCCTCCATTTTAAGCATTTGAGACTGAGGCAAGGAAGCAGGTGCCTGAGCTTGGGTCATCAGTTTTTTTAGGCATAGTTCGTACCCTGGGCCTTAGAAACTCGGTAGTTTTAGAAAGAAGTGAAGATGCGAAAGAAGTCATCGTTTTTTTGTTGAGTATCGGTAGTGTGAAGTACTTCCTCAGAAGCCGGTGCCTGCTCAGCAGCTCCGGACCCATCCAAGGTAGAGACATCCGCAGGATTCTTAGTCGAAGAAGAGTCTTGCGGCATACCGGACTCAGAAAGGGTCTCGGTAGCGGCCTGCGAATCCATAGAAGCGGGCATCAGGGGCTGCGAAAGTGGCTCACTGAGGACCGGAGAACTGACGACTAGCTTAACGGAAGCGGCGGCGGCGGTTTTGGACCTGTGCGGTCTGTCTCTGTCTTTATCCTTATGTTTTTTCAGAAGATTGGTAGTCAAATGGCTTACCGAAGCCATATCTGAATTCGAGGACTGACAGCGAAAATATCTAGCTACAATAAGGGCACAATGATGTATAGTTCTGGCGCTGAACAAAGCACAAAAGTGACAGCGAGGGACGTCGTGTTCTGGGCCTAAACAGGCGACGCAATAAGAATGGAAGTCTCGGTGTGGTATTTGCTTTCCACAGGAGAGACAATTGTTAACTTTTTCTGACATCGGTTAGAGCAAGAAAAAAGGATCCCCAACGGGGTACTTAGCTTTAGAAGACTTCAACTTCAATTTAGAATGAAAACTCTGATAGCGGCCGACTGGCACTTGTGCGAACTGCTTTGGCTTCTGGCTCCTCGGCAAGAAAGACTGATGTAATGGCGTCAGCTGCCTGATTTTATACCACTGATGACCTGACGTCAGTCCTGGAGCGACAGCAACTGACGCAGAAATACTAAGCCTCTGGTATTCAGGCCGACTGAGGGCTACCCCTGGCAGGATAACCCAAATGTGGTGACTGCAGCAGTGAAACACGAAGAACATCTGTGATTCATCTTTAAATGGGAAACACCTTCCTGTCCCTCTTACTGAAATTTACTGCTATGACTCCAGTTTGCTAATCTTAGATTCTGCCCCAGCCGTCTATGCTCTATGCAACACTAAAAAGGTGTGTGTGTGTTCATGACATTTGGGAGGATTCCCAAAAGCAGTTTACATTCTGAAAGATGGCAGAGTATGACAGACCTTGTAGAAAGGTCATGCCAAATCCTGTCCTGCTCCTGGAATAGATTGTAGCTTATAATGTTCAAAAAAAGGTGTGGACAATGGACCATATAGCTGCCTCACAGAAACTGTGTGCAAACTTTCCTAAAAAAAATAGTAACCTTGATAGAATGTGTTGTAGTCTTTCCCTTTAAGGGACAGTCATGCTTTCAAAGCAGAAATAAAATGCAGTTAGCCAGCTATTTAGAAACAGTCTTAATGACTGGTCTACCTTTGGTACAAAGGAAGCAAAATAGTCATTCTGCCTGTCTATTGCCTCTGCTATTTATACCTAAATTCTATGTGCATGTCTAACAAGTGCAGGATATTTTCACCATTGCCTCCTGCGTCTCATCTTTGTGTTCAGGCTTTAGAAAACAAACTGGCAGTATAGTACTCAGATTAAGCAAGACTTCGGAGACAAACTTGTGCACGAAGGCGGGGCTGTTCCTCAAACTCACCCTGTCCCAGTGCAAGACTGTAAATGGTTCTCTGCACATTAAAGCTTGCAACTCAGAAATACTTCTGGCTAAATTAATGGCCACCCAAATTACTGTCTTCCAAGATAAGAATTTGAAAGGAGCTGATACTTCTACTTCTTCTTTCGGCTTTTCCCAGTTAGGGGTCGCCACAGCGGATCACCTGTCCGCTCATGACTGGCAGTGGAGTTTTACGGTGTTGAATTGCCAGCCCGGTGTCTAACCTTCCACGGAAGGCACACACATGAACGTACTCACACCTAGGGCCAATTTAGTGTGTCCAATCCACCTACAACATGTCTTTGGGATGTGGGAGGAAACCGGAGCACCTGGAGGAAACCCACGCGACCACAGGGAGGACATGCAGACTCCGCACAGAAGGCACCCCAGCCGAGGATCAAACCAAAGAACATCTTGCTGTGAGGCAGCAATGCTAACTGCTGCACCACCGTGGCCGACCTGAAAGGAGCTGATACTGATGGTTTAATTTTATCCAATGTCAGCTTTTCTAAGATAAAGTTCTCTTAAAGAGAGTGTTTGCCCTCCTAGTTAAAAATAGATGCAGAACCCTTTCTAGAAACTGTTTTACCAGATAGTGACCTTCTAGCAGCAAAAACAGAGGACAGTACTTTGGAATTATGGAAATATGTATTTCTAATACGGTGACAAGAAAGTCTTGCTGCAAAAAGATCTGACAGGTAAAATAGTACTGAGGGAAGCCCTACTGAAATGGAGTCTTGGGACTCTGCTGAACTGAAAGGAGACTCTACTCCGCATTGCTAGATGACTTCTGTGTTAGGTTTCCTGGTCTCCTTCACAGTGCCATGTATGTCTTCTGAAAAGTGATGCTTGAGGGTAATAACTGTCATATCCACCATGCAGTAAGCCTCAAACCCTGATAGCTAGACTGCCACGAAGCTCCCAACTACTGGGTCAACAGGTCTTCAGTAAGAACTAGAATATAAACTGCTCATTTTCCTAGTTGCATTACAAGCAAGAACCAACATTGTCTCAGTTACTAAAACGGCCAGGTGAATACTTCTGAATCTATCTATCATCTTCTACAGACTCAGTATAGCAGAAAGGATGGGACTATTTGCATGGAAGTTTTGTACACAAATTTGTTAGATGATTTTCTCTGGAGGTGAACTCTGTATCCCCAATTTCCGTTAGGTTGCTGAAAATGACTGTTCAAATAACACTCATGTTTGCTGGACATTGGTCTGATGAGGGCATCTACCACTTGAGTTACAAGGGAATGTATGGGGCCCTGAAACTCTTGTATGATTGCAAAACTAATTCCCCAGCATGCACTACTAGTCTGCAAAGGGATATGACTAGATTACCCTTATTTTTTATGCATCACATGATTACATTGTTTCTGCTTTTTAAATCTGCTTGCATGTCTTCTGTGCTAGAATAATTCCTTACTCAAGCCAGATCCAATGTATCAGTACACATGAAAAAAAAGTTATGTATTTGCTTGCATCCTTCTGGACTTCAAGCACCTGCGATACAAGTTTTCCAGCACTTGGGTCCTTACAATGTGAGCTAGTCTTGCTAGGTAATTGTTTTTCATGCACTGATGTCTTGAGAAGATTTCGAGGTACCATTTAATTGTAATAGATATGCCCTATGTATTGGAATTACAGCTACATATTGCTTGATGTGAAAGACCCCCTACACCCTGCAGATGAATGTTTAGACACTTCCAACTACAGTGCGGTCATTTCCTTATTTGGTAATAACATTTAAAAATGTAAGTTATAAGCTTTACAGATCCACAGAATGTGTTGTTAAAATACAGGGCTAGTAATGCAACTGCCCCTGTAAAACTGAAGACAGATGTCTATCCTTCATGGCTTGCAGAAAGTACTCCTGTGTTGCCAGGTAGACCCATGGCATATTCTGCAGCCCTTGGCATTGCCGAGTGGACTTCTGCAACAAATACAGGCACAGCAGCCATATTACTCAGGGATTTGCTTTCTGTAAGATCAATGTAAATGTATGAAGTTACCTCATTTTCTTACAGAAACATAGATGGTAATTTCTTCTTCTTTTTTCGGCTTTTAGATGGTAATTTCTAAAATTATGAAATAATTCCTGAAAACAATAAAGCAAGTGCATTAGTTGCTGCTGAATGAAACAATGGTAGCCTACAGTCAGCTGTGATTTACCACTGAGAAATGGATGAGCTGAAAAGGTTACAAGGACCTCCCACTGTACAGCCTAGCCTGAATCAGAACTACTTGACAGTTACCACTCAGAGTACTGGTCAGACAGTTTTCATGTGTTTCTTGCGCCTGCCGTCTCTGGTTTTAGAATGGTATGCTGTAAAGCTGATTTCCCTGTGCTGCTGTTGAGACAGGTTTAGGAGTAAAGCTGAGTCATCATGGAGGCACTTAATTAGGGATGAACTGAACATCCAATGGGTTACTCATCTCTACCTGGGAAAAGTTTGGGGATGCACTGAAAGCAGTCGATCCTCCTGAGAAGAACACAGTAAGGCAGCAGCTATAGCAGATGTTTAATGGGAGCATGTATGACAAGTAGAAACACACATCTGTTACTGACTTCATAAAGCCATGCCAATGGAAGAAAACCGAGGAGAAAGTGGAAGTCTACACGACTTATTGTGCCTAAGGAATATTGAGCATACATTACCCCTGCCTCACCCACCTGTCCTTATTGTGTCTTATTGGGTCTGTGGTAAAAGATCTTGCCTTAACTTCTTCACCTGAAGAAGCATACTGCAGCAGACTGGAAAGTAGCTAATGTCTTTAGGAAAGGAAATATGTGGTGGCGGACTGAGTGATCCTAAGTGGAAAAATTGCCTTCTCTGAGAAAAATCAGAAAAATAAACAAAGATTTCCCAACTCTGGAAATTCATTCCAGTAACTTCAAATGAGCCTGCTCCCAAAAGTCCAGCAATTTACTAATGAAGGAATTTGTTTAAATAGCTATTTGTGTTCACACGAGGAAGAAGGACCTGAAGAATTCTAAAAATACTGAAAAGAAATTCATTTACTGACATACAAAGAATACAGACAAGCAGAAACAGGCAGATACATATTACATGTAAGAGGTACAGGAAAAATGCAGGTTGTGTAAGTGAAATGCATCACAGGGCAATAATGCATTAGGAAATAAAAAGCTTTATACGAAATAGACAACACAAAACTTTTTAAATAGGGGTGTAACAGGAAAGTTAACAGTGAAAACATTTTAAAAATTGTCCCTGTGTCCCCTCAATTGTCCCTGATTCTGGTGGTGTTTGACTTTATTGGCCTGAATGTATCTGTGATGTCCCTCCTCTGGCTTAATGATCAAGGAGTCTCAATCCTCACCGTGGACACTGGTGAGGGACATTCACTAGGAAGAAAAATAGATGTACACAGTATTTTCAGATGCAGGTCTCTGCATAAAGCACAATTTCCCATTAAGAGCACACAGAGAACACAATCCTATCCCGGGGCTGGGTTTCCCTGTTTCTCATCAGGCCCCAAATAAGACTCCACACTGACCATAGTTGTCGAGTTGAGTCCTCAGCTGGGTGTTCCAGGCCAAGTCCTCCACCACCCTCTCTGTGAAACCAGAGCTCTGCATCCCTGCTCCAAGTAGCTGACACTCACACTCTGAGATCTGATTTACACACACACACACACACACACACACACACACACACACACCTGGGGAAGGCTGGCACAGATTTACCAGCTATGCCACCTTTGCCCAGATGTAAGGTAGACACTGCCACCAGGACACTCCAAAGCCAGCTACTCTAAGGTTCCTACAAGGGTTCCCAATTATACTAAGTAAAATTAATGCTAATACAAATGGCAGTGTTTTTGACCAATGCAGCAAGAATTTCAGGAGTAGCTACAGTGTCACCAAATAAATATAAGTACTCTCAAAGGTTAAAATGTACTCTAAATGTCCAGCCAGAATGAAACGTTTAAATAAATTTAATAACATATAAGCAAAATATATATTTACAACAAACACCAGAGTTTCATTCACAGGAAATATTAAAAATAACACAGATGGGAAGGTTCACACAGATACAGAAAAACAATACTTACGTAATCTCACTATGTTTTCCTAACTGATCTAAAGAATTACTGTTTCCTGCTTACTTAATACAACAAGGCAAAATAAAGTGGGTGAGTGGTCTTCTCAGTTCCAAAACAGAGTGCTCGGAGACTTCTGTCTCATCTAGTATTAAACCATAATTTCAGTGCTGGATTACAGAATGACATCACATACATCTGGTCATCTGACTCTAGTTCCCACACCACCCCTTTACTAGAAACTTAACCAGAATCTAGCATATATGTGCCATAACACATACATATAGAGCTGGTCTGAGTGTAACCTCTTCTCTTCCAGTATCCTCTGTTACAATATGTTCAACAGTTACAATACAGTCTTACCTACAGGTGTACTTCTTTTCTATCCAACAGGACCCACTGTTGGTACATTTTTAACATAAGCAGCTTTACAAATACATTTTCAACACAAGCAACTGTACAAATCAGTTTGATATACAAATGACATATAATTCTTTACAAAACTCCAGCTATCTATGCTGGCATATGTTACACATCCACTGCTGTACTTCTCCTGGCACAACTGGCAATACCTCACATCATCACAGTATCCATAAAGACATAAAAAGATATGGGCAACTGGAAGCCTTGTGGCTGAAACACTTGATTTTCTTAAGGGGTTATTTGTATTTATCCCATGGGCCTCTATCACATGAGGTTTAAGGTGTCACACAGTAAAAACTTTAATTTGACTGGGCTTTTCTTGCAGTTTTTACTAAATGATTCTGGTGGTAAGAGATTTAGAGCTATGGTTAGCATAAATAAAATACAGTAGTCTTGTTTTAAGAAGAAAGTAACAGCAGCAAATTAGAGGCCCAAGTACCAAGATCACAGATTATGTCCAGGGCTACTACTTCCATCCTAAGCTGGGAAGAGGCCAATACAGTCCAGGAATAGTTTCCATCTAATTAGCAATGTGAATCAGCTACCAGCAAGGAAACGGCACCATCATTTAATAAAATGGAAAAATGGCATCTTTGTGCTATGATTGCTTAAGGATGTTTAAGCAAATCACTACCATTCAGATGAAAATCAACTTTTATCAGCAATAGTTACGTCTGGAATTTCACCCTTTCTTCAGTACACACACACACACACACACACACACACACACACACACACACACACACACACACACACACAGACCACACTCAAACTAAGTGATACATTTAGCTGGTGTATATGAAAAGATGTAGTTTAATGGTAAAATTATTTCAATTGGTGATGTGCAGATTTATGAACTCACAATCAGTGACTGACTCAAGATATCTTTTCTCACAATATTGGTGCTACCTGGCAGCTAGTACGTTTGATGCTTTAAATCAGCAGACTGCTTCCAGTGTTACTTTATCGCTGCTCCTCATGGCTTTTGAACTAGTGCTACTTCCAGTGACATTGATCCGTTCCACTGCCAGTTCATGCAGCTTTTCAAACAGCAGACCTTAGTCCCAGAGAGTTACAGCTGTTCCACCATGCTATTACAAAGCTCCTTTCAACAGTACATGCTACTACTCAGGTATTTGTAACAGCTGTGTGTGTGTGTGTCTGCATGTGTGTTTTACTTTTAATTTTTTCCTGTTTGTAGTTTATTTACTTGCAGCAACAGAAAAAAAGAAACATCTGCAAATAATATGGAAATCAGAAAAGGTTGCCAGAGGCTTTATGGAAATTAGAGCACCACATCAGAACACAAATCCTAAATGAATGAATTCATACCTTCAGACTCCAATAATTGTATGAGCTGCTATCAAAATACTGGGCATAAAGTTTAACAGATTTTCACTTTATGGTGACATTGCATTTCAGATTAATTTCACATTGTAAATGTTGAAATAACAATCATAATTTATTCTTAGAGAGTTTTTCAATGTGTTTTTACTGAAAAAAAAAAAAAAAACTCTTGCTCTCACTTCACTCTATGCTTAGGCACTACAAGCTATACATTTTCTCAGTCAGCAAGTTTGTCCGTAAAACTCAAGCAATGCCATGGCACATATGTAGTGCAACAAAACAAAATACCCTGTGACTATCTCATTAAATGTAATTTTCTTAATGCAGAGCACATTGGTTTATAGCCCTAAGCTAAAATACTAGAGCCCTGAGTTTGAATTCCAAAGACTCCACTTGTTCGTGTGGCACTGTTTGTCCTTGCAAGTCTCAATATTATGTCTAAATGAAATAAATAAATGAAGAACATTTCACCTAAATGGGTTAATAGATAATAATAATAATAATAATAATAATAATAATACCCATTTGTTAACCAAGTAGGTCCACTGGAAATGCAGTCCCTTTTCAGGGGGACATGGGAGTAATGTCTGGTTAAGTGACTTGCTCAAGGTCAAACAGCAGGCAAACAATGGCTGATGGAATCAAACTCTGTACAGTAGGAACTATAGCTCACAACCTTATTCTCTGCGCCAACTACTAGATGGTTGCTACCGGATGGCTACTTATTTTCAAAATGAAATAGAAATACTGCCAGATTTACAACAGTACAGCAAAGGTTTAAAAGTCAGAGCTTTTACATTTATGTTATTTCAGTAGTGTATTAATACTGATAACCAGTGATTTTCACTGTATGACAGTTCTGGAGCACACTGACTTGCCACTTTCAGTGCTGTATAGCACAGCCTACAATTTAAATAGTTTACCAAACAAGGCACTCAGATTACATGGGCTTTGGCTTACTTACAAATTAGTCTAAAATGAGTAGCTGGTTTACTTACAATGGAAACTAAAAAGTGGTGATGAACACAGAAGAGTGAGTTTAGATACAACTATTCTGAGGCAAACAAATCTCAACATTGCATAGGTAAGCCTTGAAAGGACATTATGCAACATCTTGGTTATGAATCTTTTAGGGTTTTATCCAAAGGACAATCGTGTCAAGCCCTGGTGTGAGACATAACCACACAAAGGACCTGGGTAGGTTACATCCTGCCCCACATATGTCACTATTATGACCTCTAAGTCAGCACAGAAGATTCTGCGGTGAATGGCTGAATGGAATGAGCTTGTGCTTACTAAAGATAAGTATGGGGTTCAGTAAATTTTGAAGGTAACAGAAAGTATAACTGTTTAAAAACTGAAAATTAACTTTCTAACATCATGGATGATGGAAAGGAGAATGTCAGAAAGGTGTTGGTTTGGTGTGGAGGGGGTCTAAATTTAGAGGGATAGTGACAACATTCTACTTGTGTGAAATGGGACACAGCCACAGAAGAAGAGAACAAATGATGTGGAGACATGCTTTCAGCTTATATGAATGAATTTAGATTAACACAGACAGGACCCCAATCGATAAGCACAAATACATACTCTATCTTCCAGAAGAGAAGCCACATCTCAGATTAAAACCTGTGCTACTACTGCTTGTTTTTCTCTCTCTCTCTCTCTCTCACACACACACACACACACACACACACAAACACATAGTGCCAGTACATTTACTTATTTTTATTTATTTATTTGGCATTTGTTTACTGGGAAAGTCCAACTGGGCATAAATCCCGTCTTCAGTGGAGGCCTAGGGAGAAAAGCTCCAACATACATAGTTCAGTTAATGAACTAAATAATATTATCAAATGAAGTGCAGTAACAAAAAGCAGAATCGACATACAGGATAAAGTCCAATCAGAAAATCATACAGTGAATATTAAACAACAATCATTGGATATTGAACACCTAGTAAAGTATAATCAGTAGTAGTAATAACCAATGGTAATGATGTTAAGCATTTTAAATATGGGCAAAAGACTAACAGAAGGGAAAGAGATTTTGCAGTTGGGGAGATTAGGAAATGTAATTAAAGTAGGGAGCTATTGCTCTGGCGAATAAGAGATGGGAGGAAAGGAAAGAGGAAAAAGAAGATCAAGGGAAAGAGAAGGAAGGAAGAAGGAATATCGGAGAGAGAAAGGAAGAGAAGGAAGAAGGAATATCGGAGAGAGAAAGGAAGAGAAGGAAGGAGTAATGGGTGGTGTCAGCCTGGTGTAAGACGTGTACAGAGCCAGGAGCTAAGGAGAAATCTCTTTAGGGGTTGTTTGAATTTGTGACTACATGGTATTGCTCTAATATCTGTAGGAATACTGTTCCAGACCTTGGCTACTGAGTAGGAATATAGGCAGTGACCAATAGATTTTTTTAGTTTATGGATTTCAAGGAAGGTGCCCCCCCCCCCAAACACAATTCAAGTACTGCAGTTGTTAAATGCCACATAGAAAGGTCAGCATAACTTATTTTTTAAGTGATTTTTGTTTTACAGTACACCTTCATCACTGATCTTCAATCTCTTCCCCTATTAACTCTCTTTCACAGTCAGGGAAGGATATGCTATTATTGTGGGCTGAGGAGGGGATTTTTTACTTTAATAGTAGAGAAATTAAACTTGGGTGGAGTGAACCACCTCTAACAGTGGGTGAAAAACGCAATTATGTTTCCTATAATTCATATGCATGCTTCTGTGTGTGTGTACCTATGTGTGGTCATGAAACCCTCACCTCTTCTCCCAGTGCTGAAACTAAGCTCCAAGTTTGTAGCTGTGGCACCACCCTCCAGTCTCTGTTAGAGAGACAAAAATCCACAATACCCCCCCCCCCCCTACACACACCAAGGAATAAGACCTGGCATCAGACACTTAGTCCTCCCTTGAATTTTCCTTTACTTACCTTTTGTAAATCCGATGAACATGTTAATCATACACGGCCTTTTTAAGACAGTAAATGGATCATTCACAAGGTAAAATTGGTCACAGCTATTCATTTATGTATGTATGTATTTATTTTCATTGGTTAACATGGGGTAGAACACAGAAGCATACCTCTCAACATCTTAGCAGAAAAAATCTGGACAAAACCAGCAATAATGGAGGAACAAAGTTCCAAAATCAGGGACAGATTTTAATTATCATTCTTATAAATTTAGAAAGTTGATAACCCAGCCACTGGGGATGCACAAGCCAGTGCATTTCTTTGTGCCGGTCCCAAGCCCGGATAAATGGGGAGGGTTGCGTCAGGAAGGGCATCCGGCATAAAACTTCACCAAAACATTTCATGCAGTCACCAAGAACATTTTTTATACTGAATCGGTCGAGGCCCGGGTTAACAATGACCGCCACCAGTACTGTTAGCCTACAGGGTGCTGGCGGAAATTGGGCTACTGTTGGCCAAATGAGGAGAAGAGGCGGAAGACATGGCCGAAGGCAGGAGGAGAGAAGAAAGGCTAGGACTGTGGTAGTGAGGGTCGGAACTTTGAATGTTGGCAGTATGACTGGTATAGGGAGAGAGCTAGCTGATATGATGGACAGAAGGAAGGTTGGTATATTGTGTGTGCAAGAGACCAGATGGAAGGGGAGTAAGGCTAGGTGTATCGGAGGTGGGTTGAAATTGTTTTATCATGGTGTGGATAGAAGGAGAAATGGCGTAGGAGTTATTCTGAAGGAATAGTATGCTGAGAGTGTTTTGGAGGTGAAAAGAGTGTCGGATAGAGTGATGTTTATGAAGCTGGAAATTGATGGTGTAATGATGAATGTTGTTAGTGCATATGCTCCACAAGTTGGGTGTGCAATGGATGAGAAAGAAACATTTTGGAGTGAATTGGATGAAGTGGTGATGACTTTACCCAAGGATGAGAGAGTGGTGATTGGAGCAGATTTCAATGGGCATGTTGGTGAAGGGAACAGAGGGGGTGAGGAAGTGATGGGTAGGTATGGTGTTAAACAAAGGAATGCAGAAGGTCAGATGGTAGTGGATTTTGCGAAAAGGATGGACATGGCTGTTGTGAATATGTATTTTAACAAGAGGGAGGAGCATAGGGTGACATACAAGAGTGGAGGAAGATGCACACAGGTGGATTATATCTTATGTAGGAGGGCCAGTTTGAAGGAGATTGGAGACTGTAAAGTGGTGACCGGAGAAAGTGTCGTTAGACAGCATAGGATAGTGGTTTGTAGGATGACGTTGGTTATCAAGAAGAGGAGGAGGAGTGTGAGGGCAACACCAAGGATCAAGTGGTGGAAATTGAAAAAGGGTAATTGTGAGGTGGAGTTCAGGGATGAGTTAAGGCAGGCACTGGGTGGCAGTGAAGAGTTACCAAATAGCTGGGTAACTACAGCAGAGCTAGTAAGGGAGACAGCTAGAAAGGTGCTTGGTATCACATCTGGACAGAGGAAGGATGATAAGGAGACATGGTGGTGGAATGAGGAAGTACAGGAGAGTATACAGAGAAAGAGGTTGGCAAAGAAGAAGTGGGATTGTCAGAGACATGAAGAAAGTAGACAGGAGTATAAGGAGATGAGGTGCATGGCAAAGAGAGAGGTGGCGAAGGCTAAGGATAAGGCATATGAAGAGTTGTATGAAAGGTTGGACACTAAGGAGAGAGAAAAGGACCTGTAACGAATGGCTAGACAGAGGGACCGAGCTAGGAAAGATGTGCAGCAGGTAAAGGTGATAAAGGATAATGAGGGAAACATACTCACAAGTGAAGAGAGTGTGTTGAGGAGATGGAAAGAGTACTTTGAGGGGTTGATGAATGAAGAGAATGAGAGGGAGAGAAGGTTGGATGATGTAGGGATAGTGAATCATGAAGCACAATGGATTAGCAAGGAGGAAGTAAGGATAGCTATGAAGAGAATGAAGAATGGAAAGGCTGTTGGTCCAGATGACATACCTGTGGAAGCATGGAGGTGTTTAGGTGAAATGGCAGTGGGGTTTTTAACCAGACTGTTTAATGAAATCTTGGAAAGTGAGAGGATGCCTGAGGAATGGAGAAAAAGTGTTTTGGTACCGATTTTTAAGAATAAGGGTGATGTGCAGAGCTGTAGTAACTACAGAGGAATAAAATTGATCAGTCACAGCATGAAGTTATGGGAAAGAGTAGTGGAAGCAAGGTTAAGAAGGGATGTGATGATTAGTGATCAGCAGTATGGTTTCATGCCAGGAAAGAGCACTACAGATGTGATCTTTGCTCTGAGAGTGTTGATGGAGAAGTACAGAGAATGTCGGAAGGAGTTGCATTGTGTTTTTGTAGACTTAGAGAAAGCATATGACAGGGTGCCTAGAGAGGAGTTGTGGCATTGTATGAGGAAGTCAGGAGTGTCAGAAAAGTATGTAAGTGGTACAGGATATGTACGAGTGTAGTGTGACAGCGGTGAGGTCTGCGGTGGGAGTGATGGATGCATTTAAGGTGGAGGTGGGGTTACATCAAGGATCAGCTCTGAGCCCTTTCTTATTTGCAATGGTGATGGACAGGTTGACAGATGAGATCAGACAGGAGTCCCCGTGGACTATGATGTTTGCAGATGACATTGTGATCTGTAGTGAGAGTAGGGAACAGGTGGAGGAGACCCTGGAGAGATGGAGATATGCTCTAGAGAGAAGAGGAATGAAGGTCAGCAGGACTAAGACAGAATATATGTGTGTGAATGAGAGGGAGGATGGAGGAATGGTGAGGATGCAAGGAGTAGAGGTTGCGAAGGTGGATGAGTTTAAATACTTGGGGTCAATAGTTCAGAGTAACGGTGAGTGTGGAAGAGAGGTGAAGAAGAGAGTACAGGCAGGATGGAGTGGGTGGAGAAGAGTGTCAGGAGTGATTTGTGACAGAGGAGTACCTGTAAGAGTGAAAGGGAAGGTCTACAAGAGGGTAGTGAGACCAGCTATGTTATATGGGTTGGAGACAGTGGCATTGACAAAAAGGCAGGAGTTTGAGCTGGATGTGGCAGAATTAAAGATGTTAAGATTTGCACTGGGTGTGACAAGGGTGGACAGGATTAGGAATAAGTATATTAGAGGGTCAGCCCAGGTTGGAAGGTTTGGAGACAAAGCCAGAGAGGCATGATTACGTTGGTTTGGACATGTGCTGAGGAGGGATGCTGAGTATATTGGGAAAAAGATGTTAAGGATGAAGCTACCAGGTAACAGGAAAAGAGGAAGGCCTAAGATAAGGTTTCTGGATATGGTGAGAGAGGACATGCAGGTGGTTGGTGTGACAGAGCAAGATGCAGAGGACAGGAAGAAATGGAAACAGGTGATCTGCTGTGGCGACCCCTAACGGGAACAGCCGAAAGAAGATGATGATGATAAATTTAGAAAGTTGATAGAATAAAAACAGGTTTGCATTAACATGCATTTTCTGAAGGATTATAAATTCTGAAACTCAAACATCTGTCACCATTTAGTGACCTCAATCCTCAATGATTTGCCAGAAAAACCACAAATGTTATGAGGAACAGAACAAAAACATGAGGCAAAAATCCAGACATTCTGAGAGAATCTGGACAGTTGCAAGGTATGTTAAGGACTCATCCCTGTTTAATTTACACTTCCACACAACAGTTTCACAACAACACTCAAAGTAAAGACTTCATCAACATAATCTGTTAATAACCCATAAGTGTTGTACAGTACCCATAACTAATCTGTGCCTCTGTTTGTGATACAATTTAAGAAACAATAGACAACAGGATGTATATTCTGAAACTGTAGAGAAACCAAGAAGGATAACATCACAAAGCACTACACATTTACTATGAACACAAAGGGCAGTTACTCCAAATTGATAACTTGCATTGTGACCTTTTTTATCAGACTAGGACTATGTAATTAGTCAGCATTATGGTTAAAGGATTTCTGAGCTATGTTGAGAGATTCTTTTATCTATTCTTCAGTCATTTGCCTCTGACAGTAATAGTTCAGACCATAGCAACAGGTCACTAATAAATTCTAAGGCTAGCCCACCAATATGAATATGTTTCTGGTGCCAGCATCACCTACTACCAAGTGAAAAACTCAGTTTTGGAAAGAGGCTAGGCACTCAGCTGAATGAGGGTATAAGGTTAACAGGGCATACTGTCATATAGCAATAACCCACGCCTGGGTGTGGGTAATGCTTGATTTACCCACGGTTGGCATGATTTGGTCACAAGGGCGAAGCCCGAGTGACCAAACAAAGCCAACCGTGGGTAAATCCAGCATTACCCACACCCAGAAGTGGGTTATTGCTATTATACAATGACATTATTTAAGAAAAAAAAATAATTCATTTTCTTAAATAATGGCATTGTATAATGCCTCCTTGCTGCCCTTCTGCAGCTGTCTGGTATTCTGCGGCAGTTCTGATGTACTGCGCATGCGTATGCCTACGCAGTACATCAGAGCTGTGGGTAAAAGCAATGGAGAAAGCAAGATCTCCGTTGCTTTTTACAAACTGTCTCGCTATGTTAAACGAGTTTAACATAGCAAGACAGTGTAAAGCAACGGAGATCTTGCGCTCTCCGTTGCTGTAAAAAAAAAAAAAAAAAAAAAGAGTTATAGTAATGGAAAAAGTCTGGATGACCGGACCTTTTTCCATTACTATAACTCTGATTTACAACGTGCACGCTGACCAATCAGCATGCACGTTTTTTGAATATTAATGGGGGGTCATTGTATAATAATCAGTTGTTGCACTTCTTCGGTGGGAAAGTACAGGGAGCCTTTTGAATATTTAGCTACATCAAGTAACCTCCACAATTACAGTACTTGTTAATGCAATGTGCTTTCCACATGGACATAGTATGTTTGGGCACATCTGGCCCTAGTACATTTTCACTGAAGGAAACAAGTAATTGTTTTGCTTTCAAAGTGGCCTTGGATAACACCACTATTTTCTGTAAATGACCCATGAGTGCAAGATTCTTTCCCATTTGTTCAGAGGTGTAGGGAAGAAAACAAGTAGTTGGACAGCTTGAATGAGAACAGAAGCATGGCAAGGGTGGGGTAAAGGGGGCTAAGTCCTAGAGGGTGTGATCAGGTCTTCCAGTGCATTACTGGCATTTAATTTTAAAGTGTAGCAAACTGAAGAGATTTAGTGCTCCATGAGTAGCATAAACTACAGCAAACTATTTACTATAAATCAATAGAATAAGATAAATATCCAAGACCAAGATGAAGGTGCAGTGGTAAATAAACATAGAAAATACCGGACCAACACGGCAGCACTAACACACGCTCTTTATTTATGTTACATAAATGAAGAGAGTGCGTTAGTGCTGCCGTGTTGGTCTGGTATTTTCTACTTTGTTTACTACAAATGTTGCAAGCAGCTTGCTACAGTTTTAAGAACTTTTTTTTTTTTTTTAAATTGAACCTTGTTTCCTTCTTACATTAAGAGCACCAGATTGAAGAACCAGGAAAAGGGCATTTTTTTCCTCCTCAAGAAGCATGTATTAGGAAGAATCAACCTCCTGACTATCTTGTTTCTTAGTTAAGGAGTTCTAGACAGGGGAATAGACTTTTTTTTTGTTCTTTAACTTAAAGTTGAGTGGGGGCACCAGTCTTGGAGGATGGTACCATGCATCTGAATAGGTAGCTACACCTCTGACTGAAGGCTAGTTCTCTAACAACCTTAGGCATGAAGGAGAGGCTAGTGTGCGCATTTAACTTGTCTCTGTGAAGCATAAGTTAATGGTCTTTGTACATTAAAGCTACACACTTCTGGCATGTGAGAATGCAATGCGAAATCCTATTTTCCATGTCATGAATTTCAGAGTTACTGATGCTGTAAATTCAAAGGTAGCAAGATTAGTTTCTCTAACACACAAAGTCCTAGGTAAGGCCAAACTACATCTGGCAGACTTGATGTGAAAGACGCCCCTTAGAAACTGTCCCACTCGTAATTTGGATATTAAGGTGGGGTCTACCAGCAGGCAGACCTAACAGGCAAGTGCTTGACCTCCCAGCCTCCAGATGACTTTCAACGTGTCCTTAGAGTAAAACGAGTGCAAAGGGTAGTAAGGCTTCAGTCTCCAAGCTGCTAAGTTCAAAGAGATTAGATTAGGATGCATTAGGGACCCACTGCACTGTGTCAGGATGTTCACATGTAAGGCATCAGGAAAGATTTCTTCCTTACTATTTGAATGAGGTAGAAGAACAGAATCATTTCTGGACTCTTCTCATTGATCTTCTGTATTACTCTGAGGAGGAAGGGTACTGAAGGCAAAACATACAGAAACAAACTGACCCAGTTGAAGGAGAATTTTCCCACCATTTAAGCTAGCTTGTGAGGTGCTCTGCAGCAGATATTTTCAGCTGTCTGTCCGCTAGAGAAGCAAAATGTTCTACCCATGGGACACCTCATCTAATTGCTAGGTCCAGGAACACAGTTCTGTGCAGCATCCATTTGTTTGGCTCTACAGAGGTCCTGGTTAACTGATTTGCCATGTAGTTATCCTGTATAAGTGGAACACCTAGTCTAGCCATGGGCATGCATGGCTAGCTTGCAAAAGTAACAAGAATGTGTGCCTCCACCATTTATCTACCATATCACTATGGTGCTGTTTGCAATGATGGTTCAGCATCCTGAGCATCCACACAGTCTTCAAGGTCTTCAGAGCATTGATGTTCACCATCATTTCCTTAATGTTTATGGGCAGTCTTTGCACTATGGCAGGTACCCTGTACTTTGAGGTTCAATGTGTGGGCTCTACAGGTAGGTCTGATGAATCCATGGTAAGGGTTTGTTTGACTGGGTATGTAATACCTAAATGGTGCATCCTAATTTCTTTTCAGTTAATGTATTCACCATATTAGTTTTGTCCTAACACACAGTAACAGAAATTAGGTGACTTCCAGTTGCTGGTCCCACGCTTTCAAAAAGAATCACTGTGAATTCATCATGTGTAATTTGACCAAGGGAACCATCAGTATGGTAGATGTCATGTGATCAGGGATGGTCAAGAATTGTCTAACCATTAGTTTGGGTTTCCCTGCTGTAGTCTGAAAAAAAGGCAGTCAATTATTTCATTTTTTTCTGTAGAGAGTAAGCCCTGTTACTGTGTGTATACACAAAACTGACCCCAGGAAGACAATATTCTGACATGGGCCCAAACTGGATTTATGTTTTTTGATGGTGAAACCCAGACTGCTTAGGCAGTGTATGGTGTATTCCACACCACTATGTACCTCCTTCTAGCAATGGGCCTGAATCAGGCAGTAGTATACATCTGAGTGCATACAGATGTCTTTGGTCCTGAAGTGAGCTATCACTGAGGCAAGACATTCTGTTGAACCTTTGGGTCCAATAACTAAACCACAGGACAAAGAAATAAACTGATAATGGCAACCCATGCCACAAACCTTAGATACTGTCTATGTCCTCTCTGAATGAGAATATGGAGGTAGGCATCCTTGAGGTCCAGTGTAACAAGGAGCATTTCTGGGGGTTTATAAGAGAAAGTAGGGCCTGCAATGTCAGCATAATGAATTTTGGCAATCTCAGGAATTTGTGTAGTCTGAAATGGCTGAAATTGGTCCCCACAGACTGCCCTTTCTTGGGAAAAGGAATATCCCCAAGTAAAACCCCTTTTTCCAGAGAATGGCCTCTGTTGTACACATGGCAGACATTCCTGCTATGATGGGACTTACCAGAGATTCCTGGTTTGCTGGTACTAACATCTGACTCCTGTTTGAGGAATTTCCATAAAATGAAGCTCGTCTCCCCTGGTGATAATTTGGAGAACTCATTTGTCTGAAGTAATACTTAAACATTGCTAGTAGAAAGGCTAATCAAACCATTATCTTAGAAAATGGATGTGGCAGCCTATAAGGGGGAGTAAATGCTAGGGTGGCATGGTATTGGGGAGGGAGGAAGCTTTTGTAGTCACAGCTGCTCCCAACTTTGGGTTGAGCTCTGAGGATTCCCATCTCCCTCTGTCTTCATGCTACCATGTTTTCCTTTGCGCAGACTTTCTATCTTTGGGCTGCTTTCCCTCAAGCTTGTCACAAACAGTAGGGTTCTTATTTGAAAAGATATAATTCATACTATATTTTGGAATGATACAGCGGTCCATGCTTCACTGACTTCACAGTCTTCCCTCTGTCCTTCAGCTTTGTGAACATATTAAATGCCTGGGCTCTGAACAACAGCTCCTTATCCAAAAGTGAATTAAGAAGCTGCGCCTTTACAATCTCAGACAGGGACTGAACTGTCAGCCAGAAGTGCCTTCTTATAACTAACCCTGTTGTGACAGCCCTGACTGATGCATGCATCATCATACACATTTGACAGCATGCTTTCATAGTCATGAAAACATTTTATTTTAGACAGCATGGCAACTTTCTCGTCATTATCCTGCACCCCCCCTACAAACTCATAAAAGTTACTTAAGGACATCTTTTTGATATTTCAAAATGTGGGTCTGGCAATTCAATGCCTTTGATGTTAGGGTCGCTGAGACATTGGAGTGTTACAACCAGGAGCCAGTAAGGCTCTTTTCCAGATTCCGGAGCACATCTGGGTCTGTAGTCAGGTTCTGCTAGAAAAATTTGAGATGGTCCTGTACCCTGTAAAACTGGTTAGGTGTCCTGGGGCTGCAGCATGGGTGGGTGAAGAGTCTCACTCCAGGAAGGTAGCATCAAATGCATCAAGAAAAACTTCCTGCACTGGAGAAATAACTATTGATTTAGGATGGCCCAGGTTCAGTATCCCTTTTCTGGGAGTCTGAGGTTAATAGGTTGGTACTAGGCTATCGGCCCTAAAACCTATACAAACCTAGCCATAACAATTCCCTGGCTATTTCTTCCCACAGTATTTACTTCCCTGGACCCCTGTCTAGCAGGGTGACTAACATGATCCCCATGGTGAATTTCCTATCTCCCATCCAATCGTCAAGGTTCCTTTTGAAGAGGGCCAAAGAGGAGCTCTGCTTGACATGTATGGGCAGTGTATTCCAGAGTCTGGGGAGTCACTGGGTCAGGAACCTATCCCTCCAGCATATTTTGTTCATTGTGATGACAAGGTTTAGATCCCTGGTGCGTGTGGCTCTGAGGGACTGTGATTTCTTTAAGTGTAGCATGTCCAACAGCTCTGGGTTTGAACTGGCCTCGTATGTTAAGCAGAGATCGCCTCTGAGTAGATGATATGTGACAGAGTATAGCTGGAGTTTTTTAGACCGTCAGCATAGGGCATCTGCTTTAGGCCTGTGATTCTTTTGGTGAGGAATTTCTGCGGCCTTTTTAGTTGTTGCAGATGTCTTGAGATGTACATACCAAATGGGGCGTTGTATTCTATAATGGGTCTAATGAGGGATGAGTAAAGTGGGACAATGACCTCCTCTTTTCTGGATGAAAAGCCCTTAGTGATGAGGTGTGCCACATAGAAGGATTTCCTAACTGTTGTGGCGATGTGGTTATCGAAAGTGAAACCACTGTCCACCTGTGTCCCTAAGTCTCTTATCACACTTTCGATGTTTAGTGTACTGCCACCAATGTGGTAATTCATGGGTAGATGTTTTTCCCAAAGGGGATAACTATACATTTCTTGGCATTAAGCTTGAGCCCATGGCTCTTGCATCAAGCATCTGTTTCTGTAAGGCCCTTTTGTAGAATATCCACATCATTTGGGGATTCAATAATGGCTCCCAGTTTGCAGTCATCTGCAAACTGTGTTAGCCAGAGTCCCTTAGTGTTGGACTGTACTTCAGAGAAGTAGATGCCAAACAAGAGCGGTCCCAGGACTGAACCCTGAGGTACTCCACTTGCCACTTGTCTGGAGCTGGATTTGGAGTTGGCTACTTTTACAGTGTGGGTTTTGTTAGTAAGCCAGTTGGCAATTCATTGAGTGACATAGGGATTAATGCCCAGCTTAGTAAATGTATCTATGATTCCAGAGTGGTTAGCAGATTTCCTAGCTTTATTAGGAATATGTCCCATAGAGCTAATAAGCAAATCTGGAGGAAGTGGAAGGGAAAAAATTTATATATGTTTGTATGTATGTATATATATATATATATATATATATATATATATATATATATATATATATATATATATATATATATATATATATATATATATAACCCAGCCACTGGGGATGCACAAGCCAGTGCATTTCTTTGTGCCGGTCCCAAGCCCGGATAAATGGGGAGGGTTGCGTCAGGAAGGGCATCCGGCGTAAAACCTCTGCCAAAAATTACTGATGTGGAGAACTTTTCATAATTACATACCGGATCAGTCGAGGCCCGGGTTAACAACGACCGTCAGCAATACTGTTTAGCCAACAGGGTGCTGGCGGAAATTGGGCTACTGTTGGCCGAAGAAGAAGAGGAGGGGGAAGGCATGCCCGAAGGCAGGAAGAGAGGAGGAAGGTTAGGAGTGTAGTACTGAGGGTAGGAACTTTGAATGTTGGCAGTATGACTGGTATAGGGAGAGAGCTAGCTGATATGATGGAGAGAAGGAAGGTTGATATATTGTGCGTGCAAGAGACCAGATGGAAGGGAAGTAAGGCCAAGTGTATAGGAGGCGGGTTCAAATTGTTCTATCATGGTGTGGATGGCAGAAGAAATGGGGTAGGGGTTATCCTAATGGAACAGTATGCCAAGAGTGTTTTGGAGGTGAAGAGTGTGTCTGATAGAGTGATGTTTATGAAGCTTGAAACTGATGGTGTAGTGATGAATGTTGTTAGTGCATATGCTCCACAAGTTGGGTGTGCAAGGGATGAGAAAGAAAAATTTTGGAGTGAGTTGGATGAAGTGGTGGTGGTGAGTGTACCCAAGGGTGAAAGACTAGTGATTGGAGCGGACTTCAATGGGCATGTTGGTGAAGTGAACAGAGGGGATGAGGAAGTGATGGGTAGGTATGGTGTTAAGGAGAGGAATGCAGAAGGTCAGATGATTGTGGATTTTGCGAAAAGGATGGATATGGCTGTGGTGAATACGTATTTTAAGAAGAGGGAGGAGCATAGGGTGATGTACAACAGTGGAGAAAGATGCACACAGGTGGATTATATCCTATGTAGGAGGGCCAGTCTGACGGAGATTGGAGACTGTAAAGTGGTGACTGGGGAAAGTGTAGTTAAGCAACATAGAATGGTGGTCTGCAGGATGATGTTGGTGATCAAGAAGCGGAGGAGGAGTGTGAAAGCAGTGCCAAGGATTAAATGGTGGAAGTTAAAAAAGGGTGCTTGTGAGGTGGAGTTCAGGGAAGAGTTAAGACAGGCACTGGGAGGCAATGAAGAGTTACCGAACAGCTGGGTAACTACAGCAGAGCTAGTAAGGGAGACTGCTAGGAAGGTGCTTGGTGTGACATCTGGACAGAGGAAGGAGGACAAGGAGACATGGTGGTGGAATGATGAAGTACAGGAGAGTATACAGAGGAAGAGGCTGGCGAAGAAGAAGTGGGATTGTCAAAGAGATGAAGAAAGTAGACATGAGTATAAGGAGATGAGGTGCATGGCAAAGAGAGAGGTGGCGAAGGCTAAGGATAAGGCATATAGAGAGTTGTATGAGAGATTGGACACCAAAGAGGGAGAAAAGGACCTGTACAGATTGGCTAGACAGAGGGACAGAGCTGGGAAAGATGTGCAGCAGGAAAGGGTGATAAAGGACAGTGAGGGAAACGTACTCACAAGTGAGGAGAGTGTGTTGAGTAGATGGAAAGAGTACTTTGAAGGGATGATGAATGTAGAGAATGAGAGAGAGAGAAGGTTGGATGATGTGGGGATAGTGAATCAGGAAGTGAACCAGATTAGCAAGGAGGAAGTAAGGACAGCTATGAAGAGGATGAAGAATGGAAAGGCTTTTGGCCCAGATGACATACCAGTGGAAGCATGGAGGTGCTTAGGAGAAATGGCAGTGGAATTTTTAACCAGATTGTTTAATGAAGTTTTGGAAAGTCAGAAAATGCCTGAGGAGTGGAGAAAAAGTGTTTTGGTACCTATCTTTAAGAATAAGGGTGATGTGCAGAGCTGCAATAACTACAGAGGGATAAAATTGATCAGTCACAGCTTGAAGTTATGGGAAAGACTAGTGGAAGCTAGGTTATGAAGGGATGTGATGATTAGTGATCAGCAGTATGGTTTCATGCCAGGAAAGAGCACTACAGATGCAATATTTGCTCTGAGAGTGTTGTTGGAGAAATACAGAGAAGGTCAGAAGGAGTTGCATTGTGTCTTTGTGAACTTAGAGAAAGCATATGACAGGGTGCCTAGAGAGGAGTTGTGGTATTGTATGAGGAAGTCGGGAGTGGCAGAGAAGTACGTAAGAGTGGAACAGGATATGTACAAGGGTAGTGTGACATTGGTGAGGACTGCGGTGGGAGTGACAGATACGTTTAAGTTGGAGGCGGGATTACATCAAGGATCAGCTCTGAGCCCTTTCTTATTTGCAGTGGTGATGGACAGGTTGACAGATGAGATTAGACAGGAGGCCCTGTGGACTATGATGTTTGCAGATGACATTGTGATATGTAGTGAGAGTAGAGACCAGGCTGAGGAGACCCTGGAGAGGTGGAGATATGCTTTAGATAGAAGAGGAATGAAGGTCAGCAGGGCTAAAACAAAATATATGTGTGTAAATGAGAGGGAGGGTAGAGGAATGGTGAGGATGCAGGGAGTAGAGTTGGTAAAGGTGGATGAGTTTAAGTACTTGGGATCAACAATTCAGAGTAATGATGAGTGTGGAAGAGAGGTGAAGAAGAGAGTACAGGCAGGGTGGAATGGGTGGAGAAGAGTGTCAGGAGTGATTTGTGACAGACGGGTACCAATAAGAGTGAAAGGGAAGGTCTACAAGAAGGTAGTGAGACCAGCTATGTTATATGGGTTGGAGACGTTAGCATTGTCGAAAAGGCAGGAGTCAGAGCTGGATGTGGCAGAGTTAAAGATGTTAAGATTTGCAGTGGGTGTGACTAGGATGGACAGGATTAGGAATCAGTATATTAGAGGGTCAGCTCCAGTTGGACAGTTTGGAGACAAAGCAAGAGAGGCGAGATTGCGTTGGTTTGGACATGTGCTGAGGAGGGATGCTGGGTATATTGGGAAAAGGATGCTAAGGATGGAGCTGCAAGGTAAGAGGAAAAGAGGAAGGCCTAAGATGAGGTTTATGGATGTGGTGAGAGAGGACATGCAGGTGGTTGGTGTGTAAGAGCATGATGCAGAGGACAGGAAGAAATGGAAACAGATGATCCGCTGTGGCGACCCCTAATGGGAACAGCCGAAAGAAGATGATGATGATGTATGTATATATATATATATATATATATATATATATATATATATATATATATACACACACACACATATATGTGTGTGTGTGTATGTAGATAGATATATATAGATAGATATATATAAAATATATATATATATATATATATATATATATATATATATATATATATATATCAGACCAACTAAAGTCCCTGTCACTATACTCCGTATTGTATAGACTTCTTAGGGAAGACATATGCCTGGCCCACAGAGCAATTCAAGACCCAAACTTGCTGCATATCCATAAATCAAACGGGATTAGGGCTACCCATTCCAGAGACCTGAATATGGCCTGCAACTTAAATAGGACGTATTGGAGGGACAGATTTATCTCCCAGCAACTGGAACAGGCTACTAAGTCATGTGAAACAGAGCACCTCTATGACACTGTTCAAGAGGAACCTGGAAGAGTGGATGGTGTACTGTAAATTCTTACCGGGGATAGTGCCCACAACCCTCCTTGACATGGGCAGTCATCACTAAATGCAATCTTGGGTACTGACTAGCATTTCTATGGTACTACACTGGGATGAAATGGCTCCTCTAGGTGGACAGCCTAGTAATCGCCTATGATCCTATACACACACACACACACACACGTATATATATATATATATATATATATATATATATATATATATATATATATACACACACACACCCAAACACTTTATTGAAATGTTTAACAAAAAATATAAATGCTATGGAGATTTAAGTCCATGCTGAAGTACTGTTTACATAGCAGACACAGAAGAGTCGAGCCATCAGCATACTGGGTTACCTTGGCAACAAGGGCATTATTTCCACATATTGTAATGTTACAATAGAGAAGTGGGCCAAGCACAGAGCTCTGTGGAACTGTGATCTGAAGGTCAGACTGCCTAAAACTTAAGTTTGATTGTTCTTGTAGCAGTCTCCACTTTTGTATGTGTTACAAAGATGTTGTAGCAGTGTTGATAGCAGCACAATTTTATGCACACTATTCAAATGAACATGAAGGCATTGCAGCTTTTACAGAGAGAACGCATATTTTAACACTTTTTCTAATGAAGCTCTTGTCTACCAGCAGAAATATCTTGTTCACTGAAACTATTAGAAGTGAAGCATCTGTGATAGCAAATGGTCCAGGCATATATCAAGGTATTTAAAGACTTCAGCATTCCCAGTGGGACTAATCTACACTCATCCCTGCAATTCTTAGGGGCATTACAATCTCTGAGCCATGCCAAAGTGAGAGCTAAGCAATGCCTATTATAAATTTACAGATCGAATTACGTTCAGTTCAAGCTCACAGATCTGAAGACAGAATTAATTCATAATCCATCCTGAGATGAATTAAAATATTCCTTTTTACATCTGTAGTCATAACAGTTTTGTTTATAAAGGGTTGAAAAATCCTTGAAGAATGAGTAGCCATGGATATTCAACACAAATCACAGATCCAAGGTGCATTACTGCTTGCACACTATAGATCTTTATATTTTAAATGGCCTTCTGTTTGACTCAAGTCTCTCTCCTTCCCTCTCCAATCTGCAGCAAAGTGGTGCAGGAAGAAAATAACTGTGACAGTACTCCCAGGAATACAGGAAAAGGCCCTGATGCAAGCGCACTGTGCAAATGAATGTGAATTTGTCTGCTCTCTCGTCACATTTAGCATTCGTTCTGCCACTTGCTGTCAAATTAAAGCATGGCCAACAACTCATTTCTCTTGCTCTTGCAGTTACAAATTAGTCCATTAAGCTGTCTGCAGCAAGCCTTTTTTCCTCTTCCCAGTAATGGCCTCAGAGAATTCCTTCATAATCACAAAGTTCTCCCGGGACATCCATGGAAAGCAGATGGAGGGGCTCCTGGGTAATAGATTGCAATTTTTAATGACATAACATGCTGTGTTTTTTTTTTTTCCTGTTGTCTTTTTTTCTTTTTCTTCTTTTATATTCTGCCAGAATGAGCCAGAATAAAAAGCAGGATGTGAAATAAAGAGGTGGATAAAGACAGAAAGAGAGACGGTCTTCATGGGGTATAACCAAAAGATTTGAAGCAGACGAGCCTTGTGAACAAATCACAATGATTTAATTCTACTTTGAACACTTCTGATGTGTAATTTCAAAGTGAATATGCAGTTTCATATCTGCAGACTTTAGTAAGTCTGCTGCTACATTTTCTGCCCACAGCTACCTTTGTTCTTAGAAGACAGTTGATGGTAACAACCACCTGCTCACTCCTGGAAATGAAACTGAAAGTATAACTGGTTAAACCAGTCCACCAACATTTACTTTATGAGCACATTTCAATTTCTTATATAAATGCAACATGAATTAAGCACATTCATTACAATAAGAAAAGAACTATGGAAATTGTAACTCTGAAAGATGCCACAAAACTATTGTTTTGCTTAATTTTAAGTCTATCTTTACAAAAAAAAAAAAAAAGAAAACATATTTAAAATAACTATTATTAAGGGATTATAGCCATGGCAATTACCCGTTACTCACATGCATTGGCCATAAGTGGTAGATAAACATTTATTTTACAAACAGTGTCACTGTATTCATATATTTCAGTAACCTGCTCTTTGTGTATCAAGGCCATCTTATCTGTTAATTTTTTAAAAGTAACTCCTGTACTCGGTCTACAATGCTGCACCAGCCGAAAACATAATCTCATTCAACTTGCTTTCAAAGAAATCCATAAAATTAAACATGCTGCTGTCAAAATTGGCAGGCTCCAGTGGTATTTAAAGTTTATGAGACTGGGGTAGTGCCTATGTCCCTTACGGACTTGGACATCTGTAAGATACTCAAAGCATAGGCACAAATCCATGCCATCTTCTTGCCCCTAGGGGTCATATAACGGGTAAAATCAGGTTATATTGACTAAGCTTGTCATGGCTCTTAATCTCCTATGAAACTGACTTTGCCACACCTCCAAATCTATTGTCACTTGTACATAGAATGATGTCAAGCCTATAGAAAACAACAACTGTACTGTCCATTTTTAAGAGTGCATCTGACCATACAAGCAGTTTTAGACTGGCTGTCATACTTCTGGTTTCATATCTGGATCTCTGGATTTAACAACATTACATTAGACTAGGCCACCTGCATGCTCCCTGACAAAGTCACATGACAACTCCGTGCTCTCAGCTGACACAGTGGAACGAGCCTAGTTGGTAGACAATAAATAAATACACACACACACACACACACACACATATATATATATATATATATATATGAATACATAAATAACATGAAAACAAACTTAACATCTCTCCATCTTACTTTCTCACAATCAGCAATATCTTCTGTGCAGGGAATGGCCTGGCAGTGAGACAAAGTGCTATACTCCTAGCACCATCATTCTGGGTTCAGTAAGCAAACTCAGAGCTGGAAGGCAGGATCACAGGTGTAGCACATCACTGAGACGCTAATGGTTTGCTGCTTTACCACTGGGAGAGTGAGTGGAAGTGGCAAAAGCATCCTCTGACAGAGATCAATGGCTAGCCCCAGGTGTGTGTACCAACCTGCTGGGTCCTGCCTGCATGAAGACGTCACAAGAAAGACATGAGAAAAAAAAATATTTATTTTATTTCCAGCTTGCTTACCAGGACAGTTTGACTGGATTGTTAAAAAAAGGGCATTTGCAGTGGAGGCCAGGGGACAAAAGCTTCATTATACTGAATACACTAACATAAAACCACAATAGCAAATATACCATTTACATTGTAAGTTTACAGTGGTTTCCATATGTCATATTGCACACAAACATACGTTGTGAGGTATAATCCACACAGTAAATAGAGATTAACAGATGTGACAGCAAAAGCTATACTAAATGTTGTTATGATTGTCACAGACAGTATGATACGTAGATCTTGCACAGACAGAGATTAACACAGAAGATTTTGTCTACAATGTAAAGCATTCTTTACATCAGAAAGACATGCACTTGCATAAAACAATATGAAATTTCAGTACAACCTAGAGCATTTATTTAAATCAGAAATGTAGTATAATGCATTAGGCCTGGAGGGGGTTGTAACTGAAATTTCCAGTCAAAATAGCAGTAGCACATTGTGGTTTTGTGGAGGTTACAGCCTGTAGAGGAAGAAACAGTAAGTGAAAGCAGACAGGTAGCTGTTAATGCTATGGGGGATAGAGCAAGTGCAGGAAATGGAGACTGTGAGTACAATTAAACGAAGCTAGTGCATTTGATGAGATTTATTGGAGAGTTTGCAGATTGGTTGCTAAGAAGATTGAGTAGAAACTGAAGGGGAAACAGTCAGAGTATGTAGCCATGAAGATAATTTAACATAACCATGCATGGGTTGCATGCTTAAGCATATAGCCGACAAGCCAGCATCACAGGGTATATTAGAAATTCCCCACAGAATGATTGCCTGGCCACCATCTTCAGTCTTTCATCCTCAACATATAGTCAAGGAGGCAAGAGAAAATAAGGAACGTGGACAGCTGGTGAAGATTAGGTGCCACACTATGCACTGCCGTGTCTGATTAGCCATGGTACCCAACTTATGACCAAAGACTGCTTTACAGTGGTACGTTTCATCAGATTAATGAAGGCTTCACACTTCATTAGCTGTTACTGATTTTAATAAATGCGCACATTTGGTAATGCTCACTCTACTCTCTCTTTTACAGTAATTACCCTGAAGGCAAACTGCAAGAGATCTAAGAGATCATTGCAATCACATCTCGCTGTTGTATATGTTGTGCAGGAAATATCTGATTTATTTGCACAGTCAAGATATGCGTTCATCTTTTGTTTGTTGCTAAGAAACAGCACTTGTTATATCCTCTCCACAGAGACTATATAAGTTGAATCTTTGAATTTCTTTAAGGGGAGGTGGGATCAAAAATAGAAAATCTTAGGTTGGGGGGTCCCCAGCTGTTGACTGAGTTTGCAGAAACTCAAAATTCATATGGTTGAGACCATATGATTGAGTTTTTGAAAACGCAAAGTTTTTGAATGGAGATTGCTGTGCAGTACAGATTGGAAAATCTACCCTTTTTCTCACTGTAGTGTAATCTTGTACTTGGTATATATAATTTGCAGTGGAGCTTGCCCCCCAGCAAAAATGTAAAAAAAGGTAGATTTTTGTGTTTTTTTTTTATGTTCGAGTTTTCAGAAACTCAATCATATGGTCTCAATTTTGAGTTTCTGAAAACTCGATCATTTGACATAGACCCAAGAGGAGTATGTTGCATCTTTCCCCATGGTAGCCCTCCTTAGAATTACCTTTTGGATGTGTCTAACTAATCTTCTTGGGGTTTGCACTGGTAGGCTCATTCCAATCAATCAGAACAATCAGAGCTTAGACTCATTATGTTGCTGGTATTACTATACATATACTTGTAGTTTTTAAAAAGTCAAAAATATTTTTACAATCTGCATGTCAATGCTTGCATCCTCACAGTTCTGGCATTTTATGACTTGATAGTTTCTTGAATTACAAATTTATATATTACATTTGACTGCACTTTCATTAAAAATCTTACACACGTTTTGCAGAACAACTTTGTTACCACTGTGAAGTAAGAGAAAAAAAATCACATTTTTCAATCAGTTTTCTTTAGGTTGGCATCACCTCTGGCATCACAATAAGCATTAAGGGAAAAGATATTCACACTCATCTGCACTACACAGGTATGAAACTTTGTTTCTCAAATGGACTTCAGTCCCTTTGTTTTGTGGCCAGACAGTGTCTTCCCCATCGCAGGAATGAGGCATCTGTGGTCAGTGTGCAGCCACAGGGGAAGGTGAAGCAAAGAACTAACTATTGAACAGATTGGAAGGGATAATGCATTAATTTAGATGCTTTGTGCAAAACATTGATATACTGATGGGTGCTTCTAAGGGGTTTGATTCCTGGGAGGAATGAAAAGTCAGGGTCCTCTGTACCTTACCTGAGGTATCATCAAGACTGTGGTAGCCATTAGACTGCATGCTCTGAGGCAAAGGCTGGCTAAAGAAGAATGCATGGACCATAGCTGAGAGAATACCTTGGGTTCTGTCATTGGGTAAAAATGTCTTGACAATTCCAAACAAGTAGGGAACTGACTATGTTGGTCAAGAGTTATCTGTGAGTCAGATAAAACTTTACAAATTTCACAGTGATCCGCAAAAGGTGAATGATACAGACAAGAGAATCTCTGTGGTGAGTTGGAGGACTTTAAAAGAAAACTCCACCCTAGACCTAAAAAAAGCCTTTTTTTTTCACTCTATCTTTGTTTTCTGACCTATTTTAACACCTCAAAATCACACTAAATGCTTTATTTGTAATTTTACCGTTTTCCACAACATGGCTACCAATGTGGCTTGATGTATCAACATGATCTTGTCCTCCCTCAACACTTTCTCTTTCCCATAATGCTTTGTATGACTCATGCCAGACATAAGGAAGTAACTGTGAATTCCCATGCCATTGACATATAATGGGATTTGTGTGAGCCACCATTATCTTTTTTACTTTCTATAAAAGGACTGCTGCTTTTCTGTCTCTAATCACCCTAATTTATGTTTGGCTCAGAGCTTGTTTACATTATACTTAGAAGTTAGAAGAGACTCTCTTTGTAGGATAATATTAACTCTGCTGTCAGCTACTAGAAGCCAGTCATCCAGACAGGGAAATTGCTGCATCTAATGCAGATGCTTATAGGTGACCACTGCTATGCACTTTGGGTATACTGCTAGGGAAAAGGGTGAGCCCCAAAGGAAGAAGACAAATGGATAATGATGGGGTGATATCCAAAGTGCTGGAATCTTCACAACAGCGTTGTGATATTCATGTGCAAGCAACTACCATGGAGATCAAAGGAGCATATCCAATCTTCTATAGATACCAAGTGGGAAAGTAGGTGAACAATCACCCTATTAAAGGATCCCTGTGGAATAAAAGTGTAATAGTATGGATGCCATTTAACTCTAGAATGAGCTTTAGGTCCTGCACCACTTTCCACTGAAAAGAATAAAGAATCCCAAGTCCTTGCCGGTATTATGAGGCCTCCTGGATAGCTCTTTTTTAAAGAGTTTCTGCATCTTCTTTCTTGCCTGGATCTTCACTCTGTGGAAAACTTCTTGCAAGGGTAAACATGTACTGGCAAACGGTAAAGAATTCAGTATGGCAGCCAGCAGCTGTCACATTACTTGCCCGTGCCTTGGCAGTAATGAAGACATTGAAAGAAAATCTCCTTCTGACCAGCTTCTTCTGGGGAGTTTCTGCTAGGGACTCAGGATGCTGTCAACCACCCTGAAATTGTCCATGGCTACAATAAAAAGCACTATGGGCCTCAGACTATAAGCCATCATCCTTGTTGAGTTCTAGCAGGACAAACAGGATAATTTTGTTAAAGCCCAGGAAAGTCTTGCAGTTGGAACTACAGGTTTCTGTGGAACTAGGGCCTCCACTGACTCCTGGTTTCCAAAGTATACTTATTACAGGCATAAAGCAGAAACATAACCTATGTGCATGCATATATATATATATATATATATATATATATATATATATATATATATATATATATATATATATATATGTGTGTGTGTGTGTGTGTGTGTATCTATGTATCTATATATATATATATATATATATATATATATATATATATATATATATATATATATATATATATTTATTTAATAATGTGCTTTTGCGGGAAGATTTCAGACCTTGACTTCCAATGTGGAGGCCACCCCACTACACCCTTCTAAGTTAATGTACCAACTTTAAGGGTTTGCTGTAAAGTCACGCATTTCTTTTATCTCTGAGGTTGTGTAACTTCATGGCTATTATATTCTGTTTCAGGGGTAAGTGCAGCAAGGATGTAACTCCTGTGTAAAAACATGTAATAAGCGTACATACATTACATTCAATGTTATATATGTATTTTAACTAACAGTCTTACTGAAGCTGTACTACAGTTCACTGTTTGAGTTGGGAGTCAGGATGGCAGCTCACCTCTCTAAGCCTGTCTAGAGCTATTCTGAAATCACCACTTGCCTCAACCTCTAAATATCTAAAGCTACCTGCATTCAGTATGCAGATGATTCCACTCTGATCTGCTCAGCCACCTCCCCATCTGACCTGCAAATCTTAACCCAAAACACATTTAACACTATTGAAAACGGTCTCTCCAACCAACGTCTACTGCTGAACCCCAATAAAACTAAACTTCTACTCTTCACCCCCACTAGTAGATCCACCCCATTTTCATTCTCTGTTACATCCAACAATGGTACCACTATCTCCCCAGATACCCAAACTAAGCTTCTAGGGGTTATTATAGACAATAATCTTAAATTTGATTTACAGGTCAACAAAACCATACAGACCATCAATAAGAAGATTGGATCTCTGTACAGAAACAAGTAATTTTTAACCCCACTGGCTAGAACTGCAATCGCTCAGTCGCACCTACTCACTACTCTTACATATGCCTCTCCTATACTCTCAAACCCTAATAAATCTGAACTGAGTAAGCTCTTCCATAGCTACAACCATATTGTCAGATTTGCTACTGGCTCCACCTGTAGAACCCATCACTGCCAGAACCTGAAACAACTAGAGTGGCTAGAACTGCCCAGCTTACTTCAATTCAATAAACTCTTAATAGCACACAAAATTCTATACCAACCTGAGGTTTCTCCCTCACTTATAGATATTATAAAGCCATACAACAACTTGAGGTCACTACAATCTGCCAACAAACTGCTGGTTCAAACCTACAAAGCTAATAACTCAGCTGGTGAATCCCTGTTTGCCAACTTTGTTGGCAAAACCTGGAATTCACTGCCAAACTATATAACCCTTCAATCCTCCCTAAGTCTCTTCACAAAAAGCCTCAAATAGTATTTCAAAGTGAACTGGCTTTGTCCATGTACCAACCCTGATTAAGTTATAAAATGAAATCCTATCTGAACATTTAATACTCAACTATGTTATGTTCCAATCTGATGATTTTTTTGCTTTTAATGTGTCAGACCATGTAATTTGTGAGTCCCTTTTGGGAACATTACTAACTCTTTGTACATAACTCCTTGTCTTATATTTTCTATGTACCTAATTTGTTGTGTAATCTTTGTAATTCTGTCTATTGGAGCTTTTCTCCCCGGGCCCCTGCTGAAAATGGGACATATATCTAGTCAGATTATCCCAGTAAACAAATGTAAAATAAATAAATAAAAATAAATATCCTTGGAGAGCTCCAGCATGAAAAGAAATATATAACAATGGTCCCTCAATCCACAAGTAGCAAATCAAATTATTTTGACCAATGGAGTCAACCTTGATTCAACCTTGTTGCATCCCCACAGAATACCAAATTCAGCAGGCATTTTGCCCTGATCCCCCATGAGGGGGAGTCACTAAGGGATGCCATAAATCACAGTTGGTTCTTTGGATTTCTGTATGCCTTTCCTACAACCCCTCTGCTTCTGAAATTTCTTTAGAAAGAATTGGTTAGAAAGGCCTCAGTAATTCTCATCATTGCCGTTTGGCCTAAGGTGTGGTTTCCTTTCCTCTGGCCTCATAGTTCACCCTCCCTGGGTGCTGGGCTCAAGTCGAGATCTCCTCACCCAGTAATTCAAACCCTCAGGCTCACCACATAGTTTCTCCAAATCCAATGATGGCTATACAGTCCAGGCTTTATTCCCAAGTTGTTCATATCTCGACTCTTCTCACAGCTTATATGAGGAAGATCTACAGGAATAAGTGGAAGACATTCTCTATTTGGGCCTCCATTCATACTTCTCCATTCATATAATTTTTTTTTGTACTTTGCACTATGTATGTTTAGTTTAGACACAATCTGCTTATTTGAATATTTTTACCATGTTTTTTAAGTTTGTTTCTGATTTTCTATTGGAGCTTTTCTCATTGGGTCTCTGCTGAAAAAGGGGTTTTATCCAGTCAAGAAATGTCAAATAAATTAATAAGTTACCAAAAGGACCTTGTGTTATTACTGTCACAAAGATGGGTGGCAAAGTTAGAATCCAGCCAAGTCTCTATTATAAGGGCAAGATCAGCATCATGGAATATTTCAGGTACTGCATCTAGTTTGCTGTATGCAGATTTTGCTTTTAGGAACATATTTGGGAGATGTACACATTACATGTATCCAAGCCTTTCATAAAACAGAATACCTTGTGTATATCAAGCCTAAGTTTGTCATCAAAAAGATGAGTCCGTAGACAATGATGCTTTAAGCTGTACCCAACACATTTAAAGGAATAGAGTCCATGGTCAAACCATGGCTCTTGTAGACTCAGTGAAAGAAGGTGTTCAAGGAAAAGAGTTCATGGTCAGGCCACTGCTCTTTTAGACCCAACAAAACCATACATGCAAACTGTGGAACAATATCATCTTTCCTGGACCATCAAAATTAACACTGCAACCATCAAGGAGATTGCCATACATACAGGCATGAGCTATTCATCTACTACACTTTTCAAATTCCTGTACTCAACCACCTGAACATCAGGACACCTGAGAGGGAGCAGCTCTAAATGAAATGAATGAGATGGTCATCCGATCACCTCACTAGTAGGACCACCAAGTCTAAGACAACCACTGCTATATGGAACACCAAGTCAAGTGAATATCCTTTTTTATCTACAGCAGCAGTACCACCTGAATAAAATCTGCACCATTTATAATCAACAGGATCAAGTGGTAGGGTCATCACAAATGGGGACAAGAACTAGAATCCAGCCAAGTCTCCATTATAAAGGCCAGGTACTATCACATAACACTGCACATATGGTAGCTAAGTTGTTGCATAAATGTCTGGCATTTGTATAAAGCACCTTGTACAAGGCCGCAGAGGTGGAAGTCCCTCCAACAAACATGTGTAATGACAGACAAGACAGACAGACTCCCTGAATAACTCACTCAAGACAGAGAAAATCGCTACAAATGTGAGATTTTGCAATGGAGTGACACTAAGAAATCCTTATTTAAAGATTTACTTAAAGAATTCCCCCTGTCTAAGGAACCACCGATACTGTTATAATGTTTGCACCCCAACTCTGTAGATATAGAATTCAGCAGAATCCAAGTCTACTACATGGATTCTAAACAGTCTGAGAGATAATACTATGACCAAAAGCATACATAGATATAACAAGGTCCCTACCTTAAAACTTACATTACTTATCAACGTACTATGACAGCTCTGTAGTAAAATAGCTAGGAACAATACAGAAAGTAATTCCATTTTATTACACTTTACAAAGAGGCAAAATTTTTCCATCATAACCCAGATCAATAATGATATAATTAGTTGTCTCCAGCTGATTTTTACAAAATTATTAACTTAGTCTTCTCACATTTCCTAAATTGTAAATGGTAACCATTCACTCTTTAGAAAATGTGTTTTAACATCACTGTCTTTCTGCTGTAACCAGACTCTAAGCCAGTATGTTTTAAATCTGCAGTATGACACCAACTACTGTCATCTGGGATATGGAAACATTGCTTGAAAATTACAAGTAATAATCTATGCTCTGATAGTTTTCGCAGGGGTCATGAAATTACTTTAGATGTAAGCATGTTCATTTAAGTCTTCTAGGTCATAAATCAAAGGACTAGGAGTAGAAATGTAAAGAACAACATGTGTTTATACAGCTTATAAAGGACCACACAATATAGAAAAGAAGAGAGTGACAAACAAGGTACTTTTCCCTGTGGTCGTTGTTCTATGTGTCCCTATATATCTAGACATATTAGTTTTTTTACATCCAGAAGGTTTTTTCACCTTTATTCCTAGGTTTTTCAGTGATTGCAATACTAGCAAACCACATGTGACCATTGTGATGTATTTTATGTAGGGCTAACCAAAAGGCGGCTTCGTGATAGGATTTACAATCACTGTTATGATATTAGGAAGGGACATGAATGCAATGCTCTAGCCAAACATATTATTGAACACAACACTCATACGTTTAGTTTTAAAGTTTTAGAGAAAATATTTCTAAACCCCAGAGAAGGAGACAATAAGTGTGTTTTTATGGCTCAATAAAAGATTTTATACTTACTCGACTTCTCCATGTGGTGACTCCTGCTGGAATCTGATATCATCAGCTTATAAAAGTACTTCTTAAAATCCTTTCCATCATAGCCCGTCTCTACAATTACTGAGGTCTCGCAGGGTTATGGCTGAGACTTCTGTGTGCCTCGAATGTTTGCCAACTGTCTGATCATTTGTTCTGTTATATTTTATGACAATTATTTTGTAGTTTACACTAGTGCCAAGGAGATTTCCTATACATGCAGTTTCCCTCACCTTAACATATAGTTTGTAGAGAACTGGTTTACTAATGATAAGATGACACCGTTTGCAACCAAATAGGTTATTTTGAGGATTTCCTTTATAATGAGTTAATACCCATCATCATTACACATGAACTTTCATGATGGCACTTTTCCCTACCTCCCAATTAACTCCCTCATTTATCTTAGCATCCTCTTGTGTACTTCAGCACTTAGTTGCTGAACTTAACTGGTATCTGAAATATGATGGTGAGTACTTTTACTTATATTGTGGCTTTGCATCACATTCTTCAAATGATACGTTATGCCCAGCATTACTTCCTGTTTTTACACATATTGGACATCCCTTCCCAACAGCAGTCCATTTACAGCAGACATGGTTCTTCTTAACTATCTAAGGCTCGAGACCCATCCTTTGACATCCTGTATAGTGACATATCTCTATCAGCCAAATCCCATTCCTAAACCGAATAAAGAAGTACTATTTGATGGCTGGCAACAAAACACACTTAAATTTGTATTCAGATCTGAAAAAAATCAGTTTTAGTTTCAAATGGCCTTCTTTCCAAGATATTTAAATTCAGTTGAGATGTGATTATGTGCCTCAACTCAACAACTTTGTTTAATAGTCTGGCAGATATTTCAGTGCATCAAAGAATCCATGCCCCTTGACAAGCACTTTTGTCAGCATACTTTATTTTATGAACATAGTGCATACACAGCAGCAGATCTTCAGGTCATCAAAGGTGCCTTGGTGTTGAAGATACCCCTTTTCTTTTGCATTTGTCCTACATAACTTTAAATACTTTTGCTTACATATCCTGCTTTGGACATCTAGCAACACAGCAAAGGAATCTGTCACCCTCTCTATGAAATACTATTTCTTGATGTTGGTCATAAATCTTTCCCCTTCTGTTTTGTCACCCATGGTTTCTCACTACAAATATAGTGTCTCATAATTTGTATGTCACCCACCTGCCTCCAGTGATGTACTACATCACTACCCTCCTTCCCCCTAGATGTAGTGTTACCGCTGAGTTCTGACAAATCAAATCAATCTTGCTTCAGACTTGTACGCTACATCTATACACTTCAAAGATACACAGCTACGAAGAAGCACAGTTGCCAAGCACTAACATACAAACCCACAAGCATGCGTGCACGTAACAGTAAATCTCTGTGTGGCTGAGGGTGTTCTTGCCCCCATGCTCTAAACATACCCATGCTCTAAACATAGAGGTTGTGAATTATTCCACATAGTAGTTTTAACTCTACATTACTGCTGTAGAAAGGCTATGACAACTTTAAAAATTATGATAATTTTGTGTGTGATTTTACACTATCAGGTTTTGAAAAGCCCTGATATGATGGCTGGTCCTGACAAACACATTACTGAATTCATGCCATGGAACAGTAGTACATTTCCCAAACTTTGCTTCTCTCCTTCAATGTGCTTCAATATGTACATTCTGAACAAAATCCTAATTTATTTTGTACAACAGCATGACGGCAGCACAGACTGCCTCAGTAGGCATTCTGCTTTGTCCCTTGGAAAGCATGCTGCTGCTTCCTGTACCTTATATAAGCATGTGACTAAGCTAACTCATTATTTGTTGTTTCTTTTTATATGCATTACCTTGGTACACCCACTCGGTAGCAGTACACCTGCTTCACCTCATCAACCACATTCTTGTTCAATGGCACCCTCTCTTTCCATTGTACCTTCACAAATTCATCCTCATGGCAGACGCTGGTAGACTAATTTTCCTTTCATAACTATCCAAAAATTAAGAGTGATAGTTCTAAGACAAACAGAATGACAGCAAGTGGGCAGAAAGACACACAGAAAGTTGGGAAGTCTTTTTTTTTTTTTAATTCTTTGAACTCATTGTGTTTACATTTTTAACAGCAGAACATGCCCAACTGTGGCCAGAGGCATTTTATTTAGCCAACATTTTGATCCAGCAATATAAAAGTGTTGTGAGTTTCCACTGGGAATGAACGCACAGTTGAAGGCTATACTACTCTGTTACAAGGAAAGGACACCAGTCATTGGATATTCACTTACATCCCTTCCTGATGATTCCTTAGACATTTCTTATTCTCTGTTTGTGGTTCATTTGCAGCTGCTTCTTCTCAATCGTGGACACTGAGAGTCACTTCTAATCCCTTGAAATTGATCTGATGCTTATCCCACTGTCAAAGAGGTATAGCTTTCACTACAAAAAGTTAATTTTGACTATCTTTTCTTTTTTACTTTGTAATAATTTTCTTTATTCTTTAACTTTGCGGCACATATATGTTGCAAGCCATAATATTCCCGGGCCTCTGACGACAAAGGGTACTGCCCAGCTGCACCATCCCAGTAAACAAATGCGAATAAATAAATAAATCAATAAATATTGCACAATTAGCTCCTTTAGTATTATTACGGTAAGCTCTTTTACTTTAAGGTAGCCCTTTTAATTATAGACATTATATCCATTGTTGTAACTACCAACAATGTTTTGTGTACCTGAATGTTTGCTCATAGCATGACAGCCAAAATGGGCTAAACCAATATCAAAAATATACACTAAACTTATTTGAATCAATGATTTTGTGAAAATCATTGCAATCAAAGAATAAATGATTAAGTGCCATTACATAAAATATACCACTTACTGCAAAGCACATAATTTTCAGAATATTCTTACTTAGGAGTGTGAGGGATATAATCTTATCTGCATCTGCTGGGACAGGGGAAACAGGTGCTGACTTTGAGGGAACATGGGCAAAATTCTTGGCTACACTTATAAGGGCCTCTGGGCCAATAGCCTAGTATCATCCTATGAACCGATGTATTTGGTACTGTATTTTTTTTCCACACTAAAATTTTCAGTGAATCAAATACTTGACTGTAACATTTCAGTGAAATTCTTTACAGTAAAAGATATTTCAACAAATTACACTAGCTACACTGTTTTCCTCTACTTGTATTCATGACATGATATCTTCTCTGTCCATATGAAAAACTCTTGTGTAAGTAATTCCTAAAGCGTATTAACAACTATGGATTACTGTGTGATGCACAGCACAGCTTCTGAAACACTTTCAGTATTGTTACAGTGCTCTTAAGTGGAACAGAATGGCAACCTATTGAAAAGTCGGCACTCCGAATGCTTAGTGTCAACAAGCAAACAAAATCCTGGCTAAGAACGAATTGTGAACATTGCCCTTCTCCTTTAATCTTTTTTTTTTCTTTGCAGGGGGGCAAGCCCCCCCCCCCCCGTACTCGCCATACCTCGGAAAAATGGATATATTCCAAGAAAAACCCTTCTCAGATTTAGCATATGCATATCTGTTCTTTTGGCCATTCAGCCTCCATGTTCTGGGCCTCACTCTAGTGGGTCGTGACATTTCAAATGGTTACTGTAACAGAATATTTACTGTAACTTGAATGAAGGTTACATAGTTGCAATCATGTTTGTAGATATGACCAGAGTCTTTAAAACCATAAACAATAACATCCTTCTCAAGAAACTACACAGAATAAACTGCAGTGACAATACAGTCCAGTGGTTCAGGAGCTATCTATAGAACACATCCTTCCAAGTTTGTTTCAACAATACATTATCCACTACAGGAATACGCAATACAGGCATACCTTCCTGGGGCCACTACTGTTCTCCATATTTGTCACTGACCTTCCCACAGAACTACCACACCTCACGCTGGTTATGTATGCAGACTTATACACCTCTTGTACAATCCAACAATAACCACAACAACCCTGAAATCAAGCTACAAAAGGGCTTTACCCAATTATGCAAATTAACCCTCTAAAAATTGCTTATTAACCACAAAAGGATAAACTTTATGTCTTTTTTCTACACCTAGGAAATTACCTAATATCCTTCAAGTGCTTTTCACTGATTGTAACAGTATACCCAACACCACTAAACAGAAATATCTAGGCCTAATTTTAGACCAAACTCTCTCCTTTACAAAGAGCTAACCACTGTCAATAAAGCTCTTACTCAGTTGAAACTTGTCAAATGATCTCTCATCTTCTCGCTCCTAGAGCCCATGTATTGGTTGCTTAGAACATACGTTTTACCAAGGCTAGAATGTGGTCTTTATTTACTGGTCTTATGCTCAACCTGTAATTTCCACAGAATACAAATTGTTGTGAATGATTTCTGTAGATTTATACTGCCAGCTCCCCTTTACTCAGTCACTACAAACTCCTTGAAAATGCCAACTGGCTCTCAGTGAATAATAGGGCTATCTTTCTCCTTAGCTCATTAATCTTTATAGAATTAAAACAAGGCTATCCCCACTCCTATTAAAAACAACATATCCAGTTCAGGAGTTATATTTGTTGAGAGACTTAAAAGACAATGGCTTATCCATTGTATGCCTACCTACCTACCTTTCAAGACCACTTTAGGGAAATAGTTTTTTCAAGACTTGGACCTGCAACCTGGACCCACTTGCTTATGGATGCCAAAAAAAAAAAAAATCAAGGTTCCATTGAAACTTAAAAAAATGGCCTTAAATAATACCTAGTTTCTGAATCTGCTTGCAAATGTTTTCAAGACAATGGGTAACAACAGGTAAATTAAACATCTGTTAACTCCAGAAGATGCTTCACTTGAGTATATTTTACTGCACTATAGTGTGTGTTTTGCCACCTCTACACTTGTGTACAAATTTACCAATGTTATTCCAATAAGTACTTATACTTTGTTAGGACTGCATTTATTAAACATTGTATTCCTATGTAACTATGAACTGTCTTCATATACCACAATGTCCGTATTATATTTTTTGTACCACTTGAAGTACCTGAGCCGTGACTGAAAAGGATAAATGACCACTTCACCCACACAGTAATCAAATGGAAATAAATACATTTCTAAATGTATTTATATACTGTAAATACTACTCAATTTCTTTAAATGGATTATCCTGTTGTAATGCTTGTGGAGATTGTTTCCCCGGCCCTCTGCTGAAATAGGGCTATTCCAGCTCAGTCGGACAATCACGGTCAACAAATGTACAATAATACAAATAAAATAAAATAAATAATGATGCTTCTGAACTGTGTAGTGTTGTGTCTGTCAAATGTTCACGTGTAGTATTAGCTACAAGTTCTAAGGTCCTGAATTCTTTCCCAGAAATTTACTATCACTTCCCTTACATTGCGTATAATTCTTATTTCTGTTTTCTTCCTTTTTTACCCTCTTCCGTGTCACTAGGACTTTATTTCACTCTCCAGCTATTCCCTATTGCCCCACCAAAGTCCCACCCTTTCTCTTATCTGTTTCTGCCACAGTTCTCCTCCACTTTGTAAGTTATACAATTACGTCATCTCTCTGCTACTACCCCTCTACATCTCTCTCCTTTCCCTTTTTTTCTTCCCTCCCCTACTTTACATTCTCTCTCTCTCCAAGCCACCCTGTGACCAGTTTACTCAATTTCTCATACTTTCATGTTGTTTTAGTCTTTATTTTTTCTTAACCTACATAATTTTTGCCTTAAATTCTTAGGTAGTAATTATTATCATAGTATCATAGCATATTACTAGGCTATTACGCTTATTAGGCTATACGGAGGTCATTTTAAGCCTAGCCGTTTCAACCCAATGTAATACTGTTAAGGTACTAGTCAATACTCAAGATTGCATATAGTGATGACTGCCCATGTCCAGGAGGGCTGTGGACACTATCCCTGGTAAGAATTTATGATGCCCCAGTCACTCATCCAGGTTCCTTATGAACAGTGTCATAGAGGTGCTCTGTTTTACATGAATTGGTAGCCTGTTCCAAAGACGTGGCAGTTGTTGGGAGATAAATCTGTCCTTCCAGCATGTCCTATTTAAGTCACAGGGCCTATATAAGTCCCTGGAATGGGTAGTCCTGGACTCATTTGATTTATGGATATGCAGTAAGTTCATTAGGTCTGGGTCTCGGGTTGCTCTGTAGACCAGGCATAAGTCTCCCCTAAGACGTTTATACAATACAGAGTACAGTAACGGGGACTTTAGTCATACCGTGTAAGGTATATGCTGGATGCCCTTGATCTTCTTTGTTAGAAACCTCTGAGGTCTCTCTAATTGCTGTAGGTGCTTAGTACAGTACATAATGGGGCATTATACTCACTTATGGGCCAGATAAGTGCTGAGTACAAGGGGGTTATAACTGATTTTGCTCTCAAGGTGATGCCTTTACTAATCAAGTGATCTACGTGGAAAGCTTTCCTTACAATGGTAAACACATGGTGGTCGAAGTTAAGGTCGCAGTCAACCTGTGATCCCAGGTCCCTTACCACTTCAAGGGTACTTGGGGTATTGTTATTGATTTGACAGTGTGAAGGGACACTGCTTGTGCCAAAGGGAATGATGATGCATTTCTTTGCATTCAGTTTGACACTGTGACTAATACACCAGTTGCTGGTCTGTGTGAGACCATCCTGGAGTATAGTGACATCATTTAAGGATTCAATAATTGCACCTAGTTTGCAATCATCTGCCAACCTGGTTAGCCACAATCCTTTAGTTTTGACCTGAACTTCTGAGAAGTATATACCACATGGTAGGGAGCCCAGCACTGCCCCTGTGGTACCCTGGTGGTAAAAGGTCTGCTGGTTGATGTGGAGTCTCCCACTTTGATAGGGTGTGTCTGGTTTGTGAGCCAGTTGGCAACCCATCTTACAATAAAGGGGTTTACATCCAGTTTGATAAGTTTATCGGTAATGCTTGAATGTGGGATTGTGTTGAAACTCTTTGCCAAGTCGAGGAATGCTGTGTGCACAGATTAATGGCCTTGGTCACACTTTCAAAGAAATTCACCAAATTGAACAGGCAGGATCTGCCCTTCACGAAGCCGAATTGGGTAGGAGCCAGGGTTTGGAGGTCACCCATGTCTTTATTTATGAGGTCCATAATGATATGTTATATGGCCTTGCAACGAGGCTTGTCAGGCTTATGGGTCTGTACTTCCCTGGGTCCATTGCTAGGCCACCTTTGTGGAGAAGAATAACTGTAGCTGTTCTCCACTCTGCAGGAACAAAGCTTGTGGTTAGGCCATGATTGAAAAGGGTACTTAGTGGTGATACTAGTTCATGTTTCAGCCTGTTTAGAAGACAGCCTGGGATGTCATTCTATTCCATACAGGCCATGTTCTTTCCCTTGGACAGGGCTTTAGGGCATGCTATTTAGATAGGTAAGGTGGGGAGGGCTTGTTGTAAGTTAGGAGGGGATAAGGGATTGAAATTTTCATCAAACCTATCCGCTAGGACTTTCACTATCTCTGGGGGGTTAGTGTGTGCGATACTGTTTGCCACCAGTTCTGCACATGCTTGGGTCCTACCCTTTAGATTACATACATAGCTGCAAAAGACCTTATCATTATTCTTGGCAGTAATTTCTACTTTTCTCTCAAAGGAGCTCTTGGAGGATTTGACAAGTTGTCCTATTTGCCTGTTAAGGCTGAGGGTGCTTTTCCATTGTTGGGTCCTTGTCTTTGTTTTCTTGGATGGCAATCTTTTACATTTATTATAGAGTTTGTGATGCTGGACGTCCACCATGGCAACTTCATTTTACTTGGGGCTCTGGTTTTGATTCTATCTGGTACAGCCAAGTTTATATACTTATGCATTTACATTTATACACCTATTACTTTTTATCTGTAGAATTTTAGTGTTTATTATATAGTTTAGGTCTGTTTTTCACTTTTAGTAATTAAATTCTTGTATAAAATTGTGACTCTGTACTAGAGTTGCCACCTATCTGTTTTTTTCCAGACTACCCAAAAATCAAACTGATTGCACAGTAGTCCAGAAAACACTGCACATACTCCTGTATACTGTTTCAAAAAGTAAGCAGGCTATTGGGAGTTTGTTAAATCGATAGATTTACTATGATTTGTTAGAAAAAGCATAGTACATTGGCAGATTTACTATGGTTTTCTGTAAAAAAAGCATCACAAAACAGAAAAAGAGGACATTCCTCCTCCCGCTCTGACATAACAATGACATCACAAAATGGAAAGAAAGTGGGCAGAGAAAGGGGAGGAGATGGATGGAGTTATGGGAAGTGTAATGGGTGGGGTCTTGGTCTGGTTTCAGCCACAAGGAAAGGTGACGACCCTACTCTGTACATTACTGGAACTCTGAATTCTTGCCCTTTGGTGAGGGTCATACATGAGTAAGGTTCTCAGTCAAGTGTACTTACCCAGTTAACAAATGTAAAATAAATAAACAAACAAATAATATCTGTCTATCTACATCTGGGTAGATATAGCTATACAGATATATAAATCTATATAAAGTGCTGACCCTAGGTATTTGCATGTACTCAGCTATTTTGCATTTTGTACCTCTGCTGCCCTACCTATTGTGCAGGACATTTGCTTGCATGATATGCTTTTGTTCAATCTCCACTGTTATGTCTAATTTTGATTTTTTTACTTTGGTTCTCTGTAACTCTCCTTGGTCATATCTAAAAATATGTGTATATTGTGTCTAGCATACTCATTTGATTACCAGAATCAAATAAGTAAATAAATAAACTTTATCGCTATCAAATTAAGCAGTGCAACATACTGTCTGCCTTTAAAAAAGAGCTGTTCACCTGGAAGAGTATTCACAAATCCTCTCCTGGTATGAGTGGCCTGGCCCACTTTGAAAAAAGATGCAAGGCCTAAGGGTGGACAGTATAGGTTCATAGTGGCTAATGACCCTGGGGGGACCTTTTTAAGCCTAGCCATGCTTCCCAAATATATCTGACAAGTTTTGATACCATAAGGTTATTTTAAGGGGGTATAAGTAGGCTTGGACATGGGTGGGCAAGTATTTACAGGTTGTCTCAAGTTACTAGAAACTAGGTACCAGACAAGGGGAAAATTTCTGATTCCTCATCCACTGATCCAAGTTCCACTTGAATTGGGTTAAGGAAAACTTTGCTTCACATGGATGGGAAGCCTGTTCCATAGAAGGGTTAGTCTTGCAGACACATACCTGTCCATCCAGCATGTCCTAGCTTTTTAAACCCCTGGAGCCATCTTGGCTTACTCACAGCAGCTGCCAATTCCCTTCAGCTTGTGGTGTATCACATTGTAAGTGTTTGAGTTTCATTTTGTACAGCTAAGGTCTCTACAAACTCAATTGTTCTATTACGTTGTTACTCTCAGTACGGCTACTGTTGCAGAACTGGTTTACTATTTATAAAAGTTGTAGACAAAGTGTTACAAAGTATCATTTTCCAGTCTGACTTGGTGCTTAGTGCTGCTAGCACCTACAGATGCTATAGTATCCAACTGGGTTGCTACTCATCACTTTTGTTTAGTAAATACATTTTAGTTAAAATAGATGCTAAGAGTGTGACTGTGTGTTCTGTGATTCAGTTTGAAGGAAAGCAATAAGTTAAATACAAAACACCATATTACGGCTAAAGTCCTGTTTTGCTGCCAAGTCAGAGTGATACTTAGTTGTTTTAACTGCTGTACCATGAGAAATATTATAGCAATGTAGATATGTAAATGTCTGTGTTGCGATATTTAAGTACTGTTGTATACAATTGTTGACAGTTTACTACTGCTATATCTGTGATAGAACTGTCTCTCTAAATTCATGGGCTACCTAAATTATCTGGTATATATCACTAAGTAAGGTGTTTTTATGTCAAGGCCTTCATATGCGAATGCATAACAGTTGCCTGATCATTTTTTACTAAACACTTTGTACCTGTGTAAATAGTGTAACGTGCTGCTACTCTTAAACCCAATACCCTTCCTGCCTGGGTGATAATTTATTATCACCCAGGCAGGAAGGGTATTAGGTTTAAGAGTAGCAGCACGTTACACTATTTACACAGGTACAAAGTGTAATGTGCTGCTACTCTTAAACCCAATACCCTTCCTGCCTGGGTGATAATAAATTATCACCCAGGCAGGAAGGGTATTGGGTTTAAGAGTAGCAGCACGTTACACTATTTACACAGGTACAAAGTGCTGCTACTCTTAAACCCAATACCCTTCCTGCCTGGGTGATAATTTATTATTTCAATTACTTTTTACAGCACTTTTCTCTCATTCCCCTTTCAGAGACCTTAACGTAATTGTTTTTGTCTCCATCTTTTCATTTAGTGACCACTGTCCCTGCGAACGGGTTATCTCCTCAGTCCCATACTTGCCGAATCCCTTGGCCATTAGCCACATCTGCAGTGGAGAAACCAGCCACAAGGACTCAAGGGCTTTGGAAAGAAGATAGGTAACTGTAGGTATCTAGCTATGTTTCCCTCTTAGCCTGCTACTGTAGACAGCAACTGGTCTAAAGCAGAAATAACTGGCTCTACCCACACAGCTAGGGACATCAGCTGCACCTCCACCCCCATCTGCTGTAAATACATTCCCTAGTTAACTTTTCCTTTTTAGTTATCAGTAAACCAAGATAAAGCTCTAGGCGAAAAAAGGTAACCCAGTAGATACACTGGAATTGCCCACTTGTAAAATAGAGGCGAAAAGCTACTTAAACTTCCACTTTTTGTCTGCTTCAAACTAGGTATCTACCCAGAAAGGACACAGCTGAAATCAGGTCTATAGATTGTTTTTCCCTACTAGATTCTAATAACTCCTAACAATTTGGCTATTTAGACACTTACCCTGCAAAATTTAGCCGGGGGGGTTCTAGCCCACTCCGTTTGCTATGCTCACTTCGCTCTCCTCCCTGCCCCCTATTCCCACCCACCCCAGTATCTCTACATTTATTCTTAGCCTTAACCCAACCCCTAATTGCCAGCAATTAGGCTACACCACTACTCACCTCCTCCCCCTATATCCAACACAATCATGCTACTACCTAATATAATAACAATCCTAACCTGCGTAGTTCTAGCTCACATTACATCCTACCAAGGCTCCACAGTCACATGCCCCAACAACTTCCACTGTACTCTCCCAATACCCTCCTTCAAACATTTACACTATAACTACACAACCCCTGCCACCAACTCCATCCTCCCAATACACACACTCCATTACCAAACACCTAACACACTCAAAAATAAAATATCCCTAAGATACCATAAGCAATTTACTATGTATATAAAACATATCCTAAACACCCTCTATAAACTAGCCCTCGCTGGAGACATCCATCCAAACCTTGGTCCTCCCAAATCCACCCCAACCACAAACCCTAGTCCAAGCAACCCCCCACAACTCAACTCCTAGCCAACAAGAAAACAACAGACCTACTTATAATGTCCCTAAACATCAGAAGCATATGCAATAAAATCCAAGAACTACACGCAAGCATAAGCATATATTCCCCAGATATTCTCTTTCTAACTGAAACCTGGCTCAAACCTTTCATCAAAAGTGAGGAAATACTTCCACCTGAATACAACATCCTTCGCATAGATAGATTGTCCAAAAAAAGGAGGTGGTGTAGCATTGATATTTAAACACCAGCTCAATATTCAGCTCCTAAACTCATCTGCCCCTCACCACAACAATGAAGAAATCCTTTATGCCAATCTCAAACTAAACCCAAACAAAACAATCAATATCATAGGATGCTATTTCCCACCAGGGCAAAATATCACGCCCCTAGAAAATCTCCTGAGCTGGGCTACTCTATCTCTACCCCAGGAAACCATCATTCTCGGTGACTTTAACATCAACTGGCTATCCTGTAATAACAGTCTCCCAACCATTCACCTTAATCTCCATGGGTTCACTCAACTCATTCAATTCCCTACCCGAATCAACAAAAACCCTAACAATCATACCTTACCTGACTGGATCCTAGTCAACAAAGCCCCTCACTCTTACCTAGCAGGCTGCTTACCTGACAGTCTTAGTGACCACACCCCCACTTTCCTAATTCAGCACCACACAAACAGTCTGAAGCCCATTATCCACAGGCAAATACAGAACAAGTGCAACTTCAACCCCAACTCCATCTCATCCCTGCAAAAAATTAACTGGTCACCACTAAAATACCTCATCCTAGATGAAGCTGTCCACTTCTTCAACAGTACCTTCCTCTCCATCCTAAACACCAATGCTCCTGTAAGAAATGCCAAAGTCAGATCCAGGCGTGACCCATGGTTACAAAAGACCACCAGAACCCTAATGAAATCCAGAGATAAGGCCTGGGAACACTGGCAACTAACATAAAATAACTCAGACAGGCAATCATTCCTTGAACTGCGCAATAAAACCAAAAAGCATATAAAATTAGACAAATCCCTCTACTATAAATCCACCCTAAACTCTACCAACCACAACCCTAAGCAATTCTGGTCCACTATTAACAATATCCTCCACCCAGGGAAGGTTGATACCCCCCAGCCGTCCATTCCCCCCTCCTCCAGCAGTATTGCTGAATCCTTCAACAAACACTTCACTGAAACTATAACACCTCTAAACAAACAACACTTCCCTACAACAGCCCCCCAACTCCTAACACTAACCCCCCTACTCCTCTTTTCTTCTTAACCTCAGTACCTACCTCCAACATAAAAAGACTATTGTCAAAACATAAACCCACCAAAGTTGCAGCTGACAACCTCCCCTCTGAATACTTGAAAATTGCATCTGATACACTAGCCTACCCAATTTCAATTCTAATCAACCATTCCATAACAGAAGGCTATGTTCCCTCGATATGGAAAATATCCCACATCATTCCCCTCCACAAAGGCACCCCTTCCACTGACCTCTCCAATTACCACCCCATTGTTATCCTCTGTCCTCTCTCCAAGATACTTGAAAAATGTGTCAACACACAGGCCTCCAACTACCTCCTAGCTAATAATCTCCTCTCCAAAACCCAACACAGTTTCAGGCCATATCACAGCACTACCTCTGCTCTGCTCTCCTTCACCAACAGTATACTTCATCACAAAAACAATGGACTATTCTCTACTGCTGTATTTCTAGATGTCTCAAATGCCTTTGTCATGGTTTCTCATGAGCTACTACTCTCCCCAACCTCTCCATCTCACAACCAGCCTGAAACTGGTTCCACAGCTATCTACACGGACACCAGCAATCAGTAATCTGGGAAAATAACACATCACCTCGCCTCCCAGTTACTCTCAGTGTTCCCCAAGGGTCTATCCTTCACCCTCTGCTATTCTCACTTTTCACTAACAACCTACATACTGCCACCACACAAGCATCTCTTATACAGTACGCAGATGACTCTACTCTCATCTGCTCTGCCCCCACTCTACCAGAACTACAACAAATCATACAGGAATCATTCTCTTCTGTAGAAAGCTGGCTATCCAATGGTCAGCTCCTACTCAACCCAAGTAAGACAAAACTTCTCCTGTTCCAACCTTCCAAAGCCACCCAAAATACCCCCCACTTTAACATTCTTGCCAAAGACAATACCATCATCTCTCCATTAGAACACACAAAATTACTTGGTGTGGAAATAGACAACAAACTTAGATTTGACACCCACATATCTCTCACAATAAAAAAAGTTCACAAGAAACGGTGCATTACATCGAAGCTGCCAATTCCTAACCAAGGCAGCTAGAATCTCCATAGCCAATTCCCAGCTAATCTCCACCCTACTCTATGCATCCTTGATACTTACCAACCTTAAGACAGACAGACCTACACAAGCTGGGTGCTTGTTACAACAAAATTGCTAAATTTGCCACTGGAAACTCCTACCGCAGCCATCATTATATCTCCCTTGAAGAACTAAACTGGCTAGAACTCCCACAACTCCTTCACTTTAATCAACTCACCCTCGCTCATAAACTTATTAACCACCCCCTTAACATCCCGTCCCTTCAAACCCTTCTCCAACCCTATCACCCCACTAGGCCCCCAAGATCAAGCAACAAAAATCAACTCACTGTTATCAAACCCAAAAACTCAGCAGGAGAAGCCATATTTTTATGTACCATATCTAAACTTTGGAACAATCTTCCACCCTCTATAACTACTCTACCTTCCAGCAGCCTTTTCAAGACTGCACTCAAATTCCACTTAAATTTCCACTGGCTTTGTCCTTGTTCTAATCCAGACTAACACACCCACCCTTACCCCCCACCTAGACTCTTAACCCAACTATACTACCGCCACTAATAACCACAGTCAGAAATAGCTAGTTGTCTTTACATACTTTAACATCTTGTCTGATAACTTTGTTACTAATATTATAAATAACAAGAAACTATCTTAACTTGCAACATTTTCTGTATATACTGTTGATAATCAATATCTTGTTATTGTATTAAAGCCAACAACCTGTAATGTTGTTTACTATTGCTGCAACTTTGCATCTCTATCATGTACATGATGCGGAGCTTTTCTCCCCGGGCATCCACTGAAAAAGGACCTGCGTCCAGTCGGAATTTCCCGGTAAACAAATGTGAATAACTAAATAAATAAATAAATATTTATGTTGCAGACAATGTTTAGGTCCTTAGATTAGGTAATTTGGATGCTATTTGTTTTTCTTTAATTTGCAACAGGTGCATTAGAGTGGGATCAGATGATGCTTTTTACGCCAGGCATAGATTGCCTTTCAGCAGTCTATAGGAAACCGAGTACAGGGATAGGGCTTTGAGCCAGTCCACATAGGACATGTTGTTTATGACTTGTACTGGTTTTGTGATGAACCTGTATAACCTGTTTGGACACTCCAGTTGTTGCATACACCTGGTTAGGTACTTACTAAAGTGGGTGCTGTACTCAATGTTTGGACTGATGAGGGCTGAGTACAGCAGAACAATGGCATCCTTTCACCTAGATGCCACACCCTTGCCTGTAAGTTGTACAATATAAAATGATTTCCTTACTACCATAGACACATGATGGCCAAAGGTCAGGTTACTGTCTACATGTAGTCCCAAATCCCTGAACACTGGGTCTACTCTTAGGGATGTATTATCAATGTGGCAGTTTCGAGGTGTAGCTGCCTTCCCAATCGATAATGTTATGAATTTCCTGGCATTGAGTTTTAGACTGTGGCTCTGGAACCAGTTATTATCTGCATTAGGCCTTCTTGGAAGGTGTTTGTATATTTAGGGGATTCTGTGACTACGCCTATTTGCAATTATCTGCAAAATTGTTCAACCAGAGGCTCTTGACTTTGGCCTTGACTTCTAAGAATTACTTGCCAAAAAGGAGTGGCTTCAGCACTGAGCCTTGAGGGACTCTACTAGTAAATGTCCTCTTTGTGGAAGCAGACTCCTCTAACCTAACTTCCTGGATCTTATCTGTAAGCCAGCTGGTCATCCTGTGAGTGGCATAGGGGTTTATACCTAATTTTGTGAGTTTGTCTTCAATGACAGAGGGGGTATTATATCAAATGTTTTGGCCAAAGGTACAGTGTTATGTATTCCTGCATGATGCTATGGAAGAAGCCATTAAGAAATTTACCCATTTGACTTTCCTAGTTCATAGTTTTATAGTTTTTTTAATAGGCTTGTAGTTCAGGGGAACATTAAGGACCCAGGTCCAAATTCCCAGTTGCCCCTAAGTACTTTCTTATTAAGTGACTTGCTTAAGGTCACACAATAAGAAAATGTGGACTGAGAGAATCAAACTCTGGGCTGCAGGAAGTACAGCTCACAGACGTAATCCTTTGTGCTGTCAGAGTTTCATACTGGAGGTTAATAATTGGCAAGGCGGAAATGGCCTCTTAGCTCAGTTGCCTTTTAACTCCTATGATCACCTGCAAGAATGGACACTTTTCCAAACTGCCACTGACCTGGGAGAAGGCCAGCTACAACATTCTTGGACTGCACCTAAACCTCTTCAAAAGTCCCTAGTCAGCTCTCTATGTTTACTGTCATACCCGATTTCCTATGCTGGCAACACAACATCTCGCCAAGTAATACTAATACAGTATTTTTATACATTGCTACAAGATCCCTTGGGAACCAACTGAACTACTGTTTTATCAAGGAGTTTCATGTAATCATAAGTTAAGAGAACATGGAGGAAGCACCGCAGAGCAGTGCTTCAAAGTGACTACAAAGATTGTTACGCAGTGTGCAACCCTGAGCAAAGCATTTGATTTTCATATGCGCACGGATCATCTGATATCAATGGACATAAGTAAACAGAAAAGAAGACACAAACAAGTAAAATTAGCTATATTGTTACAGTCCTCCAGACCAGCACATGAACATCACTACAATCCCTTGCAAATAATATTTGCAGATTTGTGACCCACCCACCTAAAAGGCAGCACAACCACCATGCCATACTTGCAAAAGCAAGCTATAAGAACAGTGCTCCTGAATGCTTTCCTGATATGTAATCTCATTAGCATGGATTAGTCTCCCTACTCTGCAGATAGACTGTTCTGAGACAGCCACTCTTTATAACATGATATCTTTTTCACACTCTTCCCCCAACCTTCAAATCCCTCACACTAAACTGAAACACACTGAGTGTATTTTCTGTTTATTGCCCCTAAAATATTGGAAGGCTTGCTACATCCACAGATACAAGGATTTGTGATCCTACACCCCTGCAATTGTATTACATAACACTCAGGATGCTGCACATTAGGGTATGAGACAGACGTGGTCAACAAGCATGGTGTTGGCTTGGGGTCCATGTGTCAGGTGTTCTCAGGCATTTTTCATAGAAATATAAGTGCCAGTTCCAGAATTTGTATGGCTTGCATCTAGCCACAGCATTCTACTCACCAGCTTTTCCAGCTAATCCACAGCCTTTTCTACCATTCACTCTTGACAGGCAAGCCATCTAACTGTGCCATAAACAGCCCAGTAAGTCAAGTCACCACAGAGGGAGCTTGCATCACGCCACCTGCTTATCCTTGTTATGTTAAGGAATATGTTTCTGTTTATGACACAATATTAGCAAATAGTGCAGAGAATGGAAGACACACCATACACCTGTGCAACAACACCAGCATGATTTGATCATCCTGTATTTTCTAATAATATACTACATCACTGCATGTAGTCATGGAAGTAACAACAGAGGAGTAGAGGTTGATCTGATACTGTATTTTCTGCCCACCTCAGCAGTTGGGTATATCAAGTCCAAATGGATCTTTGGTTAGCAATTTAGACTTTCAGCTCCAAGGCTCAGGCTCATCTGCCTTTTCATAATGCATTACCACCCCAGATCTCATTCGTCATGCTAAGCGACAGATGTGGTCAACAAGCATGGTGTTGGCTTGGGGTCCATGTGTCAGGTGTTCTCGGGCATTTTTCACAGAAATATAAATAATTGTTTTAATATCTGAGCAGGTTTACCAAGCTTATTAACATTGTAATTCTTTCATTTTCCCCTGTTGCGACAGGCATCAATAACATTCTCTCTCTCTCTCTGCCTTTGTCAACTAGATGTCAGCTTCCCGACCTTTCCTCAAAAAATAAATAAATAAATAAAATAAATAAATAAAAATAAAAATAATAACTACAGAAGTATAAAGGAAGCCACAGTGGTGCAGATGTTAGCATTGTCAACTCACAGCAAGAGGTTCTCCGGTTCGATTCTCAGCTGGGGTGTCTTCTGTGTGGAGTTTACATGTCCACCCTGCAGTCACGTGGGTTTCCTCCGGGTGCTGCAGTTTCCTCCCATATTACAAAGAGTGTCCAATTCAGGTTTCAAAAATGTACAGCCTGTGGACATAAGATCCCTCTGCAGGACCAACACAAAAAGTGTTTTTACTCTTTTGGGGTGGCTCATTTGAATGAGCCCTGTGAAGTTCATCTTTCCAGCCAAAGGCTCTTTCCAACTGGCACTTGAGGCTCATCCAGACGGGCCTTCTCCCTGCCACATCAGGAGATTCAGCCACTTCTCAGTCTGTCTCCACTCTTTCCAAGAGGTCTTCCTACAAGTCAAGTGAGATGTCTAGGAGGAAGTAGATAAAAGAAAAATAGAAGGAAAAAGATAAAGACAGAGAGATATTCAAAGATGGATCCAAGGAGTTAAGGAAGAGGTCTCTGGGACCTTCTGCAGCCGAAGGCCCATTTATAAAGGTCCCTCAACCTTCAGACCCAATACATCTTTATAACACTGGGGTTGGATCAGAGATGGATCCAGTCCCAGACTGTTCTTTGTTCAGAACCTTTTTGTTTTTCCAGAGATGTCTCCTCCACACATTAGATCCCTATCATACTGGAGAGATATTGCTGTCAGTCCTACAGACCACCTTTGATTGCATCTTCATTTTGGACAGTGTGGTCTTTAAGGGCCCTCACTGAAGTGGATGCGGACAGAATGATAAGGAAAGTACAGTTGTGTACACTTACCATAAATGTAGATCTTCAAGTGTATTTACTGTTGCAGTCATCACCCTGCTGTGGTAACCCTCGGCCGGCCCTAATACCAGAGTCAATGTTTTTCTGCGTCTGCTGCTGTCACTTGTAGACTGACGTCAGGTGACGCCATTACATCATTTTTTCTTGCCCTAACCAGTCAGGTGTGGATTTTAAGAGAAAAGAAGGAGAGGCCACTATTGAGTAACTCCACTAGATAGTCCCGGATAAGAGGGACAGAAGGTTGTGAGGAACTGGCCCCTCTGCTCCAGAAGCAGAATCTTTTCCATTTCCCTGTGTAAGATTTTCTGGTTCTGGGCCTTCTGACCTCTGTGATAATGTCTAGGAACTGTTTGCTTAACAGGTGCCCCTTGCTTGCCTTTGAGTATTAGCCATGCTGAGAGTTTGAAAGTCTGCAAGTCTGGGTGCAGCATTCCCCCCTCCCCCCACTTGAGGAAAGAGGTCTGGAATCAGGGGAAGCTGCCTGGGAGGCAGTGATGTCAGGTTGTGCAGCAAGCGGTACCAATGCTGTCTGGGCCAATCTGGAGCAATGAGGATGGCCTTTGGTCCCTCCTTCCTTATCTTGATCAGTATCTTGGGAATAAGAGGCAGAGGAGAATATGTGTACAAGAAGAGGGAGTTCCAGGGGAAGGTCCATTCCCGAGTGACTTGCAAAAAGATCTTTCTGTGGAGCTGCTATTTGTGGGGGGTCCAGTAAGTTTCTGCTTAATTGGTCTGCCAGGGGGTTGTAGATCCCTGGTAGGTATTGGGCTATTAGGTGTAATCCCAAGGAGGAGGCAGTCAGCCAGAAGTTCATGGCTAGCCTGCACAGAGGGTAAGATTGTGTCCCTCTCTGTTTGTTGATGTACCACATTACTGTGGTGTTGTGTGTTTTGATAAGGAGAACCCCTGGCCTGAGATGGGGTTGGAAAGATGTCAGAGCCTTTTGTAATGCCATCATTTCCTTCTGGCTGATATGTAAGGGAAGGTGCTGGGCATCCCAAAGACCTTGGGTGCACCTGCCTTCTAGGTGAACGCCCCAAGCAATGTCTGAGGCGTCGGTGGTGATGGTCTGCCTGGTAGGGCGGAGGATGAAGGGGAAACCCTTGTTCTTGGCACAGGCCCCTGTCCACCAGAGAAACTCAGCCCTTATACAGGGGATCAGAGGGAGAGAGGTCTCTAGAGGCTGTAAGTGTTGACACCAAAGGTTTTTTAGATACCATTGAAGCTTTCTCATGTGAAGCCTGGACAGATGAAGTAGAAGGATGCAAGATGCCATGTACACCAAGGCTTGCAGGAACTTCCTCGCCATGAGGTGACTTTTGGATGCCAGCTGGGTAAATAGAGAGGCAGAAAGCTCTGATTTTCTGGGGATAGGAAGGCTATTTAGAATGCTGTGTTCAGCAGTGCTCCCAAGAAAATGATCCTCCTGGAGGGTTTTTGCTTCGTTTTCTTCTCATTGATGGTGAACCCTAAGGATGTTAGGAGGGTTTTGACAAAGTGGAGGTCCTGGAGCAGCTTTTCTTTGCACTCTGCCTGAATGAGGCAGTCGTCCAGATAAGGGTAAATCTGTATATTCCTCTGTCTGCAAAATGCTATGGCCGGGGCTAAACATTTGGTGAATACCTTGGAAGCAATAGATAAGCCAAAGGGAAGCGCAGAGAACTGAAAGTGTTCTGAGCCTGCTCTGAAGCGCAGGCATTTCCTGCAGGATTCCCTTATGGGGATGTGGAGGTAGGCATCTTTTAGGTCTAGGGTCACTAACCAGGTATTTATTGTCAGCATAGGCAGCAGCTACTGCAAAGCTAGCATTATGAATTTGGGGACCACCAGGGAGGTGTTCAGAATGGATAAATCAAGGATGGGCACCATGTGCCCTCCTTTCTGGGAACAAGGAATAGCCTGGAATAAAAGCCTTTGCCTGTTTGATCTGCGGGAACAGGTTCTACTGCTCCCTGGGATATGAGAGTTTGGACTTGTTTTAATGCCTCTGTCCACTGATTTGGAGGCAAGTCTGGGTACCCTCTGGGAAATGGGAGTTCATTGAAAGTAAATTTGTATCCCTGAGAAATGATCTTTAAGACCCATTGGTCCTTTGTTACAGACAGCCAATTTTCTTTGTAGAGGGACAGCCTTCCTCCTAGCTTTTGGTGGGTGAAAGGAGGGCAGAGGGGAGAGTGGGAGTCATTGAGAGTTTTTGCCATAGAAGGATGGCTTAGAACTCCCTGCCTTTGGGGCAGAAGTGGTCCACTGTTTGATTCTCTGCTGTCCCTGGGATAGGGGCCTGGGTGGTCTGTCCCTGCAGGGCTTAATTTGCCCCTGTCTGCTAGGTGCAGGAAAAGACCAGTGCTTAAAGAGAAAATTCCTGCTGAATCTAGGAGGCTGAACCTGAAAGAAATCTTTTTCCGTTTGCAATGACTTTGCTTTGTTTTCCATCTTTTTAAGCACCTCTTCTGCTTTTTCTCCAAACAAGTGGTCTTTATCCAAGGGTGCGTCAATTAATTTAAACTTGACATGATCAGGGAGAGGTTGTTCCTTCAACCATGCAGGTCTCCTAATGACAGAACCAGCCACTGCTGCCCTGCTTGAGGCTTCTAGTGCATCATATCCACAGTGTAAATAGTGTTCAAAGTCTGAATAATCAGATTCCTCAGAATCCTGCTCTGTCAGTAGTTCAGGAGAAGGGTGTCTTTTCCTTTTAGAAGTTGTGGCCTGACTGCCCCTGATAATGGAGATGTGATCCTCCGCCATCTTCAGCATTTGGGCTTGGGGTGGTGGAGCAGGAGTAAGATAGTGGCTAGAGGTAGATTTTCTAGGAATGGCCTGGCTTCTGTGCCTAAGAGTATCCATCGGTCTGAGAGAAATGGTAGTCGGATGAGAAGACATCAGTTTTTGTCTAGAATCAGTATTGCAAAAGGCCTCTTCGGAAGCCCATGCCTGTGTTGCGGCTCCAGACCCAACAGAGGCAGAGACAACCAAAGACTCGGAAGATGAAGAAGATTTCTGCGGCATACTGGACTCCGAAAAGGTCTCGGTAGAGGCATGCATAGATATTGTATCGGGCATCAGGGGCTGTGAAAGCGCCTCACTGAACTCTGGAGAACTGACGACCTGCTTAGTGGTAGAGTCATTGGAAGGCTTAGCCTTGTGTTGTCTGTCTCGATCTTTATCCCTACATTTTTTAGGAATGTCTACGGATTGTTGGCTGATGGATGCCATTTGTGAAGATGGAACGAAAATACCTGCAATGGGGGGCGTCGTGGTCTGGGCATAAACAAGTGACGCAGTATGAATGTAAGTCTTGGTGTGGGATCTGCTTTCTTTCAGACATCGGTTAGTGCAAGAAAAAAGGATCCCCAACGGGGAACTTAGCTTTAGATGTTTTTAGCTGTAATCTGAGCTCTGGTAGTGACCGACTGGCACACTTGTGAACTGCTTTTGCTATGGGCTCCACGGCAAGAAAGACTGATGTAATGGCTTCAGCTGCCTTGCTTTATAGCACTGACGACCTGACATCAGTCTACAAGTAACAGCAGCTGATGCAGAAAAACACTGACTCTGGTATTCAGGTTGGCCGAGAGCTACCACAACAGGGATAACACACAGGTGATGACTGCAACAGTGAAACACGAAGAACATCTTCCTGAAGACTCATATTCATCTAAGGGCTCTTCCCACTTTTCCAGCTTTGGGGATAATGAGAACATGTACTATGACCCCTCTTCTGGTATCTCCTTCTCCAGTCCAAACTTCAGATCATGTGATGTTGAATCCAGGTGTTTCCCATGTGGTCCCTCCCAGAGCCAAGGGGTTGGTGTTGGAGGTCCAGGTGTCAGGGTATGTCAGCGCCATCGCATCCCCTCAGTGTCTTGGCCCTCTACATCTCTGTGGCAGTGTCAGCCTTGGTCCAAAGCTGGGCCATGTTTTGGGAGGAATTTCTGTCAGTGTCCTTGAAACTAAGGAGATCTTCTTTGGGACCAGACACTGCATTGGCTTTTGAGGCCTTTGAGAAGATTCCATGCAAGTAACCCATTCCCACTTGGATCTGCTTAGAGCCCTTGCTGTTTTAGGAGTTTTGGTTCCCCTTCATCCTCTATCCTCAGGATAGTGAGTACCAACCTGTCTCAAGCAAGTCCATGTTTCAGGATCCCGATTGCTTCCGATTCTTTCCTGGGACAATCCCCGTATAGAAGAACACAGGAAGTACAAATGTAAAAGGAGATATTTTGACTCTCCACAGGAGTCCCTCACACAAGACACTGACCTCATTCAGGAGGAAGTGTCTCCTTTCTAGTCATTTCTAGTTCTGAGCACTGCCATTTGACTTCACCAAAGCCCTCGCCCAGGTGTTCGTTAAATGCATGGCAGTTGTAGCAATGCATCTAAGACTGTAGAATTTCCAGGTGTTCCCTTATTTAAATAAGCTGCTCATCACAACCATCACAAAAGATTTGCTAGTCTGAGCAATGGACTCCTTACTCCAATTGTGCTCATCCCTAGAAATCACAGTAAACTATGAAAAATCCAAATTGAAGCCAGTTTAGATGTTAGAATTCACAGGATGTCACCAGGATACTACTGCTCAGATATCCAAACTTCCTCTGGTCAGACTATCTCCTCTCCATCTGCTGGCCTTGCAGGTGTTACTGCATCAGTACCCTCCAGTCCACTTGACCCTTTACTTGTTGGTTTCCATGGCAGCATTAATCACCTTAGTCCCACATGCAAGGTTTTACATGATGGTTCTCCACTGGGCACTTTCTGTGTTAAGGTCCATGATCCATTAACTGATACATTACCCTGTCAAACTCACCAGGATTTACAGGCAATATATTCAGTGGTGGCTTACCTCCCTCTTGGTCTCCTTAGGTTGTCCTTTTGCATTTCCTCCATCAAGGGCTACAGTGATGATGGATACCTCTCTGCTGAGGTAGGGGGCATTTTGAATGGAGGACAGTTCAAGGTACCTGGTTCCAGACCACTGCTAACCTTCACATCAATGTTCTGGAGATGTGGGCAGTCCTCCTTGCATTGTGGGTCTTTCAGGGTTGCCTCCCCATGGGTGTGATTGCAGTACTGATAGACAAAATATCCATGGTCTGGTACATCGCCAGACAAGGCACAACCCATTTTTATCCACTATGCTGTGAAGCAATGAGGGTTTTGTAGTGGGTGATGTTTTCCCAGTGCTTTCTACTTATAATGCACACTCCAGGCAAGTTCAATGCCTGAACGGACAAGTTGAGCAGGTTGATCCTTTTGCTCTCAAAAGTGGTCCCTCTAACAATCCAAGATATTCAGCCATTGGAGCAAGCCTTACTGTGACCTCTATGCAATGCTGAAAAATACCAAGTACAGCAGCTTCTTTGTCCTCGTCCATCAGAAGAAACAGTCCCCGGGGGATGCTCTACTCCACAATGGCCTAGGCAATCCTGTATTCTTACCCATTCATAACAAAATTTCTTCAGAAAGCAACCTGGTGCAAGCCAAAAATAATTCTCACTGCCCCTTTTTACCATGGTTTGGTTCCCTTTTCTATGACCTCACCTACTGCACCCATCCTTGGTCCTGAATCCACTTCTGGATATGATCTCCCATTTCCAGCAAGCCTCACCCAGACATCATAAGGTGCAGAGATTTACTATTTGGGCATATTCCAAAGGTTTAGTTCCTTTTCGGCACCATTTCTAATTTGGATTTTTTGGCAGATATTTTTCATTCAGAGGCTAGTTATTCTAAGATTAAAGTTCAATTAGTAGCTGTTTCCAGCTTTCATCTGGGAGAACAGTATACTTTAATTACTTCCTTTAGACTTTCAAAAGTGCTCTTAAGGGTGTTTTTCTTTCTTTTTTTTATTATGACCACCTTTGAGCCCCTATACCGCCCTGTGACATCACTATTTTCATGCTGAGCCTTACTATGGTGCCCTTTGAACCTACTGCTAATTTGAAATTTCTGTCTTGGAAAACACTGTATGTGATAGCTCTTATGTCAGCAAGGAGGATTTCAGAGTTGCAGGCCTTGTCTTGAAAACATCCATATTTGATTTTTCAAAAGGACAAGGGTTTCTCTCGGGACTAATCAAGCCTTCCTTCCCAAAGTGGCCTCTGAAAACTCCTTGTATCAGGTTATCCACGTACTGATCTTTTTCCCAAACTTTTCCAACAAAGGCAAAAATAATCTGCACTTGCTAAACATTCACCACCAGCTGCAAGTCTACTTGCATCATACAAAAGACATAAGGAAATCTGATCAGCTATTTCTCTCAATTTCCAAAAGAAAGCTTGGTTCCAGCATATCTAACGTTGCATTGTCCAGGTGGCTGTTTCATTGTATAACCTTTATTGATAGGGCTAAGGGGCTATTGTTACCTTCCAAGCCAAACGCATATTGTACTAGTGCAGTCACGTCCCCTACGGCCTTCTTTAGCAGTGTCCATATTGAGGATATTTGTGCAGTGGCCACATGGTATACAGTACATACATTTGTCCCTCATTACAAGCCTGATCTGCACTCTAGATCCAGAGCTTTCTTTGGTTCTACCTTTCTCCGGAATATCCTTCCATAGTAACTCATGGGGTTATTTAGCAGGGGACTCTGTCCCAATTGTTGATGCAGATGGAAAAGACAATATTGGACACAAAAGTCATGTACTTACTGTAATGTTAGATCCATGCTGCCTTCTTCTGTCTGTCTCATCATACCCCTTCCACACACCCCCATCCAAACTGTCACTTTTCTATGGTACCTGTTAGAATGTACTGAACCTACATGGAGCTTTGCTTGTGGCAATCCTCTTGATTGCTTCCTGTGATCATATCTATTATGTTTCTAAGCATGAGAAAATTTTTCCTTGGGGCTGTGATTTTCCCTTATATGGCAAACTTAATTTGAGAGACTTCTGGGTGGTGCTGTATTATGGTAAGGGGTGGAGAGGAGCCTGAGCCTTGGTGTAGAAAGTCTATATTGCCAAGTCTCAGATCCATTTTTATCTGACATATCCAATTGTTCAGACAGATGGAAGAAGACAGCACAGATCTATCATTACAGTAAGTACATAACATTCATTGTGCTTTCTTCTCCACAGAAGCAATGCCTTATATTGTACATTTATCCCCTCCCCCACACCTCTTCCTAATCTATTCCAGAGAGCATGCACTTATTACATTCTGGTCATCATTTCAACCCACTCCCATTAATTGTGCTACCGCCATGCCAATAAGATAACCTTCAAACTATGCCCTTCAACGGTTTAATTTCATTATTTTCTGCCTGCTATAGTCAGAAGTGTTTTTTTTTTTATTCCAGGGAAATGACTTACATTTAATTTAATATATGAGAGAGATTACTGAGCTAGGGATTTATCACATGTTGTATAATTATGCCCTCAGCCTTTTTTTCATAAAATACATTCGTCTAAGCTCTACAGCTACTTCCTCAGAAATTGTGATTATGACTATCAGAAGAAAGTCACTGGGGTGCTATGGCTGAGAGGCTGCTGCTGGTTGCAGAGCTAGAAACCCATGAAGAAAGGGTTACCCTGGAACAACTGGAGAACAGCTGACATATGATGCATATGGTTGGATTCAGTACCAATTATGTGATTGCCAGGAACTTTGGGTGGGTGGGGGCAACACTGGAAAAGAAAATTAGCAAAGGTGAGGAAATAATACCGACTTTACATCCCTTGTTTATGAATTTCATTAACTATCTTTATCAAATGTAAATCAAATGGAATTCCTACAGCTTTAAAGAAAAAAGTACCAAAATTACTTTAACAAGTTCCAGGCTTTTTTTTTCAAGATGCTGCAAAAAATATATAGAAGTATGTTTGGAAAGAGGCCATGCAGCACAGATTGGCAAGCTGATCAGAATCACAGCAGGCTGCCTAATGAGTCCCACACAATTTTTCACCCCATATTTTTCCAATAAAAAAGTAGTTAAATACCAACCACAGCCGCAGCAGTGCATGCCATCTGGCCAGCTTTCTTTTCCTCTGCTTCCAAACCATCATTAAAACAGTTCTTGGCAGTTTACACCTCGTTTCTCTGTACAGATGTGGAACAAATTTTCTAACAATCCTCTGATGGAGATGGGGGCTGGGCAGCTTTATGGATTAACCACTTGACTTCTGTGCTTAATTTCTAGTGTCTTCAGTGCAGTAATAGTAGCAGGTGAAGAAGCAAGAAGGCCTGAGTACAAAGCTCAGAGACAGCAGCTCATCTGAACTGCAACTAAGCAAATAATGCTTTTACAGAAAGAGCTACTCTGGCAGAAAAGCTATACTGCAGGGATTCTTCTATGTATTACTTGTTCCTGTCGAAAGCCTCAGTCTATATTAATGCTAGGAGTACAGATCAAAGAAGGCAAACAAAAGATCAAAGCCTCGAATCTCACTAGCACTTTCAGATTTTGCAGGCTAGATTTCTGTAGCAGTTATTGCATGTCAAATATATATATATATATATATATATATATATATATATATATATATATATATATATATATATATATATATATATATATATATATATATATATATATATATATATATATATATATATATATATATATGGCCCTTGAGTAAAAGCAGATTTTTTACATTTGTTGGTGTGTGTGACACCTCTGGACATTTACAGTACTGTTCTGTCATACTGCTTAAATGAACTTATTATAACTGGATTAGTCTACTGGCACAAGCTTATCTGCAAACCACAAAGTAATACGACATAAAAAGGGTGAAAAACATAAATAAATAATAACACACAACTATGTACTTGCCCAACTTGCAGGAAAATACGTTTGTTAATGCAGGATAGAGTAACCATCCACACGCAGGGTAATGGCGGGAAGGTAATAAGCATCTGCTACAGACGTTCTCGAAGATCAAATAATATGTTGAGTGCATACCTGTTAAATCTGATTTCAAAAATTCTCTGCAGTATGTAACTGTTGGAAAGTATCCCAAGCAGTGAAAGTTTTAAACCTCCCTGTCAGGTGGTGGCAGGAGCAAGGCCTAATGCCAAGGGCTGTAATGCACTGCCCTGATACACATATGTACCAAAGGAGGCCTAAATCCTGAAAGCATGACCTAAACAAAAGTCCTTGGTAAGTGCACAAACTGGTAGTCAGGAGTCCATTTCACAAATCCACTAACTACTTGACGACAAAAAAATGCTGTCAGTGGTCTACTTGGATAGGAGTTTGCTTAATAGCATCCATACTCTCCTTAACTGCAAGAAAGGAGACAAACAATTAGTCTACCTTTCCAACTTTTTCAGGTAAAACTTGAGATGATGGTGAAAATCAAGGTAGGTTGGGCTCCTTCTCCTTGAAATTCTGCACCTGGACAAGTGAATGAACTAAATTAAAGCACTTATGAAAACTGAAAAAACAGAAAAACTGCACCAAGTTAACACACAAAAAACGACGTTTATTCAAACCAAAAACAAAACAAAAAAGAAAAGGTAAGCGCTTTCACAACTGCTATTGCTTCATCAGACACTACTATAAAATAACAAGCAGCTTAAATAGGTGCATTCAATTAGCTGATAAAAACCAGTCACATGATGCTATGCAAAGACAGATAAAAGGTATAGTGAACTGCAAATGGGGAAAGATACATTACACTAAATAATCACTAAAACCTAATAATAAAACCACAAGCAAGTTAAAAGACAATATTATAAAAATATATGGCAATAAATATATATATATATATATATATATATATATATATATATATATAAAATACAAACTAAAAGCAAACTTAATCCTTAAGGATCCTTACAATTAGTAATATCTCTGATGTGTTCCAAATCCAATATTCTGTCTTTCAACATCCTATTAGTTTTCCCTATATAATATACAGGACATTTTTGACAGAAAGAAAAGTACTTTTCTTTCTGTCAAAAGGAAACTAATGCTTTAGCTAATCATGTAATGCATACTGATAGTTCCCATACCTTTAGGTTTTTTTGTTATTCAAAATATACCTAGTAGTATACGAGGTGGGGACATTGAGAATACTACAGAAAGCTATGAACAAAAATGGATCCTTAGACTTAATGCAGAGAAATACCCTGGTCTTAATGGTACTACTTCCCTGAAACCTTTTCTAAAAGCTAGGCGGCTTAAACATTAACATTAAGTTTGCTTTTAGTTTGTATTTATATATATATATATATATATATATATATATATATATATATATATCTATGTATGGATATATGTTTATGTATTTATAGCTATATATTTTTATAATATTGTCTTTTAACTTGCTTGTGGTTTTATTATTAGGTTTTAGTGATTATTTATTATAATGTATTTCTTTCCCCATTTGCAGTTCACTATACCTTTTATCTGTCTTTGCATAGCATCATGTGACTGGTTTTTATCAGGTAATTGAATGCATCTATTTAAGCTGCTTGTTATTTTATAGTAGTGTCTGATGAAGCAACAGCAGTTGTGAAAGCGCTTACCTTTTCTTTTTTGTTTTGTTTTTGGTTTGAATAAACGTCGTTTTTTGTGTGCTAACGTGGTGCATTTTTTTCTGTTTTTGCCTTATGTATTTTCTGCACCTTGTTTTTACCACTAGCCATTTTTATTCTTCACATCACTTATGAAAACTACCTTTGGGAGGAAAAAGTGGGCTACTTACATAAGAAACCTAGTCCTGGTTTAAGTCCATAGAAGTTTCCAACAAATAAGGGCAAACAGCTCAGAGAGCCTATAGGCACAGCTAATAGCCACCAAGAAAACCATCTTCCAAGAGACAAACTTCAGATTCACTGAACCAGCATTTAAATGGAGAACAGGTTGTCTTATAAGTCATGAAGTTGAAGTCCCAGAGGACAGAAAGCATTTTTAGATATGGCCAAAGATGCAGTATCCCTATAAGGAGCTACGTAGCAAACCAGTGCTGAGCCACATTTCTACCCACCACAAGGTCTTGATGGGTGTAACGGCAGAAGCATGCATTTTTTTAAACACCTTTATTAAATTATCACTTAAAACATAGGCACACATACATTAACAGGAAAAAACACAAACCATATTAACATTTTTCATTTCCATGCATAATACATTAGATATATTTTGTTTCTTTTTTTAGCATTCACTTCAATATTACATAAATTACTCACTTCCTACCTTCGGTAACCATCTAAAATGTCTGTACCCACTAGAGCAAGTCCCAAAACACAGACAATGAATGGCTCAAAAAGCAGATTTACATATACCAAGTCCGAGATGGCCATTTCCCAAAATACTACTTTTTCTCCAAGGTATGGTGGTCTCAGAGTTGGTATGTGTTAAGTTCAGGAGTTGTGGGAGGCTTGCCCCAACATTTGGGGAGCAGAACGGCTTGCCCCCCTACAAAAAAGAAGTTTAAAGGAGAAGAGTGATGTTTGAGATTTGTCTTCTCCTGGAGTTTCAGTCTTTTTTTAGCGTGTTGGCACTTGGCATGTTAAGTGCTGACATTTCATTAGGGATCCCGTACCTCCCTTAAAATTTACTCCTCTTCCTGAATATTCTATGTAACTTCTATGTAATTTGCTCCTTCCCTTTTCCGAAGATCTCACCTCTGGTCTTTTATCTCCTTTATGAGATTCAGTACTTCAATTACAGATGGTTAAACTTAGTGAGGCCTTAGGCAATTCAGATCCTATGTCCCAGCTCAAAAAGAATAATTTCCTTAACTAAAGCCATTTGCTCCAACTGTAGATCGGCCAGTGAACTCTGTAGAGAATTTTTAAAATCTAACTTATTACTCTGACAAAACATGTCTCTTTCCCATCACACCTCCATCGATTGCTATCTATCTGAGGAAAAATTCTCTGAAGTCTGCTTGAGCAGTAATAAAAAATAACTCTGCAAACACTTCCAAGCAAAAATCCTAAAACTTCTGAGCTTTGTTGAGCCATACAGATGTCCTCTCATCATTCCTTTAGACTAAGACCAAATTCAAGCAAGTGTCTGTGGTAAGCCTGGATCACCTGCAAATTGACCAACTGAAACAGAGAATACATCGGAACCATGATAAAAGCCCTTTTCTATTTTGTAGAATAAATCTATTGTGTGGAAGGCTTTCTGCATATTTAACCACTTCTATGACTTCTTCTGAAAGGCCCATTGGGAATTAGGGATATAAAGGAGCTGCCCATACATGCAGGTGGAGCTACTTGTTGCAATAACTGTAGAGAACTGCCTTGGCTTGTGCTGGGATATGTTCCTGTATTTCCAGAGAACTGAAAGTCTGAAACCACATCCACTTTGGCCACCAAGGAGCAAAGAAGAGGAGTTCTGTGCTATCACTCACAGATTCAGATAGAAAAGTGGAAAGGTATGCATGAATCTTCCATATCATGGGATGAAGAATACAACCACCATCGACTTCGCAATGGCCTATCATCAGAATCAAATCCCCCCTCTCTTTATGAGGGTCAAGTACATAACATGGCCTGCTTGTCTGGCCATATTAAGAGGGCTCTGTTCTTAACTCCCTTTCTGCAGCCTGAATAAGGTAAACATGACCATTAGCTCAGGCAGTTTGTTTGTTTGTTAGTTTGTTTATGTATGTATGCATGTAATTTTGGTTACTGAAGTCGTGAACTGATCACCATGAACCACACATGCACACGCACAGCCCAGATGACTACAATCACATAACCATTTAAAGATATGAGTAAAAAACGAAAACAATTCTGACACACCTTCACCTAGGAAAAAAAAAAGATGAATTATGCAGTATTTACATGGTAGTTAAGACTTAAAGCACATAGGCCTTTCATTCACATTTTAAACACAAAGGAATTAGATAATATTTCAAACAAGAATAAAAGCCAGTAGGCCTGATAATCTTGAGAAGAGGAAAATGAGGATGAATGCACTGAATAAATGAATGACGGGGGTAAGAGTAGTGTGTCCAACCTGAAAGCACTTAAACTTGTCTTGTACGAGGAAGTGTGCTTTAAATTGTGGTCTAAATTTGAAATTAGAAAAGTGCTGTCTTTCAGATGAAGAGGGAAAGATTCCCAGAGTTTATGTGAAATCCTCTTCATAAACACCCTATTTTTCTCTGCAGTTAGGGACAAAACAATGTGGGCTCCCCAACCTACTGCAAAGCATCCATAGTTGTACTCTGTGACAGATTTGGGTGAAAAAAGGTTAACTCTTCAATGCTACTGGTAGGCATATCCAGCACTCTAGAATGATGAGGACTTAACACTATTAAAAGGTCCAAGAGGTTGTGATAACTTCCCAGGAGATGTAACTTTCTGTACATTCTCTGTGAGCTGAACTTAACAGCACTGCACAATACAGTACTCAAGTCTCCATGAAGAAATAAATTCTCTATGCCCTGACAACAGAGGACTTCTCCAAGTTTATGGCTGCTCTTAGGGCCCCCAAACAATGAAATCATCAAACAACAGCCACTACAGGGAGTTCCTTAATAAGGTCACCAGAAGCCAGTTGTTCAGGTAAGGGAACACAAGTAGTCCCTTCTCCTGCAAGACCCGTGTCACCACAGAAAGCAACTTGGTACACATTTTGACATGCAAACAGCAGCACTATGCACTGGGAGGGAATAATGAGGACTTCAAAGACTGCATTTATCTACCTATTTGTTATTTGTTTTTTGAATAGATGGGGTGGTCTGTTGACCCTTTTTAGCTGTAACCTGAGCTCAAACAGAGCAAACATAGATGGTTAAAAACAATACAAACTATAAGCAAACTATACATAAAAATGCAGAATACATGACATGAACAGTACTTAACAGAAGGTAAACTGTGCACATGTAGAGTATGCTGAAGACACTAACAGTACAAAATGAAATGAAAATATAACTATGTACAGTATATAAACAGATGTAAAAATTACAGTTTGTATCCAGACACCAAAATGAAATGAAATGATCCAAAATGAAATGAAATGATATATAATGGCTTACAAGGTTTCCCAACTCAACCATTATCATGAAAGCATGTGTGAATATGACTTCTTTGTGCAGGTGCTCTCTCAGTACTTTTAAAGGTTTTCAGGGTTTGCTGCTTTCTTACTTCATTTGGGAGTTGGTTCTATACGGCATGCCCATCCTGGAAAAGGCTTCTTTTTCTTTTATTGTTGTTTTAAAATGAAGCTAGGTTGAGGTTTTTGGGTTCCTATTAGCAGAGTGAAAGACCGTAATCGCGAATACGAAAAGAACGACACGTATTGCGTGAAATATGGAAACGCCGAACGTCCAAAACAGCGAAAATGGAAATGTCGAAGTGCAATGGTTGGCCCGTCTGCGGTATAGCTCCGTAAGGTAAGTGTGCGATAGATAGGACTTTAGGGTTAGGATGTTGGCTAAGGTAAGTTAATAGATAGGTAATGTATGAAAGATTTAGTGTAGTGTTAGAAGAAGGGTTTTATTTAGCTGCATGTACGTATATTATTTATTTGTTTTGGGTGTATGTCTGTAGGGGAAGTGTGCGGTAGTTACAGACCTTAGGGTTAGGGAGGGGTTAAGGATAGTGCATAGATAGTTGTGTTTGTGGGGTTTAGTGTAGGGTTAGAAGTAGGGTTTTGGTGCTTTACTTTAGGTTAGAAGTAGGGTTTGGTTAGTGTATGCATGTGGTTTATTTATTTTGTTTGGGTAGGTAGTATGTAGTGGGTGGTGGGGTTGGCCGACTATGACAGTTTGTTATTTTATTTTTCGCTGTTTAGTGCGTTTGAGATTTTTGCGGTTCGTGTTATAGGTGTCGACATTTAGGTATTCGGTTAAAGGGATTTTCAATTTGCTAATATAGACCCGAGGTTTTCATCTTGACTGTCTCTGAGAGTATAGGCCTACTCTTTAACAGTGAATTTAACTCTCAAAAGTGGATAATAACTTAGCTTTAATATTCTGAAATGTAAGGTTGCTGAGAGAATGACATCCCTACTTGGAACCAGAAGGCACTGAGACACTTTAGGGGATCATAATGGCATGTGCATGCTTTGACAATTGATATGAATCTGCATATTTTGTTTACAACTACCTATATACTTTGAGGATTGTATGAATAACGAAAAGCTAACAATGGAAGAGAATATTCAAATTTTTGGAGAAGTACATTTTTTCTATTGATTTTACTTTCTTTATGTTTTATCCTTGGTTGATAGGGGAGTTAGTCTCACTAGGCTAGTCGCTTCTTTTCATGGGAGACCTGAGGTGGTATTTATTCTACTAAGGGAAATTTGGTCAGGGCATCAGGGAACATCCCCTACTTGCCACTGTTGTGAGGAGGAACAACTTTGAAGGAGCACTTCCTGTTTCCATTCCAGGTGTAGAGGCAGCCTGGAGAAACAGGGAGGCAGATGGAGAGAGAAGGAGATGGAGTACTGAAAGAAATGAGGCAAAAACAAATATCGAGACCAGAGAATGTGTGCAGGATTGTGAGGATATGTTTCAAATAAATCTGTTTGATGGAGACGAATCAGCAAATGATGCATGTATAATTACAGCCTTCCAGTCGGGAGGGTTGTGGGATGATTTACTTAAAGAAATGGAGGTACCAAGCCAGAAAATGAAGGAAATGTTTCCTGAGGTGACATTATGGAGAAAATACAAAAGAAGGATGCAGCAACAATCCTGAGGAATAGTGGTGAGACAGAAAACATATGCAGAGAAAGTAAAAGAAGACAAAATTGGAGTAGCAAAAAAAAAGGCAGAAGAAAATGAAAAACGTAAGCATGTGGTAAGGATTCAAAGTAAAGAAGACAAAGAAATGAACAGATATGAAGTGTGGGACAAATTAATAGCTCCTTTGGGTGTAAATGCACATGAGGTAAGAGCATTTTTTTCTTATTAACAAAGAGACATTTTGTGACATTTTATTTGGAACTGTTTTTTCAATGGAAATTTTCTTGGAGAATATGAAAAAAAGAAAGACTGTAACTCATGGAGTCTTTATGTGATAAAAGCATTTAACAGTGAAACAAAAAAGAAGATTCATGTGCAATTTTGAACAGAGGTGGAAAGAGACTTTGAAAGGACATTTGAATGATTTATGTAAAGAAGTATTGGACACTGCAAAAGCTTATGACAAAAGGGCTTTATAGACTGCTGCCTGGGATTGTAATATTGTGTTAAAAATAAAAAGAGAAAAAATATGCATATACCAAATATGATAAATGTGGAAGGGAATAGGGGTGTTGTAAAACACTGAGAACAACCCAAAACATTTTTTTGTGGAAAAGAATGACATTTAATAAGTAACTGTGACAAAAGAAAACATTATATTTGTGGGGAAATGGGACATGATGCAAAAGAATGTGAATTGAAATGTTATAAATGTAACAAAATTGGACATTTATGGATGAATTGCAAAAAATGAAAATAACTGTAAGGAAAAAGAAAAAAGAGAAGAAATTTTAGAAGTAGTAGAAATAGAAGTAGATGAGAAAAAATAATAAAGATGACATAGAAGACGGTTCTGAAAGAAGTGACAAAGAAGACAAACTGGGTGGTAGTAAAAGGAAAAAATTCTATTGGCAAAAGGGTAAAAGACAGAAAAAGAAAATGCAAAAGAATAAGTACAAAACAAAAAAAAAAGAAAAGAAATACATGAAAAAGAATTTATACAGCTAAAGATGGGGCTTGGTATAATGGTTAAGATGTTTGAGTTACAAACACAAGGTACAGTGTTTGGTTCTTATGTTTAGGAAAAAAATTGGTTAGTCCTAAAATGGACGTGTTAAGAAAGCTAGCCTAGTAATTAGCTATGAACTTATGAAACCATGAATCTAAGGAAAAGGGAAAATTAAAAGTTTTGAGTGCTTTCTGTAATTGTGAATAGCGTTAAGAATATAAGAACTGGAATTTTGCAGTTGTGTAATACATATGATGTAAATGTAATTATATTAGAAGACACAAGATTTTTAACAAATGAAGAAAGATTACTAACAAAGAAACTACGGTGAGGAAAGAGAATTTGGAAAATGAGAGATGTTCTAGAATAGCCAATTCTGTAGAAATACAATAAAGTTATTAGATGTAACTTTAGCAAAAATAGGAAGATTAACCATTGAAGATTTAAAATGGAGAGAACAAGTATAAAGGATTATAACATTAAATGCTTGCACTAACTGTAAAGAAAGGGAAAGCTTATTTCATCAGATTTTAGACTATATAGTGATAGCCATATTATAATAACAGGAGACTTTAACTGTGATTTAAGAGGCAAACTTAAAAGACAGAATATGACATAAGAAAAATGTTAGAACTTATAAGATGTGGTAAGTTAAAACTTTGGGACAAAAATGAATGGACTTACAAAAGGGGTATGTATAGAACTGAAATAGATTATTTTATAGTATCACAAGGGGTGTTAGTTGACACAGGATTTTCAGATCATCTTGCAATATGGCTAGAGATAAAAGAAAACAAAGAATATAACATCAGACAAAGGAATAAAAAGGATAAATGAGAAAGCATGGAATGAAGAAGGAAGGAAATTAGTATCACTACGAGAACATTTTATAAAAACTGGTCTGAATGGTGGATGATATTTAAGGAAAAATATAAAAATGTTTTTACAGTGGCAATAATGATATGAGAAAAGTAGAGAAAGAAAAATATAAAAGAGCATATAAATATTTAGAACATAATGACAGAAAGTACTTTGACAAAGACAAAGAATTATACGAAAGAAACTAAGGAAAAATACAAGAATTGTTATATAAGCAAAGATATTTTTACAAGAAAAAAGAGAAGTATCGAGTCACTTAAGCAGATTAATAAAGGAAGATGGTAGTGTACTGAGAGAAATAAAAAATGTAAAATGAGAAATAGAAAGAACTCAGGAAATTATTATGAATAGTATAGTACAATATGTGCAAGAAATGTTTAAAGAAAAAAAAAAGAAAGTAGTGAAAAAACATGGAAAGTAAAACAAAGTTATGAGAAAAAGAGAATAAAGAACTGGAAAAAGGAGATTTCTTTAAATGAGCTAGATAAAGTATTAGGACAAGTAAATACATATTTGGCTGCAGGACCAGATGGAATAGGGTATGAAATGTGTAAAAATTTAAGGGATTGGCAAAAAATATTTTGTAAAGATTTTGAATGAATTGTTAAATGAAGGTTTTATGTATTAAGAATTATGTAATGGAATACTTAAATTCTTATGGAGGAAGGAAGATAGAAGATCATTAAAAAACTGAAGACCAGTAGTATTGAATAATAATGATTATAAGATCTTCATGAAAATAATACAAAAAAGATTTGAAACTAAAATGTAAAATATTATAGAAGACAGCATACATAGTACAAAGGGGAAGGGTTGTCAGGAATTACTAATGATAGAGAAATTAAGGATGATATTAGGAACAGAAAAGAAGAAGCAAAATCATGACAGGAGATCTTAATAAGGCATTTGACACAAATTGACATGAAATATTATGGGTAATGAAAGAATATAAGTGAGTAAGTTAGGAATTTATGTATGTCAGCGTACAGTAATAATAAAGAAAAATTACTTGTATATGGCTGGTTAAGCCAAGAGGTACCTATGAAGAGTGCTGTAAGACAGGGATGTCAATTGAGTTGTATACTCTTTGCATTAGTTATGAATGTGATAGTGTGTGAAATAAATTACAAAATGGAGGAGGTGGGGTATATAACACCTGAAGGGTTAAGAATTCCAGTTCTGTTAACAGATGCAGATGGCATTATAATAATTACAAAAGAATTGGATAAAAGAAGTAATAATTTACGCAAATGAGTGTCTAGAGATGATAGGGATGGCTTTAAATAAAGAGAAAGGTAAAGGTTTTGGAGATGTAGTAAAGACTGGGGGAACATATTTTACAATGAATTAAATTTCTGCATTAGATATAAAAATTTGGGAATAAAGAAAATAGAATTTAATGGTAAAAAACAATAGAAAAAAATAAAACATGTCTTTTCTGGAAAATATATAAATTAGCATTCAGAAAAAAGGCTTATTTGGTAAATTTAGTACTGATAAGAAAACAGCATACTTAGCAAGTGTATTTATGTTGCCAACAGCATTTGAAAAGTAATTATTGCAGATAATTCTTTCATTTATATGGGGTTCTAGATTAAACACAGTAAAAAAGAGGAGTTTTCTATGTACATATAGAAGAAAGAAGTTTAGGTTTAATTAACCCAGTGGTTATGCTGCTTCATTACATTTGTACAAACTGTTAAAGTGAATAAATGAAAAAGATGAGAGATTATTAGTAAAACTATTTAAATATAAGTATGATAAATTTTGGGGTGTGGTAAAAAGAGTAAAAGAGAAAAACATGTATAAATGAAGAAATAAAATGTTACAAAGAAAAAAATATTTTTGTGGAAAATAAAAGTTGATGACATAGAAAAATTTAGAAAAGTATATATAAGAATATAATGGTAAAACATTATTATGTAAAGCCATGGGAAAATCTGACAGATGAAAAAAATTAAAGCTATAAAATAAGAAGCAAATGGTGTAATCAGAAAGTAGAATGTCAAGATTTTTTTTTCAGGCGACTGGTAATAGATAAATTGCCAGTAAAAGGAAATATGCCATATAAAAAGAAAAGTGATAGTATATGTTTGCATTGCCAAGAAGAAGAAACTATGGAGCATGTGTTTTTGAAATGTAAAAGAGTAAAAAGAAGCTTTGGGGAAACTATGTAAAGAAGATTTTTTTGAAGATATAAAAGAAGAGGATTAAATAGGGATATTATAAGAATAGAAGTAAAAAATGTTAAAAGAGTAGATAAAAAGTTATTTTATGTTATATGAGTTATACGGAATGAAAGAATAAATGAAATTATATTTAATAGTAAATGGATTTTAGCAACAATATTAAGTAAGATCAGATAGTACTTATGGAAAAAGGAGTGGGTATCTAATAGGGATGAAGATTTAGGGAAATTATGAATACGTGTAAACAGATTTGTATATTTATATATTTGCACATATGTAAATATTTATAACTGTGTAAATATTTTGTAGAGTTATTTTTGTATACAAATAAAGGATCCCTCATCTTTTCAATAGGTGCTATGAACTCTTTTACAGCCACCTGAGCTACTACCAACTCAAACAGATTGGGGCCATGACTTAACATCTCATTTGAAGGATGGCACACTCAGGAGTTGATATAACTGGTCATTAAGTGGGTTCTGCTTCCACACTTTCCATGTACCGTCTTTCTCTGCTTCATCGTATTTTTATATTAAAAAAAAACACCCTTGAGAACCCTCCTGTTAGTAATGTGGGAAAAGGTACTATCATGTTCGGTGACACTAACCAGGTATCCTGCAACAGTTGCCTACATGACTCACCTCTTGATGAATATCCTTAAAGATGCAAAAAGTGTGGTTCAAAACAACTCAGATATAGTGACCCCTATTCCAAAGAAGGCTGACCATGTGTGCTGGCCCCAAGGGAATCTTCTGTATGGAAAGAGACTCTAAAACCTGTCACCATGACCTATAAGCAGTACCAACCAAGGCTCTAACACTACAGCCCAGTTGTCCATCCACCAGAATTGGAGTCTCATGCAATGGACAGGTTTGAGAAGGTTTTCTTTGCATCCACCACCGTATCTTTTGCATATGCTGAATTGTGCTGTGCATACAAAGTATTCCCAAAGGGATCCAGCAAACACTATACACCAGATGATACAGAAGTTGAGGGATGGGCCACCTAAGGACAAGGTACTGACCCAGATCTCAATCTCCACATCTATAAGTGACGTCTTGGTCTGTGTTATGTACAACACAGCAGGGTGAGATACTCAAGCTGTAGGGTTTTGCACTGTAATGCAGTAGCACTCATGGTTCCATCTAGCCAACCAGCAAGTGAACTCTCTAGGCTCCCCTTTTTCAGGTCTCTTGTTTGAAATGGAAGTACTAAAAATAGGGAGAAGCCGAACAAAACTATATGACAGCTTCTGCAGTATTTGCTTAGCTGAATGCAGACATGACAGCACTGAATGTGGTTCTGATGTAACACACAAGCAACACAGTAGGAAAAGGATGATGGGAAGAAGCAAATCTATCAACTTGATCTGCAACATGGCCTTGGTCTTAAGAATAAGAGTACATGGCATACTTCGGGATGGCAGTGTCCCACTGTCAGAGGTGGCTGGATACCACCCATTTACAGTAACAGCAGAGATTATCTTTCATTTACAGAATCCTCAGAAGTTACATTTCCCTCCACCTGTCCTCATGGAAAAGGACATCTACGGACAAGGTGATCAGGGAAATATTATCCAGAAGATACTCAAGTGCATTTATTCCCCCAGAGTATCTTTCCTGTCTACCCTTTCTAGACATACCACCCTGTCAAAAAAAGCAGCAATGATGGATGTAGTAAAACTTTTACAAAACAAAGTATCCAGAAGGACCCAATCGACTTGAAAGGCTCAGGATATCATTCTGAATTCTTTTGCATGCTTAAGAAAACAAAAGACTTCAAGCTAGTACTGAATCTCAATTCCATTATGAGTGACTAAAACACTACAGCTAGAAAACAGCAATCATTGAACACGACTGATCAAAAGATATACCTAATATTCATTTTGCCTATACAGATAAAAAAAAATTTTTTTTTTACAAGGAGAACAGCCCTCTGAATCCTATGTGGAGATTAAGTCTCTCACACCCCTAAACTTATATCAACTAACTACACAATTGTGCAATGGTGGGAAAGGTACAAACTACCCAAAACAGATAACAGTCTTGCTCAGACAGTAAACTTGACTAGTTGATATAAGTGTTAAAATATGACTGAATGCTTCTCAAGAGAACAGTCCTGAATCTCAGGGATCTAAACTTACTTGTGCCCAAAGAAATGTTTTGTATGGTCATGGTTAATCAGTCCTTCCCTGTTTGTCAGAAGGAGATTTGGTATGCTCTTTGTACCTCCAAGATGTTTACCTCCATATAATAATTGTCAGGGAATTCAGAAGCAACTTACATTTCTGCATAGGATACAGTTAATGTCACCTACAGATTGTGCCTTTTCATCTCACCTCTGCTCCCAGGGTATTCACCGAGTGTACATCTACCTTAGCAAGTCACCAGAGACTGCAGGAAGCCAAAACCTAAGCTTACTTTAGACAACTGACTTCTCAATGCCTCCCCAACATGAAGGATCTGGTACGTCACAGGAAGTCTCTGCACAGATTGTTTAACTGATTTGGGATCACAGTGAACCTTTCAAAGTCACACGTGGAACCAGGTCAAACATTACTTTTCAAAAGATGTTTCCTAGATTTCATCCTTTGCTGACCTCTCTATCCCCATGGCAAGTCACTTACTCTGGAGAAAGCAGGAGCTCACATTCACATACATAACTTTGTTTCAGAAGACTTTTTTATTAAAGGTTTAGGACTTATAGCAGTAGCAATTCTTATGGTACCCCATGCCAAACTGTACAAGATAGTGCTACAGTGGGCTGTCCAGGTTCAGGGGTCTCAGAATCTCAGTCTTCTATCCAATGAATGCAGATCTCATCGTCATTGGTGGTAGGATATCGCACACTTAATAACAGAAATTATCTTTTATTTGCAGAGTCCTCAGGTGTTGGTCACCATAATGCATCTACTTTTGGAGGTGAGCACTACAATGGGCAGACAGTTTAGAGAGTGCATGGTGACGTGAAGATTCACATCTCCATTTAAACATTTTGGAGCTGAGGGCAGTTCTTAATCTGGTGGCCTTTCAGGACTCTCTTCATTAAAGGGTCACTGTGATACATTCCAGCAACATGGCAGTGGCTGTGATGTCATCAAACAAGGAACAACCCGTTCCTGCCCATTTCGTCAGGAGACTACGAAGGGCTAGCAACAGAACATCAACTCCTGCCAGTTCTTCACAGTCCTGGGGAGGACAGTTCCCTAGCAGACAGGATCAACCACCACCTGCCCATGCCCAACAAATGATTACTGAACCCCAAAGTAACCAGGAAGAATTTTCATCTAAGGGTCATGTCATAGTGTAACAATCGCTACATCCCATCAAACATATGCCTTAGCTATTTTTTTCCTGATCCCTCATCTGGGAGTGAACCCTCCTATACATTTTCTCCCAGTTCCTCTGCTGATGAGGCTTATTCAACAAGCCAGATTTCTCAAGACCAAAGTCATTCTCATAGTTCTTTTTTTTTGCTTTAACAAACATGGTTCCCCCTTTTCCAACCGTAACTGCACAACAAGCCATTGCAATCATGCCTTTTCAAGTGTTCCTCTTTCACCTATTAGACAAACTCAACTCAGACATACACTCTCTAAAACAGACTCTGGCTTCTCCAGTTCCACTAATAGTAGTAATTCAGCTCTTTTGGACCAACTACAGTGGTGCAGCGGTAGCGTTGTCGCCTCACAGGAAGAGGTTCTCCCATTCGATTCTCGGCCGGAGTACCTTCTGTGAGGAGTCTGCATGTCTTCCCCGCGGTCGAGTGGCGTTCGAAAGACATGCGTAAATGGGTGTGCCTTCACTGAAGGTTGAGCGTCGAGCTGGCACCTCAGCACCAAAAAAAAAAATCTACTGCTAATCATTAGCGGACCCGAGTTCCACTGTGGTGACCACTAACTGGGAGAAGACGAAAGAAGAACAACAGTTGCAACAAATTAATCTCCCAAATACCTCTTGCAAGAAGATTTAGTAATATAAATGGAATGTGTTTCTCCATTTTGGTATAAAGCAAAGGATTAGACTGCTTTCCAGCACTCATTTTTTTATGTTCTAGACGCCTTTTTTCAGTTTTTGATTTTGACCTCAGCTATTCCTCTATCAAAATTTGTTTAGCTGTCATCTCTAGTTTTCATTCCAGAATATAGACCTCTTTTCTTGATTCCTTAAATAATGCAAAGCCTTTATACAGGGCACTTTCCACAGCAGACCTCAGCAGGTGTCTTGAACCTGGCTGTACAAAAGCTTCAGGAATTTCAACAGACTGCTCTCTTTACTAGTAGTACAATACAACTTTGTAATCTATGGAGTACACACTACTTCTAAGCTGGTGATATATACTTTGAACCACTAATATATGTGTGTGTGTGTGTGTGTGTGTGTGTGTGTGTGTGTGTGTGTGTGTGTGTATACACATATATATTTATTTTATTACTTATTTATTTATTTATTTTACATTTGTTAACCGGGTTAGTCCAGCTGAGCGCTTAGCCCATTTTCAGTGAAGACCCAAGGAAAAAAGCTCCACAGTCAGTATTACCATTTTACATATAATTAATACGACATTTTCATTTGAAAATTTTTAACAAGATAACTATTACAGTAACTCATAACAGTTAAACAATTTAGTACAGTGTCCGACATTGTACAGTAAAAAAACTTTTCTAATCAATCATCCAATTGAACAATTGTACAGCAAAAGACATAAGTCATACAGAAAGCAGTTTTGTATAATGACAGAGGTCATACTGCAAAAAAAACTGTGGTTCAGAGTGATGAAAGGAAGTATAGTATTCATAATTCCTAAACTGGTTATATACAGTGTAGTTACAGAAGGGGTAGACGAGGGATGAAGTGGATTAAGTACAGAGATGGAGGGGTAGATGATTATTTAGCTAGGCAGTAGAGGGAGGAAGGAAACAAGAGGCTATGGTAAGGTAGTTTCAGGGAGGATGACTACAGTGGCAGGACCATTTGTTTGTTAGGTATCTCCGAGTGGCTAGTTTGAAATGCTTGGTTTGGTCAAGTGACCTAATTTCTAGGGGTAGTTGGTTCCACGTTGTAGCAGGGTTATAGTTATAGAGTAAACGCCCTATTTTGGTCTTGGGTTTATAGATCTGTAGGAAGTCCTGGTCTGAGCTACATAGTGTCCTAGTTGGGGCATATTTAGATATAATGGATAGATTATATTACAAACACACACACATATATATATATATATATATATATATATATATATTTTTTTTTTTAACATGCTGTGCCACTTTTGTTTTGTAATAAACTCTGGAATTTCTTATTTTACAAAACAAGTGGACTCCAGGGCCTTCTACATTCCATCTTGTTTTTTAACAATGATCCATCACCTTTCTCAGCTCTGTGAGTGTGAGAAAAAAAATTCTGTGTAGGACTGCCCTTTCCCTTTGCAGGTCTCCTGTGCATTGCTCTCCTCATCTGCTTTGAATCATACAGTCTTACAACCCTTTACTTTTTCATAACCCTAACCTTAAAATGTACCTAGCTGAATGGGCTATAGGCTACTTTTTTCTTCACCTTTGCCTATGTACTGCTAACAAGCTTCCAAGCCTCTCGCTGCTTAGCCAACGCATTATGCCCTTTTACAGCTCCTTGTCCGTATACTAAATAAACAAAATCTTAGGGAATAATGAAACAGTGGCAAAAAAAAAACTAATAACAATATAGACAATGAACTAGAAGCAAATAAAATAGACATTTTAATTGGTGTGTCTGTCCAAAATTATATCAATTTTACCAGATCAACTGTTCACAGCTAATAGCGGATTACCTCCCAAACTGTTGAGTATCTTAGAGTTGTCTGTATTCAGCTCCTGATCCAACTGTTGTGAAAAGAGAAGCTAGGAGAGAAGTTGGGAAGTCTGCAAACTGCCTTTAAGCAGCCTGCTACTGGGAATTCCTGCCTCAGGGACACTGACCTTGTTGGGAACTAACAGGTGAGGAACCTCAGCCCAATGCCCATGTGGTGGTTGAATGATATACCAGAATCATAGTGGAGATCTCAAGGTTCATCAAGTAGTAAGAATTGCTCAGTTAAGATTGGAGGAACTCCCTGGTCAGTCTCAGTAAGAAGCTGAGATCCCTCATAAAATCCTCCAAAGCTAGTTATGAAAACAAAATCGCCACTGATTCTAAAGACAACCACAAAGCATTCTATAGCTATGTCAAGAATCTCAATGGCAACACTCAGATCTGCTCTGAGTTACAGCACAATGACACTAAATATACAGAAACAACTGATATTGCCAACATCCTGGCAGATAGGTTCAGCGCTAACTTTACCCCCCCCCACCCCCTAAGGGGCCCATCTTTATACCAGAAGAATGCAAAGTTCCTGTAATCATGGCTGCACGGGTAAAAACCTCACACTCCAAAGGCAAGAACACAGCATCCATGGGACCTGACAACATCCCAGGCTGCCTTCTACATGAATTACAGAATGAACTGGCACCCCACCTAAGTACCATGTTCACTCATACCCTCACCTCAGGCTTTGTGCCCATTGAATGGCACACCGCAATGGTTATCCAACTCCACAAAGGGGAGGGGCACAACAGACTCCGGGAACTACCACCCCATTAGCCTGACGAGCCTGGTCTGCAAGGCCATGGAACATATAATCATGGAACTCATAAACAAAGACATTGGAGATCTCCAAACTCTGGACCCCACATAGTTCGGGTTTGTAAAATGCAGATCACGTCTCCTACACCTGATAGACTTCTTTGAAGTAGTCACCAAAGCCATAGATGAGGGTAAGGTGGTTCACATAGCCTATCTAGATCTCGCCAAGGCATTCAACACCATCCCCCACTCTGGAATTATAGATAAACTCACTAAACTAGGTATAAATCCCTGTGTCACAAGATGGGTTGCCAACTGGCTTACTGACAGAACCCACACTGTGAAAGTAGCAGACTTCAAATCCGACTTCAGTCCAGTGATAAGTGGAGTACCACAGGGTTCAGTCCTGGGTCCTCTCCTGTTTGGTATCTACTTCTCTGAAGTCCAGGCTAACACAGAAGGTATTTGGCTAACTAAATTCGCAGATGACTGCAAACTAGGAGCCATAAATGAAACACCTAACAATGTGGACTTCCTACAAAATGGCCTCACTGAGACAGATGCCTGGTGTCAAAGCCATGGTCTCAAGCTCAATGCCAAAAAGTGCATTGTCATCTCCTTTGGTAAAAACTCTGTACCCATGAACTACCACATAGGTGGTAGTCTACTTAACACCGAAAGTGTGATAAGAGACCTTGGGACACAGGTGGACAGTAGTCTCTCCTTTGATAATCACATCATCACAGTGGTCAGGAAATCCTTCTACGTGGCACACCTCATCACAAAAGGTTTCTCATCCAGAAAAAAAGAGGTCATTGTTCCCCTCTACTCATCACTCATTAGACCCATTATAGAGTACAACGCCCCTTTTGGTATGTACCTCACAAGACATCTACAACAACTGGAAAGGCTGCAAATACCTCACAGAGAGGATTACTGGCCTCAAACAGATGCCTTATGCAGACCAACTCAAAAAACTCCAGCTTTACTCTGTCACATATCGCCTGCTCAGAGGCAATCTCTGCCTAACATACACAGCTATGTCAAATCCAGAGCTGTTGGACATGCTCCACTTAAAGAAATCCCAATCCCTCCAAGCTACATGCTCTACGGACCTAAACCTTGTCACCACACTAAACAGAACATGTTGGAGGGATAGATTCCTGTCCCAGAGACTTCCCATACTCTGGAACAGACTACCTATTTATGTCAAACAGAGCTCCTCATTAGCACTCTTCAAGAAAAATCTTGATGATTGGATGGGTAATGGGAAATTCACCCCGGGGATCGCTTCTGTGGTTCTGCTTGACAGGGGCACAGGAAAATAATTTTCTTGGGTGGCAAAAACATGGGTACTTTTTTGGCAAGGCTTGTATAGGCCCTAGGGTCAACAGCCTAGTACCTACCTATGAACCTATTAACTAACAGGTTATCTGGCTATTTTTGCTTGTTTAAACCCATGAAAGTAACTAGAATGACTATATATGAAAAGACTATCGCGTGGTGCATTGCTTTGTTGAGAAAATTGGCTATAATAATGCAGAGAGAGGAGATTCTAGAGGAGGAGAAAAAAATCCCAGTTGACTGCATGGTAACAGCTTTGTCTGAATGGGATGGTAAGTATGAAACAAGCGCACTGACATCTTATTTCCAATAAAACAGATGAGCAAAGAAATGCAAAATAAGTCAAGTTAAACTTTGCAGATATACACAATTGTACTTGAAGGTACTGTAAGATAAAGCACTGTGAAAACGTCTTAGGGTGACTGCAGTGCCAGAAGGAGAAGAAGGCTCAGATTGTTTGAACTTTATAATATAAAGAGCCAATGATAGCTTGGACTGACTTTTACTTAAGGTCACTGGTACTTAAGAAACTTGTTGTCTACCATTAACAGTTTCTAAGAGGAGATAAGAAAGCTGTGAGTAACTTTGGTGCAGTTTACATCATAGTATGAGAAGTCATTGATGTTTTGGCAAATTTGGAAACCTGTTAAAAATGCTTTGTAGAAGAAAGATATGTACTGGCCGATTATATTTTTTCAGCATACACTCTTATGCAAAGATCACAATTTTCTGAGGCTATTGAAGAGTGTTGTCATAAGAATCTTAAGTATAAGTTGACATTTTCAGTGACTTTAAAGGTGCTTTTGCAGAGATAAAAATGTTTACTAACACAGTACACAGTGGAACTATTCATTCATGGCTGTCAGTTGGAAGCAGACAACATAATACAAAAACAATCACTTTTTTTAATGTGTGTGTGTGTGTGTGTGTGTGTGTGTGTGTGTGTGTGTGTGTGTGTGTGTGTGTGTGTACATGCTAGTTTTAGGGAAAGTGTGTTCTTGATCACTTGTGATCAATGAAACAGTTTACAGATGACTGTTTAAGCAATAACCTATGACTGGGTGTGGGTAATGCTGGGTTTACCCACAGTTGGTGTAGTTTGGTCATGACAACAAAATAATGTCTTTGTATAATGCCTCCATGCTGCCCTCCTGCATTTTTCAGGTATCCTGGGGCTTTTTTTGATGTACTGCGCATGCGTATGGGACTTGTGTTCCCATGCTTACGCGGAGAAAGGAAGATCTCTGTTGCCTTTTTTTTTTTTTTTTAATTTATTGAGAAGAAAAGAAAGAAACTGGGAGACTTTTATGTTCGGGAGAGCCAGGACAGACAAAATAAAAGGATAGTCATGTAAGTTTCTTTAGTTTTGCAAAACATAACTGATTATCCCCTTATTTTTGTCTGCGCCATCTCCCTTGTTCATTTCAGGTCTTCCGCTTTCTTTCTTCTTCTTCTTTTTTTTTTTTTTGGTTTAAAAAAAAAATGTAAAAGATTTACGAGATATACTAATGAGAAAAATTGGTATATTCTCGGATTTGCAATGGACACGCTGGTTGGGCTGGCCAATCAGCGTGCTCGTTTTTGAATATTAATGGTCAGTCACTGTATAATTCTCAAAAACTTACAGGGGAGTCTAGAAGTATATGGATTCAGGTGACACGTTCAATTAAAATTATTCACTTGTTTTCAAACATGACTTGGGTTAATGGAAATCTGAAAAGTAAAGTCCTTTTCAAGAAGTATCTTAGATATGCAGGAAATTTGGCAGCTGGGGAGAAAATTGTCATTATTACATCAAAGAAAATTAGTACAGCAGTTTATCTTCTGATGAAAAACAGACACCTCCTCTAGTTGAAATGAATTACATAGTTTCTGCTTGTGCAATAGCTCTATAGGCAAGTTCGGAGAAAGGAAGGGAAGAAAATAAGGGCATTAGCACTGACTGAAGCACCTGTTATAGTGCCAAGAATTCTGAATGTCAGGATCAATTATATCTTTGCAACTGACTGTACTGGTAAATGCATGCATTCTTCATTCTACTGATTTACAGTTTGGCATTGGGAATGGAATGAGCTTTCCTGTTCACTGGTTATCAAGAAGGCTTACATACCTGAAAGACAATGTGTGTGTGTGTGTGTGTGTGTGTGTGTGTGTGTGTGTGTGTGTGTGTGTGTGTGTGTGTGTGTGCGCGAGTGTGTGCGCACAAGCTCGTGTGTGTGTGTGTGTGTGTGTGTGTGTGTAAATGCACCTACATGTATCCATGTCTCTACTCATTAGATTTACTGGCAGGCCAAGGATGCTGAGCTGTGAAATAAAGGAGATGTAATATTGCAGTTTTTCTCCAGGACATGTTCAACAGGGCTGAGCATCACACTCCACAGGAAAGCTAGATTAAGCCTCCGCATTTCTTCAGTGCCTTGACTGGTAGCTTCTTAAACTTCAGCCATTGTCTTTGGGGTATCGCGGTAAGCCAACCCATATCATTCTTGGTAGGGATTACCGTGGTGCTTAACTAGAGGGTAAATTACATATATAGTAATGACAAAAATAGAAAAAAAAATAAAAATGAAACAGTATACTTTCATGTTTCTGTTTTCCTGTAATGAAACACTCTGTCAGTACAAAGCATCTCAAAACACATCACCTTCTGCCCCAAGAAAGACACAGCAGTCTCTGTTGATTTCATTTCATTACTTCCTCCAGTATCAATATTTTTAGCCACAGTAGCGAAGCACATTTATTTGCTTATTTTGCTGTACATTCTTCCTAGTACAGAATATGTTTGTGTCAAAATTTGGATTATACAAGCTACTAAATATTTCTGGCTTTTTGCAAGGTATTTTATGATCAATGATGTATTTCAAAACAAATATGACCGAAGTATCCATAAACAGCAGAAGACAAGCCCATCACTCGATAAGTAACTGTCTTTATCTCTACTCCTGTTCTGAAGTATTCCATCATTCCTTGTTTGATACAAAGTCATATCACAGTGTAGTATTCTAAAATCAATTTTATTAAATATACTGCTTAGGCACACACATACTGGTGGAAATAAAAGGTTGTTATCACATCCATTCTGCCTTTCCTACCTAGTTATCATGGCTCCCTATTGAAATCTTGAGACTCAAACTACGAAGTCCCAAAAACTGACAAAACAAGATAAAAAAAATTAAAAAAAACAGGAGAAAAGCAAAGAGAGAGCGTCACTTTTCACCTTTAAACTTGTTTTTTTGCAGGGAGGCAACACCCCATGCACCCCAATTGTGAGGGCCAAGCTGCCTCCTGAACTTATATATACCAACTCCAAGATCGCCGTACCTCAGGGAAAAGACAATATTCTGAGAAATGACAGTCTTGGATTTAGTATATATAAATCCAGATTTACAGCCATTTGGTCTCCGTAACTAGGGCCTGTGCAATGTGGGTCTTGATTTTTAAGCTGTTACCAGTTAACATTTCTTATTACCTCAATAGCATTTTCTGTTTACCACTGTCCTATTATATTTTTAAGTAAACTGACATGAGTGCCCCATTCTTGATTAAACCTACTGAGATATATTTATTTTGTTTTGGTATAGTATTGTTTAGTTTGTTTACTGGGGAAGTGCACTGATTACAGTGGACCAATTTCCAGCACAACCAGGGTGAATACAATCACAAAACAGATAGCAAGTTTCTTATGAGAAGTACACAGCTGGACTTTTAAGGATCTACTGACTTTAAACATTGACTTGCTGCCAGCAAGTATGCAGATGGACTGTGACCTGTAATTCAAGTCAGCAAGTTTGTTTTAATGGCTTACATTCACATCACTTTATGCAACAATATTACAGTATATAACAGCCAAAGGTACTGCCAGAGGCTTTGCCCCCACATCCCCTTTTACTATGTATTACAGACTTTGATGATGTAATCACTTTCACTATCACCCACAATCCATTGTGTCATAAGTGTTAGAAACAACAAGGTTAATAATCAAATGGTGCTAAGAGAAAGTCCTTGGATGGTGGACACAGACAAAGATCCCATTTACTGAGTTGAAAAAAGAGGGAGGGTAACAAGATGTGTGATAGACTATGTAGTGTTTAAACAAAAGATGTTTGGGGAACAGCTAAAGAAGAATGTGCCTGGGCAAGAAATGTAAGGGGCTGAATGAAAAAGGGAGACTTTCATTATATGGGATTCAGGGATATGAGCTGAAAATGGCAGAAGCATGGTAGATGTGTTTTTGAAAGAAAAAATTAATAAACTATGAGAACCCATCCCAGTCAGAGGAAAGAATATCTATCTACTGGGTCTGACTGGCCGTAAAAGGTAAATAACGTGATTATGGGGGATCCAGTAGAACAGAGAAGCCACTTTTGAAGATGGTACACTGCTGAAAATTGTCCTAGACAGAAGAAGTAATGGTAGTGAATTACACACTATTCAACTTCTTTAGGCCATGCTGAGAGACAGAGGAAGTACTGTTAAGATGAAAGATGGAAATAAGGACAATGGTGACACTGTGGCTGACATTGAAAGAATTAGTCCAGGAGACAATGAGGTATGTGTAAGAAGGAGGAATGGAAAGGGCCCGTGTAGATAATCACTGAGGTGGTTGTGGTTATCTGGGGAGAGAGAGAGAGAGAGAGATGCTTACAGGGGCAGGTATGATGGGGAGCAGAAGGTAATGAACGTATATTTAAAGCCAAGAAAAAGGACAACAAAAATAGTCAGGAATGCTAAAGCAATTAAGAAAAAAAGATGGAATCAAATAGTGGGACCGTAACTACCACAGGTAACTCTGAGACAAGAGAAACACTAAACCTAAAACAACTGCATGAAAGCCAATAAACAGGTGGACTTTCTCACTATCTACTTTATATCCGTTCTCACTCATGATAGACTAGAGCAGATACCAGTATGGTATTGTGCCTGAATGGGTTTCCTCTATGCTTCTCTCAGCTTCCAAAAAGATACTGATTAACTTGTTACACTAAAGTTTTCATATAAATCCAGTGTTCTTCTAAAGCTCCAGAACGACTCCACAAAGGGTGGTGACTCTCTTTTGGCCCAGGTAATAGAATTTCTCCCTTCTTTTAAAACTTGCCAACAGCAATTATCATAAGCTTCTCCATACACTGGATTTACTCACACAAGACTGAGGGTGTTTGATACACCACACCCTGAAGCTCTTCAACTGACTGCCTGGATGACAGGCTTTTGATACCTTTTAGGCACTTTTTTTTTCTCTGAGGACCTGAAGCAGGTATAGAAGGGAGACTAAAAACTAGGAAATCATATACATGTGTAAGAGGAAAATATTTTCTAGTTGGTGCAACTCCAAGAACCAAGACCCTTTTAAGACATGGTTGTCTCTAGTTCTTAATTATTTGTGTGAGCTATTGTTTTCTGGCATTTTTTATTCCTCTGTCAAGGTACATCTGTTGGCTATTTCCCATGCCTGTCCTCAAATCAAGCAGTTTTTAAATGGAGTTTTACATATCCGTCCATCTAAAAAACAGGTGGCTCCCCCTTGGGATCTTAATTGAAAAGTTAACTCTTTATCCGTTTGACCCAGCTCATCAGACTGACTTGAGATTCTTAGAATGGAAGACTGTTTTGCTCATTGCTCTGACTTCTGAAAGATGTGTATTGGAGTTACAAGTTCTCAAGGTAGGTCAACCCTACCTCAGTTTTCAAAAGGACATGGTTTCCTTGACAACAAATTGTTCTTTTATGCCTAAAGTGGTTTCAGAATTTACACTGAACCAGTCTAGTAATCTCTTTTCAGAATGTAAAAGCAAGGGCGAAAGAATCCTTCATACTCTGGATGTCCACAGGCATGTCACACACTGTATGGACAGATGTAAATCCTTCAGGAAAGCCGATCAGATGTTTGCCTGCTGTGAAGATAAGAAAACAGGATAACCAGTGTCAAAGAAGACAATTTCTAGATGGTTGTCATATTTCCTTTTGTTATGTTCACCACAGCAAGCTACATCCAAGCAGGGTTAGGGCCCACTCTACCACTGCTTTGGCTTCTTCTGTGGCTTTCTGGAAACAGCAGTATTCACTAGATTACTTTTCTAGGTCCAGAAAAGGATTAACTAGGACCATTCTTCAGGAGCCTATTACTCCCCTCTATTTACTTTTAACGTTTGGTATTCTACCTGAATAGCTTAGGTTACTGAAACAGTGATCTAATGATGAATGCAATACAGTTGTGTAAGTAAACTTACCATAACAATTTGCAGGTTCATAGGTTTCTATTGGGCTTGCATTCAGGGAACTATTGAGGAGAATAGCCCAAATTCCCAGGTGGCCCTAGGCATTAGCTCGTTATATGATTTGCTCAAGGTCACACAGTAGGTAAATGAGAGTTGAGAGAATCAAATCCTGTACCACAGGAACCTAAGCTCACAGCATTAACTCTCTGTGCCAAATGGCAGACAAAGGTAATCAGATGACAACACTCTTTGTGATGCACCTTGATCTAATTATTTTATCACCAAAGTGTACCATCGCAATGCATGACACACTTAAAGCTAACTTCATCAACTTACTCCCATCCCTCCCCTGTGGCTACTCCAGTGCATGGGCCATTAATCGAATCCAGTTCAACTGGGGCTCAGTCAGTGTATTATCTCTTTGTACCACTTAGCAGCAGTGATCAAACAGACCAGAGTTGTAGTAGCCATCGCACCCCACCTTTTGTTTATGCATTTCCAGGGTGTGGATGTTCATGCCTTTGTGTATATACTTATTTTTATTCTCCTTTCCTAGCATTTCCTCCTTTCAGGGCTATTGCCGACCTTCTTGGGGCAAGACAGCTCTGACTTTTTCACACTCTGTCTTCTTATATGAAGCTCTGCTCAAGTTCCTGGCAGTTAGGGCATATGGAAGGTGCCCTTAAACTTTGAAAAGATGGCCAGTTAGTAATTTCCTCAGCAAATTATAACACAAACAACTTAGGCGACTGCAACAGTGATCTAGTCGAACATCTGCTGGTTAAGGTAAGTTTACTTACATGACTGTACTTTCTTGGAGTGGGTCTTTTTCTAGCTGTTTCATTATGGAACAGTGCAAGGTGCTATTTCTGTATATTACTATGTTGTCTGCATACTGGATGACTGAAGTTTCGGGCATTTATGTTTGGAGACTGTTAATGAAAAGTGAGGACAGTATGACCAAAGGACAAACTCCTGAGGGACTCCTTTATGTGTATGTGTGTGTGTGTGTGTGTGTGTGTGTGTGTTGGGGGGACGGGGGCACAGGATGATAAATTGTCAGTTTGCATTCTGATTTCCTGGTTGCTGAGGAAGATTTTAAACCATGGTTTGAAGACTGCTTATTCCTGAACTACGTAAGGTGTTTAGAAACAGCGTATTGTCTACCGGCTTGAATGCTTTGAGTAGCTCAATGAAGACAGTGTCTGTAAGTTGCCCTTTATTCATATTGACTGGAATATCATCTGTAATAGTGTAAAAAGCACTTGTGGTGCTTCCATATGACCAGAAGCCATTTTGATTGGGGATTAGAATGGTCATTTTTTAAGCTTTTCTGGTAGTTGAGAGAAGACTTATTTTTCAAGGATTTTTCATAGGGTTGGAAGGATGGAAATAGGTCTGAAGTCGCCGGAATCTCTGGGTCATGAGATTTTATGCAAAGGTTTTACAGCTGCTGTTTTTCAGATACTTGGCATTTCAACTTCCCAGTCAACTCAACCAGTTGTTCCTCAACCACATGGCTATAAAGAATTCACAAACAAACAATTCAACATAACCAGAATTTGGCAGAGTCCCAAGTTTTACCAATACTAGTGCAGGTCCTAAGAGAGTTTTTTATTGTCACAGGTCAGAAAACATCTTTGCACACATCATTGAGGGAACAGAAGATAAAAAGGAAAGAAACAGGTCCCCATCCCTTCTCCGTTCTGAGAAAGAGGAAGAGTTCTACATCTAATAGAATGTCTCTAATGTGGGGCCTAATTCGGAACACAATGCCTTCTGGTTCTCCTAGAGGACATTACATTTAGGGAAATGGGTGACCTAAGGAGATATTTGTGTATAATGAGAATGGATGGTCTGTTTTTCTCTTACTTCATACTTTTAAGGATGGTACTCATTGATGTTTTCAGCATCAAAATATGATATAATTCTACAATGCATTTCCATTGCATGTCTTTATTTTAAATTCAGTTTTGAAGCCTTATCAGAGTTCTGTTCCTAAGTCATGTACAGAACAGACTTTCCAAGAGGATGGGTGAAGAATAGGAGGTATTTCCAATTCCATTCCCCACTGCTTCTTATATATCTGTTTTTAACCATAACTTAATTTTTTGGATGTAAATTAAATTCATTACATTGACTTTATGTTGTAACCTGCAAATTAAATGTTTTAATGCAAACCTTTATAAACTGTTGAGTGACTATGTTTTAGAGATGATCCCATGGCTATCCAACACAAAAAGCTCCGACAGACTTCTTCTGTGCATCTCTTAATAATCACATTAATTTAAAATGGACTAAAACTGTCAGTGGTGTAACAGGCAGCACACCATATTAGCCTTCCTCTTCAATACACTAATTAATGACAGGGAATCATTAATTTCTGGGCTGAATACAATTTGCCATTCTGCTATGAACTGGTAAAGTTGTTTAACAATACTGGTTTAACTTTGCTTAAATTGTTGATTAGAGAGAGAATGAACATAAAATTAAAGTTCTAGTTAATGATATTAAAGCTTTAAATGCAGTAATTAATGCCAATTTGTTATTCTCTTCAGTGAGGGAACCAGTATAGATTTATTTTTAGTACAACTGATAAAATTATTGAAAATAAGGCACAAAGCCCATAAGCTGGAAAGGGACAATGCAGATTACATCCAAGGGAGGGTTTATCCGATATAGGGTCAACAGTATCCCATGCGGGTAGAGTCATTGAGAATATTTCTGAGGCTGTGATTGTTGAATCTAGGGATGAGGATGATCATGGTGTTTTTTTAGATCAACCACAGATTCGGCAGTCAGAGAGGGTGGCCAACTGATGCAAGCAAATGAACCATGGATTGAATGCCAATTTGAAACCCCAGTACAGGGACAATTATACAAACCATCAAGGCAGGGGCAGGAACAAAAGGAGATAAAGTGTTTAAAGTTTGCAATTTGTCCAATACACAAATTTCTGATGTAGGCATGTCTGTTTAATTTTACTCCCAGTTTAAAACTGGATATTGTCGATGCTCTTATTCGGTTAAGATTATATGTTAGAAGTTTGAATTTGAAAGTATTTTTTCTGATAAAACACCTATGCTAGGTGATGAAGTAGCTGGTCTCAAGAGAAAAAGTACCTTTATGCCACCCTCTTATCCATGAATTTCTGTCTTTGAGAAGGTGTGTGATGACCAATTCAGGAGTATTTATAAACAGAAACGTTTTTCTCCTGACAATCTGACGAATGAGGAAAGAGTTAATTTAAACACCTTAATACATAATACACAGTTAAGGTTTACTAAGGGTAGTAGGGTTGATATTATGAACAGATTTGATTATTCCACTAAAATGTTTCAATTGTTGTCTAATAAAATAACATATAGGAGAATTTCATTTAGTGATATTAATATTGCTTTACGTTAAGTTGGATTTTTGCTTTTTGATATGGTCTTGCAGGGTGAGGTAGATCATGAGCAATGGGAGTACCTTAATATTTCTAAACCTAAGATTGCTTCTATTTTTGGTATTCCCAAGATCCACAAATGTACATATGATCCACCCCGGAGACCTATAGTTTTGGCCAAAGGTTCTAAGACAGAACCCTTGGCTAAATATATTGATTTTATGTGTAAGGGAGTTTTGGAAACCACGCTGTATATTTTAAAAGATTGTTGGCATCTTCTTGAGACTTCAACCTGCAATTTCATGAAAATATTATGTTTATAACTGTGGACATTATAGACTTATTTTCTGTCATTCCCCACAATGTTTGTACAGAATGTTTATTTTCGTTTTTTATGTGAACATACATCCTTGTCTACTCGAGACACATGAGTGAACTCTTTTGGAATTAACTCTGAATAATAATTTCATTCATTTTGAGGGCAAATAATTTCATCAGGTGTGGACATGGGCGCTGCTTGCCCCCTACTTTATGCTAATATAATTTTGGCTGTTTGGGAGGAAACGGTAGTCTTCATGCCTGAGTTTTTATTATTGGTGCACAGTTATTAAAACTTTTTGGATGATGTCTTGATTTTATGGAAAGGTACTATTGAACAATGGGGAATTTTCTATTCCCAGTGGCAAAATTCAACAACCTTTTTGAAATTTACCTATACAACAGGAGTTACTAAGATTAATTATTTGGATATCTTTCTTGAAAAGAATTTGTCATATGGGTGTCATACTTTGAGTACTTATAGAAAGGATACATTTTCTAATTCATATCTTCATTACAACAGTTGCCACCTGTTTCACCAACAAACAGCAATTGTTAAAGGTCAGATGGTGAGATTTATCAAGATTAATATCCAATAATACAAAAAAACTGGTAATGAGTGGAAACACAAGTGTAACAACTATAAAACACAACCTGGCAGGCAGAGCTCCAATAAAGGCTGTCTCTCCTCAAACACGAAACACACAACAGTGTAGTGGAGTAAACCACTGGTCCAAAAGGTGACAATGAATCTTTAATAGCTCCCAACACACGATAAAAAGCAGCAGTATCACACAATAAGATGTCACTCAGTAGGATTAAGTGCTTTCATCTTCATACAGAAGACTTCATCAGAATCAGAAAACCCTATCACTACACAGCTTTTTAAACAGCACCATGTCTCTTGATTGGGTATAAATTAATTCAGTATTTCATACAAAAGAATCAAGGACTGTATATTTAAAAACATGTATAAAAGAACAAATATAAATAAACTCATTTTCATTTGTATATAAAAATGATAAATAAATAACCATATGTTGGTCTACTTTATGCGCTTGAAAGCTGAAAAACCCGAATCCAAATAGCGCGACATGTAAAGAGCGAACCGCGAATACGTTGAACGAATGAAACGGCAAAAGTGGAAATATCGAATTTGCATAGTTGGCCCATCTGCGGTGTAGCTCCTTAAGGTTAAGTGTGCGATAGTTACGTACCTTAGGGTTAGGGACGAGTTAAGGATAGTGCATAGATAGTTGTGTATGTGGGGTTTAGTGTAGGTAATGTATGTAAGGTTTAGTGTAATTTGTTAAGTGTATGTGTGTAGAATATTTAGTTTGTTTGGGTATAGCTCCATAGGGGAAGTGTGCGGTAGTTACGGACCTTAGGGTTAGGGACGGGTTAAGGATAGTGCATAGATAGTTGTGTATGTGGGGTTTAGTGTAGGGTTAGCAGTAGGGTTTTGGTGCTTTAATTTAGGGTTAGAAGTAGGGTTTTGGTTAGTGTGTGTGTTTTTTTATTGTGTTTGGGTAAGTAGTGTGTTGCGGGTGGTGGTTTGGCCGACTATGACAGTTCGAGGTATTAAATTTCATGCTTTAGTACGTTCGACGTATTCGTGGTTCGCTCTTTATGTGTCGCACTATTTATATTCGGATTTTTCGTGTTTCGAGCGCATAAAGTAAGCCCCATATGTTGAACCACTTTGTAATAAATAAATATTATAACTTGTAATAAATAGACAGACTTAGTACAGGAAACATAAAGGAACCTAAAAGCACGAAATGAATTACTATATTAAGAACAACTCCATCCTTTAAAAACATTTTTTAAAAAGCATGTACGGAACCCTTTATATATATATATATATATATATATATATATATCTCCACGGTCAAGTGCTTTCATCAACTGACTTCTTCAGAACAATAACACAAAAATTTCATCAACTTTTATATAAGAAGTAATTAATTCAATTAACAACAATTAAGTTTTAAAATGACAGTATTCGATTTTAAAAGACATTCCCTACATTTATAAAGCTGTATACCAACTGCAATGATCAAATAAGTACTGCAAAGGTCTATTGGGTGAAATAAATAAACTCCAAGAAAAACATATAGTGGGAAAAAAATACATAATTCATAACTTTGTTGCCCTGAATTTTAATTCAGGTTTAATACTAATACATTCATTAAGGCCTGGGAATTCTGTGGCATTGAGTTTAAATTGCCACCTAACTTCTGCCCTAAGTAATTTATTTGTCCAGTCACCTCCCCTAAAATCCTTATTAACCACCTCTAGAATACCAAATTTAAAAGAGTGGGAAGGATTGTTATTAATGTGTTTATACAGTGTGTTTTTTTCATCCTTTTTTCCAATACTATAACAATGTTCGTAAATCCTTCGGTTTAATCTCCTTTCCGTCTTCCCTACATAGTGTTGCGCTATTTGGATTCGGGTGTTTCGAGCGCATAAAGTAGGCCCCATATGTTGAACCACTTTGTAATAAATAAATATTATAACTTGTAATAAATAGACAGACTTAGTACAGGAAACATAAAGGAACCTAAAAGCACAAAATGAACTACTGTATTAAGAACGATTCCATCCTTTAAAAACATTTTTTTAAAAAGCATGTACAGAACCCTTTTAAAACAATATACGTAGGTAAAAACTGTTAAAAATGCTAATATTACTAACGTATTGAAATGTACCTGTGTTAGAAAATCCATAAAAAATGTGTGCGTGCGTGTGTGTGTTTGTGCGTGTGTGTGTGTGTGTGTGTGTGTGTGTGTGTGTGTGTGTGTGTGTGTGTGTATGTATATACATATATACATACATATATATATATATATATATATATATACATAAAAATATATATGCATATAAATAGATCCACATCGGTATAAACACTCTAGTTATTACAGGGTCATTTGATTTTGTTTATCATTTTTAACCTTTTAGGCTTGGATGCCTTTAACTTTAATGCAGGTAGAAGTGATATATGGTCATTCATACCAGGTGGAGTACAGGCATCTAACCTCAACTGCTATATCATTTCCCTGTACTCCAACCTGTTCTCCCAATCCCCACCTCTATCACTGTTAGCCACCCTTTCCGATACCCAAAACTTAAAATCAGCTTGGGTACAACCCGTAGAATGTCGAAACAAGGCATTGGTTTCTCTCTTTCTATTAATGTCATAGATATGTTCATAGACACGTTGTCTCAAATTATGTTCAGACTTACCGACATAATATGCCCAACAGAATTTACAGTATGCCAGGTAAACAACCCCTTTGGAGTAACAACTACTATACGTCATAGTTTTTAACTTGAAGGGTATACTGGGAATCTTTAAAGTTTTACAATTGGCCATAAAAGTACATTGGGAACATCTTCCACACTTGTGTGTCCCCAATTTTACAGTAGTCCCACTAAAAGTGGTACCCTCCTTCTTTTCCAATAACTCCTTGAGGCTATGGTTTCTCTTAAAACTGTACTTCAAACGTTTGTTGAAAATGTCTAACCTACTTGGCATTCTTTGGAACATGTCCCAAACTCTGTTTATAGTTTTCTTAATCCACCAGGAATCCTTATCATAAGTCATAACAAGGTATGGTGTAACAGGTATTGCACTAGATGTAGAACCCTGTTTTTTCATTAAAGGTTCACCATACAGAAGTGGTGCATATGTACTCTCCCATCCCTGTAAAATTGGTTCCTTAATGGGTCTGATTAGTTTGTCTGGATACCCTCTTTCTAAAAACAGAGAGTGGACATGGTCCAACTCCTGTATAAAATCATTCCTTTCGGGTGTCATCTTACCATTTGCCCCTTAACAATATTACGTTTCTGAAAACTGGGATGGTTACTCTCATAGTGCAGGTAGGAATTTGAAAAACACTTTTTTTCTGTAAACCTTAGATGTAAATTTTTTGTTTTCCAGGTCTTTTGCAACACAAACATCCAAATAATGTATATCATTCAATCCTGTCTCATAGGTGAATGTTAGAAAATCTCTGGTAGAATTCAAAAATTCAATGAAAGTGGGAATAGTCTCAAAAAGACCCCTCCACACAATGAAAATATCGTCCAAAAAAACGAAAATACCTGGAAATATATTCTTTGTAAATGTAACCGAACATATAGTGAATTTCCCAATACAACATAAGAATATTGGGAAATATGGGGGGCACAGGAAGAACCCATGGCAACCCAATCCAGTTGGTGATAAAACTCCCCCTGGAAAATCAAGAAGTTCTTTTTAAGCACCAATTCCATGTTTTCAAGTACCAACCTAAAGTCAGCTGCTGACAGAAATCCAAACTCTATTAACATGTGTTTGAACCATTCTAGGCCTTTATTGTATGGAATAACAGAAAATAAATATTTAACATCCATTGTCACAAAAATAAAATCAGCTTCAAAATTTAAACTCCCTATCTTTTGCAAAAAATCCTAGGAGTCTATGTGAATGTGTGGATATTTTTGTTGGTAAGATTTTAGTTTTGTATCCACAAATATGGCTAAAGGTTGGGGTTTTGAACCCTCCAATGTGACAATTGGTCTGAGAAGGAGGTTACTGACATCTTTATGGACTTTTGGGATCCCGAACATACCTGGTATGAAAGGTTTAGTAACCTTTAAAAAATGGTGAAGTTGTTTATCAAGCCCTGAGTTAAATTATCATCTATGATCCAGTCAATCTTTCTATAAGCTATATTTAATTCGTTCCTAGATACCACACCATACCTCCTATCTGTATTCAAAATCGCTGATATTTTAGTAACATAATCCATGTTCTCCATCAGCACTACTCCACCCCCTTATCAGGTTTCATCACTCTCAGGTTGACTTTATTAGTCCGTTCTGTTAACACCTTTCTTTCTTCCTTCTAAGGTTAGGTTATTCCTAAACCGTCTGTGTTTATGAAACCCCCTTCTTAGTTCACTAGCAACAAGTGTCTCGAAATTGAGTAGTTCCTGATTCAAAGGGGTGTTAAAAGTACTCATTCTAACCAATACATTGGTGTGCTGATTTAAGGGCTGATTGGGATATAAATGCTCCAGGTTTAACTTCCTCGTAAATAGTTTAATGTCTAAAATGGTGTTAGATATATGTCCTCGCTTACTTGGCATAAAAGTGAAGCCCTTTTTCATCAGGGAAAAAAAGTTGTCATCCACATTCAAATCCATGTAGTTATAAATATGAAAATTGTCCTTTGTAACCAAAATGTTATGTACAGTACCATCTTCAACCCTAGAATCACAAGACTCCCCTATTTGGTCTGAGGACCCAACTACTTCTATGTCTAAAAACTGGGGAATGGATCTTTCCACTCGCTGTCTCCAAAAAATCCAAAAGTCTATCTGCGGTATTGTCTCCCTTGATATTGAGGGTAATTCCTCGTAACTTCTGCATAGGATGGTTGAGATGTTAGGTTCCGAATCCTTTCGGACCTCTTCGGACACAGGTACATTTCAATACGTTAGTAATATCAGCATTTTTAACACTTTTACCTAAGTGTACTGTTTTAAAAGGGTTCCACACATACTTTTTAAAAAAATGTTTTTAAAGGATGGAGTTGTTCTTATATTAGTAGTTCATTTCATGCTTTTAGGTTCCTTTACGTTTCTTGTACTAAATCTGTCTATTTATTACAAGTTATAATATTTATTTATTACAAAGTGGTTCAACATATGGTTATTTATTTATCATTTTTATATACAAATGAAAATGAGTTTATTTATATTTGTTCTTTTATACATGTTTTTAAATATACAGTCCCTGATTCTTTTGTATGAAATACTGAATTAATTAATTTATACCCAATCAGGAGACATGGTGCTGTTTAAAAAGTTGTGTAGTGATTTTCTGATTCTGATGAAGTCTTCTGCATGAAGATGAAAGCGCTTAATCTTACTGAGTGGAAACTTATTGTGTGATACTGCTGCTTTTTATCATGTGTTGGGAGCTACTATCACCTTTTGGAACAGTGGTTTACTTCACTACACTGTTGTGTGTTTTGTGTTTGAGGAGGGACAGCTTTTATTGGAGCTCTGCCTGCCGGGTTGTGTTTTATAATATCCAGTAATAATGTGTTTAACAAGGAGATTCACCATTTAATTTGTATGTTTATTGAGAGAGGGTATCCTATTAAACTCTTGAGGAACGTTAATGTGGAAGTTTTGGGCCTTCATAATGGCCGGTTTGCACCTATTTTAAAGATTAGATCACTCCATGAATAGAACCTAGGCACGACTGTTATTGAAATGAGAAATATTAGACAATTTGATTTGTCAGCTCCTGTGTTTACCATTCCATATAACAAGAATGTTTTTAGATATATTAGTTTAGTAAAATGCAAATGGAACCTTTTACTCCCTGGTGAGATTAAGAGGCTGTTGAGTGGAGTTCCAGTGATTGTATTCACTAAGGGGAGAAACATCAAAAATCTACTGGACACTAACACTGTTAATAGGAATTTGAATTTTGGACAGGGGGTTATAAGAAAATGTGGGTTCTGCAAATTTTGCATATTTATACATGAAGGACCTTATGCAGTGGTAGAAGGTTTTTGAGCTATCCACTGTCCCAGGAGGTGTAATTCTAACACTGAAGCAAATTTCTCAGTAAATGCGATGGTATAATATAGCACTTATTTTTTAGTGTTCCAGTTTTTATCAAATATCATGAAACAAGTTAACATCTCTTTATTACATTTTTAAGATATACAATATCATTGGCTGCTCAACACTTCTACTTTCATAAACAAAGTTGGCAAGGCAAAAGCACCAACGAAACTAGTAACCACAAAGAAATGACTCTGTTATGATACCCAAAGATGTCACAGAATACTCAGAGGAACAAGTAACCAAAATTTTATTACAGTCATTAAGCGCATTCTTCTTAAAATAAGACTTCCTCAGAATAACAAATACACTTACTTCTAAAACCAGCATTTACACAGAATTTAAAGTAATTCATTAAAGAAGAATGTTTACATCACTTTCTGTTACTTTCCCTCTAAAAAACAAGTCCATTCTCCTGAAAAAACAATTTTTTCCAAAGTGCCATTATACACCATACTGTAATCATTATTTTTTTCACTTTCCAATTAATCACACACCAGGTACATACACAGGTGGCTGCCTTTTGGGGTAGGGTGTGGAGAAATGCTATATATTTGTATGACAGCAGTCATTAAGTACATGATTATCTCCATTTAACCCTATGCTTTCATGCCACTCTAACATGATACCCGTGTACAAACAGGGACTTTTTTTTGGGGGGAGGGGGTAGTTTACTGTGCGCTATTATTTTGTCAGCTTGAATATTAAAACTTAGACACTACTTGCATCTTCCTTGAAAGAACAAAAATAAGGCTATATTTCTTTTTTACTCTTGATTTTTTTTCAGGTCACTAGAGGATGAAATGGTTTAAAATGCTCTAAAAACACCTCGCGCTATCTATAAGGTATGTTAAGTAGATAGAAGGAAAATAAAGCTGAACAGCAATGCTGAATTTCTTTACTTCTTTCCTTAGTCATAATTTTTGACCAGGATTTCACTGGATTATAAAGTTGTTTAAAAAACTCTAAAATGCACTTCAGAGCATCTAGAAAATCATGGCTTCTGGAAAAAGCTGAAAAGTAAGACCAATGTAAGAAAAAAAATAATGTGCATGGTGTGGTCTGAATGGGGAAAATAAGAGGGAACACTGGAGGATGTGCATGTGCTGGGGTGAAACAGTAGGCAATGTTGGGCTCCATGAAGGCCTTCACCTACAGCTCCATTTCACCAAAGGCTGGCCCTGTATATAGGGTTCTTGTAATATACCATTATTGCAACTAAATGCCAGTCACTGTGAATGTCCCTCTGTAAGTGGACCAGCATGGTATGTTATACAGGCCTGTCATAATGTAAGATAATTGCAGCTACAGTTCAGTCTGTGTACACTACTCATTCAATCCAATGGAGCTCAGGAAGTTTGCACTGTAACGCCCAATGGGTCGAGCCTAAGCCTTTTGACAGAATCAAATTATCTCCTCACATTTCAAACAAATGTTCATATCTCTGGGATTATATGGGTTACTAAAGAAGTATAAATGGCAAACTCTTCAGAACAGCATAGTGGTAATATTCTTTGGGTTCTAGGTCTTAAACCGAATTTTATAAGTCACAATAAACACAGTAGCTATTACATTTGTAATATTTTGTAAACAATTTTCAATATTTCAGCAAACACTTAAGTTATACAGATACTGTCAGCAGTATTTTATTCATCTAGCCAAGAGCTTTCATATGAGGCTAAGGAGTTCTGTCTGTGTTACTTGATTGTTGAGATATTTAGAAAAATGTGAAAATTATATCTATATAAATTAATATAATAAAACAACAGTTAATATCTATGCACTAGACAGAGGCCAAATATTAATGCAGTTGAATTTGCTATTATGTGAGCTTTAACATGAACTCTTTTAAAACCTTTTACATAGCATGGTTTTGAAATTATTGATGCAAATATGAACAAGCAATAGCTGACACCTAGAGACGTCAGCAGGTGTTAACTGCAGATGCACCTAGAGGAGTCACTCAGATGTAATGATTTTACAGCATGAACTAAAATGTTGCTTAGGGGGGGGCAGCAGTGACAGGGTGATACTCAGACGAGAAGTATCCAGGAAGCTCCCAAGATGACACTTCATGAGGGCCCCCAAAGTGCTAACACTGGCTCTGCGGAATGGCATGACTTAGGAAAGGGATGAACAGTGCAAATTCTTTAAACATGGTGGAAAACTTGGGAGAATCTGATGGGATATTATGTCAGTGGCAAAGAGGTGGATTTTGAAAATGCAATAGATCAAGCTGGCATGCTGACTGAGCTCATTACCTCTGTGATTCCACTTTATTGACTGTGCAGGGCGCTAGCACAGTAAGCTACATCAGACGTATTCAAGGATTTATGAGAAAATAATTAGGGAAGAAGTATAGCACAGAGATAAGACACAGCGTCCAGGTGAGACACCAAAGTGCTTCAGGTACTGGTAATAGTGCAGGCAGAACAACTGACAGACCAGTATAGTCTCTTAAAACTGAAACCATAATGCAGGACTGGAGGTTGGTGATGACATTTCTTTGAATAAGGTAGTTCCAGAAAAAAGCCAGACAAATAAAGTTCTGTAATTTTAGATTGCATGGTGTAAACTTTCCAGTGGCATACTGGCAGAGTTCTTACTTATTTATGACTGACACTGTGACTTCATGCAGTTGAGGTCTTTCCTTTTCCACTCGATCCAGTTCTGTGATTTGACGCATAGTTTTCAGCCAGGCATGAAACATACAGGTGAATGTGTACAAATTACATTTTAAGGGGGCAACATTTTGCCAAGAATACAGGTACTAAACATCCAGGCTTTAAACTCATGAAGAAATGAAAAGGTTCAAGAGTTGGCAATGAAGACAAACACATCCATAGAGATGCACTTGCTATACTGCTGGGTATCACGTGGCTATCATGTTAAAGGACTCTACTATACTTTTAGCATACATGCTATATCTCTAAATTCTGTACTTAGGACATATATCATACCTATAGCTAGTTATGTTAGAGGGATCACAGCTGAGGAGTTTGGTGTACTAATCAGATGTTTCTGGCTACACCTCTGAAAAAGTGACTCTGTAGTGGACAGGGAGCACTATGAATGTGATCTGTCTTGACTTCTTTAAGGTTTCTGACATCATACTTCAGAGCAAGTTGTTAAGAAAATGAAGTGTATGACAAAGGGCTCAAAACAGCAAAATTAAGTGAGAGGAACTTGGCTGATTGACTGAAAACAGAAGGTAGTAGTGGTGGAGAAATGTCAGTAGGGAGAGGAGTGCCAAGGAGTTTATTGTTTATCAAGTTTGTTTCAGACACAGCACTGTGCTGGATCAAAATACTAAGACTATCTTACATTCTGTTGACAGCTGTGTGCAGTAGTCAAAGAATAAGCGGCCAATTATCAGAGAGCAAAGAATAAGTGGCCAGTTATCAGAGAGTAAAGAATAAGCGGCCAATTATCAGAGAGCTCTGTGGGGGCTTATGGCTTACAAAACAGGTAGACATAAGGCAGCTGAAATTTAATGGAAAAATAAGGTGCAAGGTTATATATTGTGGTGGGTTTGGAGAATCTACACGAGACATATGATCTTGATGTAGAAACTACAAGGAGACCATCCAGGTGCAATTAACCATAGGCAAGACTGCATGGCCTTCCTGAAAACACTAGAGGGATAAATGTATCACCAAACACCATCATACTAGGTGACGCCCAAACACCCTAGCCCAAAAGTTCCTGGAATTCATAAACTCAAATGCCATGGAACAACTAGTCACCATCCCCACAAGAGGAGATAACATACTTGATCTCATCATCGAATCACTTACAAATGCCTTCTACAGCACCTGCAGGACTGCATGGATAAGGCAATCCCAAGCAAAAAAAAAAAGACTTGTACCAAAGGCAAGCATCCAGTCTGGTGGACCCCAGCCATAAACAAAACTCTCAAACAAAAAGGGGGAGCTACTACAAGATAGAGCAAAATCCTTAAAAGGTAAGACACCCTTGATCACTATAAGTAAAAACTAAGAGCTCTCATAAAATCATCCAAAGCAAAGACAATCATAAGGCCAGAAACCTGGGAGGAAACTAAATGATGTGAAGATTACTGATCCTACAGACATTGCCAACATACTGGCTGACACCCCAAGGAGATATCTATACCAAACGATTGCAGCCCCCCAAAACATCTCAGCCCAAAGTGAGAACTGCTCTCCAAAGCAAAACACAGCATCCATGGGACCTGATGGTGTCTCCATGAACTCAATGAGGAAAACCCACAGCTAGGACAGCTGTTTAATCAAAGTCTGCAACTGTGGTACCAGAAATTACCGCCCATTAGCTTGACATGCCTTATCTGCAAAGCCATGGAGAGAGATCATAATGGACCCCATAAATAAAGACATAGGAATTTGCAGACTTTGATCCAACCCAGTTGGCTTTTGTCAAAGGCAGATCATGCCTTTTAAACTTGGTTGACAACAGTCACCAAAGCCATTGATGAGGGAAAGGCAGTCCATACAGCCAAATGTCAACCCATACATCACAAGATCAGATGACTGCAAACTGGGCGCAGTAGAAAAAAACACATGACACAGATATCCTTCTCAGAAGGGTCTCAGAAACGGATAACTCCACTGAGCACAGAAGAAGTTATCAGGGACCTGGGGACCCAGGTTGATAGTAGTCTGTCATTCGACACCATGTAGCTAAAGTAGTTAGAAGACCTTCTTCATTGCCCACCTTATCATGAATTACTCATCACTCATCAGACCAATGATTGAGTACATGCCCCATTATTCAGTCGCCACCATTGATGTCAAACCCAGATTTGATGAATATGCTTCACCTCAAAAATCTATCATCAGAGCGCAGATAGCCTAGTATGAACCTATGAACCTATGAACCTATGACAGAGGGGAAAAAGGATCTAGGAGCATAGAGTCCATTAAGCTAAATCAAGTTACGTGATATGAAATGGCAGTAATTAAGGCCAACAAAATGGTGGAATGCATAGCTCAGAGAGTGAACTCCCCAAGATTCTGAGGTCATCCTTCTATTGCAGAGTGCAATGGTACTGTGTCCATTTCTGACAATCAAAGAGAAGATAATTCAGGAGAATTTAATTTGACAGAAAGAGTAAAATGCAGATTTTCTTTGTATCCACAGCCTGCTGACTTCCACTGTTACTTACTGCAACCATTCACCTAGGCACACTTTTATACTTAACTCTGATGTAACCTACTGTTACATGAGTCCCTTTCCAAAGAAGTGACCTGTGGCAACTCTGACCCACATGAAAGAGCAATGGATGATGCAGGATGAAACTGAAGAGAATGTGGCACAGGATGATGATCTGGAACTTTCTACAGAATGTCCCAGGAAATGGAGAACAAAGAATGCGTCCTCAGTTTAGAAAAAAATGATCTAAGAGAAGAGTTGCTTCATTTAATACAGATGGATATATATAGTAAGGTCAATGAAAGAAATAGACTACAGAAGGTCAATAAAACCCCAAAAGTCAGAAGTTTTATAAAACAAATGAACATGCTAATTAGGACCATCCATATAGATTCATATGATATAAAAGAAGTACATAGGATATATTACTGTACAGCAAAATTAATAACAGATAAAGTCTTACCACAAGAACACAGGGTAGTAAGGGAAAGGAAGGGGAGAACTTGAATGTCATCATGAACGTATGAAACAGAGAAAGCAGTTAAGACAAGAAGTGTCATTGTTAGAAGAGTATAGAAGAGGGAACAGATCAATAAAAATACTGAGAAAGACAGACATGATAAAGGCAATGTGCAGTATCAGAACAGATCAGGATCTAGTGTGCACAATCTCAAATAATAAACTAAAAATATCAGCACAGGCAGAAAACTTAGAAGATACACAGATAAATATAAAGAAAAAGTACAAAATAAGCAATTTATTGATGACCCAAAAAGTTTTACAGAGAATTGGGAAACAAGGCAAAAGGAATTTAAACACCACCAAAAAAGAAGAAATAGATACATTTTGGAGAAATGTCTACGAAGATTCTGTGGAACATAACAAAGATGCTAAATATATAGAATTAAAAGAAGAAATAAGAAGATCAAATGTACAGGACATGAAATGGGATGAAGTAATGGCTAGAGAGATTGGAACAAAGTTAAGAAAAGCTCCTAAATGGAAAACCCCAGGCCCAGATGCAGTACCTAACTTCTGGCTAGAAGTATTAACATCTTGCCATGAAGATTTAGCCATGAGTAAGAACTATTTACATACGCATCCTGAACAGACAGCCTGATTAACAACAGGAAAAGCAATGCTCCTACTTAAGAGTGAACCTGCAAGCTATCCTAAAACTTATAGACCAATAACCTGCCTACCAATGATATATAAACTATACACTGGAATTGATGCCAACAGGGTTCATAGTCATTTAGACAAAAACTTAACCATGGCAGTAGAACAAAAGGGTAATAAAAGAACATCATATCGAACAAAGGATCATTTGTTGTTAAATAAAGTCATAATGGAGAACTGTAAAAGAGGGGAAGAATCTAAGTATGGCGGGGACAGACTACAAAAAAAGCACTTCACAGTATCCCACAGTCATGGATAAAAAGAGTGGTAAAAATGTGTAAGATAAACCCTACACTGATTTATTACATTACAGCACCATGAAACAGTGGCAAACCACTTTGCAATTAAGCCATTATAAAGGACAAGTTATTATTCCAGGGATAAAAAATCCAAAGGGGGATATTCCAGGGTGACTCTCTATCACCACTGCTCTTTTGTCTTGCCCTTAACCCATTAAGCTGCCTGCTTAGCAGATTAAGCCATGGCTACAAATTGACTCCCAGAAAACAAGGGATAAAGACCTTGCATCTTCTTTTTTCTTAGATGATTTAAAACTGTACAGTTCATCAGATGAGGAACTGAAAGCACAACTGCAAGTGGTCAAAACTTTTTCAAATGAGATAATAATGTCCTCTTCTCTTGAAAAATGTGCAAAAGCAACCTTTAAAGCAGAAAGCTGCAGCTCCAAGAAAACATCAGTTTGGGTCAAGAATGTGATATAAAAGAACTTGAGCAAAAGGGAGTGTATATGTGTATCTGGGAATTGATGAATGATCAAAATTAAAACATGAACAAATGTGAATAAAACTTAGTAAGGAATATTTTAGAAGACTTAAACTAATACTGAAAATAGCACTGACATCCAGAAAACATTTGTTCTTCCTGTCCTCAGTTACAGTTTTGGAGTGATTGACTGTCCCCAAAAGGTGTTGTTCAGGAAAACAAGATGCTTATCAAATGATTTATAAAAATCAGTGCATATCAAGATTATATATCCCCCTTTCTGAAGGAGGTATTGGCCTCCTTGAAACTGATTACATGTACAGATCTGCATTTGTGGGACTGCATGCATATCTCCTGACCTCACAAGACCCAAACATAGTAAAAGTTTTGAAACATGAGAAGAATAAGTCTAATACGATTTTCCTGCTTAGTTTAGCAGAGGCATATCGACGTCAAGCAGGAATGGAAATCAAACCAGAAGTAGATAAAAATCAGGCACCAACTGAATGTGACAAAAAACAAAACAAAAGAAAGAATATAAGGTGAAGGATCACATAAGAAATCAAGAAAAGTGGAAAATGCATAAATATAACTGCAAATAGAGAAAACTTTTGAAACAACCTCATGTTGATCAGCACTGAACACAAGAATGGTTAAAGGAGTGGTGAATTTAAACCAAAAGATGAAAGGTTAATATTGGTGAACCAAGACAGTGGACTTTGTACACTTCGGTTTACAAAGTTCATTTAATATGTGGGAGAAACAGACAAAAGTAGGTTTTCTAAACAGAATTGGAAACAGTCGCACTTCTTGTTGCTGGCTGTGATATACTAATGGCAGAAGGACTGTATACTGAAAGACATAATAATTTGGCAAGACTGTTTCATTGGGGGTTCTGCAAACATTATGGCACTGAAGTGGCTAAAAAACATTGGAAACATGAGCCACAATGCATTATGGAAAATCATTAAATTTACATTGCATGGGATTACCCATTACCAGCAGTTCAAAAAAATAGATGCAAGAAAACCAGATATAGTAGTACATGAAAAGAAGACAAAAGTAGCATCGATCATTGAAATTGCTACACCCAGTGACTACAGTGTCTTACTTACACAGAAAGACACAAAGACATAAAATATCAGGATTTTCAGGCAGAAATGAGGGCAGTGTGGAAGAAGGATACCCAGACAGTTCCAGCAGCAGTAGAAGCAATGGGTCTTATAAAAAAAGAATTTACAGTTGTACTTAGATATGTTACCAATACATGGAACTCCATACAAATAGCAGAAGGAGTCAGTACTGGGCACATTGCAGGTGCTATGAAGAGTACTTCTGGCTAACAAAGATTGTAACAATACTAATTTTGTGAACTTTAATCATACTTTGACTTAGGAATGGGGTCCATTCCCGTCATGGTATTAGAAACCCAAAAGACTTGGAGAAATAAAAGAAAAGTGAAATAGATCTTGTGGATATGGGTCGAGGCGGTTGGTCAGGTAACTGTATGAGACCACTGGGTTCTGTGACTGAATACACACCACCAAAAACAGTAAACAAAGGGAGGAGGATATAATATGGGTACAAAAAATTTGTTTCAGGTCAGGCAGGAGGGGTAGAATTGTAAAGGAAAAAGGAATAAAGTTAGTAATTAAGAGACAGACATATTCAAGACAGACTTTAGGAAATAATACAGAAAGGTTGGTGGAGCCCTGGAATGTAATGCTTGATGCATAGGTGCAGTGTAAGCCATAAGAGGGGTTTAATGGTATTTTGAACACAGCAAGGGAATGACGAGACAAGTGAATGAATGGTTCATTGCAGCTAGCTCTACCGTTTGGGTGGATTTAAAGACCCTTGATCTTCTATTTTAGGTGGCACCTTCATGTTAATAAGTAACAAAGTGCTTGCACTGGTGTTTAGTTTTACTCCTCAGAAAATGGAAACCTCAAAGTGCTGTCAATAACATTTCAGCCTGCTTTGAAATAAAAAGCATTTTGTCTGGAATTTAGTTTGACATCCACATGAATCAAAATTGACTCAGTTTCATGTAATTCTTTTCCTAAAGGATTAACTTGATTGCGTGATATTATGCTGAATAACATCACTGCACTTCTAGTTGGTGTAAAGTAACCGTTATTGAATATTTAAGTACATTTTTTATGCCTTTTGTACAGATCCAAGTAGGTCTTATTAACAAAGATCCTTGTGGTCAGCAAAATAATCACTGTTTTATTAGCTGATTTCTAATGTAATAATAAGAGAGCTGAGCTTTTTGCAATGCAGTAAAGGATTTGTTCCATTTGTTAAGTTAACACTGCTTCATAACATTTACAAGACGATCATTCACATTAGTTGCTGAAATTGACTTCTTTATCCTAATACTTTGGGGGCTGTAAAAACAGCTTCAGTGATGGCAATAAGAAATGAGTGCATTTCTCACAAAAGGACCATTTTTCTACTTCATATATTATTTTGCCCATTTTGCCTGCACACATTTAAATAAACCACACAAGTAATACATGACCATTATCTATTCGTGCTGCCTATAAATTTTCTTATAGTAAAAATGTATTCTAGGGGAAATGGCAGATCCCCAAACTGCCTTTAGGTTTGTGTACCATGTGTGAGTGAGTGAGTGAGTGAGTGAGTGAGTGAGTGAGTGAGTGAGTGAGTGAGTGAGTGAGTGAGTGTATACAGTGTGTGTGTGTGTGTGTGTGTGTGTGTATGTACATACGTGCTCTTGCATGCACATGCATGCATCCAGCAATGGATTCGCATGTCACTTATGCTTAGCTTCACTGCCTTGCATCCAGTGACTGTCAGGACAGCCTCTCATTCCCTGGTGGCCCTGAAAAGATTGCAACAATACTAATTTCGTGAACTTTAATCATACTTTGACTTAGGTTATTAGAGAATGAATAAATAAAATAACTACTGATACTAACTCTTTCACAAACATTTTGGTACATTTTTTGCCCTCTGTGGATCCTGACCATCTGAGCCCATTTAGGTAGGCACAGCAGGATTTTTTCTTCATGCCTTACTATTATTTTCAGATAGTGCTGAGCTGGTAGGTTTACAACGGACGGCTCTCAGGAGAGTCACCCTCTTCTGAGGGTGATGTTATATCCCTTCATAAAATGATATCTTAAGTGGGTGATGTTACAATGCCACCATAAGCATATAATCTGTCTGACCTTCCATTCTCTGGTCTCCACGCAGAATATGTGTCACTAAGAGGTGTGTGTGTGTGTGTGTGTGTGTGTGTGTGTGTGTGTGTGTGTGTGTGTGTGTGTGTGTGTGTGTTTGTCTGCCAACCTGTTGGTCTGTGCTGTACTGTTTCCCATGAAGCTAAAATATTTTTCTTCTTGGCTGTTTACAGTAGTTCATTATAAACACAGAGAGAGCAGCTGTATCTTGTTTGTTTTAGCAGATGCATAATATAATGATTGTTAATAGACTGACTTCTGTGTTGTGTGTTTATATTTTCATGTGAACAATTAAGCAGCAAATTTCACTGGATTATGCAACATTCTATATTTTACTCAGGTCAAGATGTGTAAAATACATCATACCACACTTTCCAGCAAGGTTTGCAGTCATTACTTAATTTATTTTACTAAACACATATTTAAAATGTTTTTATAAACACATTGCATGCTACTAATTTTGCTTTGGTGGTGTGGCATCATAGGTTTATAGGTGTGTACTAGGCTAATGGCCCTGGGGCCTTTACAAGCCTAGCCATAGGATTACCCTGGCATAGTGCCACCCGACCTTAGTTCCCAGTGGCTCTGTCGAGTAGAGCCACTGGTGTTATCCCTGGGGTGAATTTTCTGTTTCCCATCCACTCATCAAGATTTCTCTTGAAGAGGGTCAGCGAGGTGCTCTGCTTGACATGTATGGAAAGTTTGTTCCATAGCATGGGCAGTCTCTGGGTTATGAACCTGTCCCTCCAGAATGTTCTGTTAATTGTGGTAATGAGGTTGAGGTCTCTGGAGCGAGTGGTGCAGAGGGATTGGGATTTCTTTAGATGTAGCATTTCTAACAGAGCTGAGTCAGACATGGTTTTGTAAGTCAAGAAGAGATCGCCTCTAAGTAGGCGATATGAGACAGAGAATAGTTGGAGTTTTTTGAGTCTGTCCATATAGGGCAAGTGTTTAAGGCCTAGGATCCTCTTTGTGAGGTACTTTTGTGGCCTCTCCATTTGTTGCAAGTGTCTAGTGAGGTACATGCCAAATGGGGCATTGTACTCGATAATTGGCCTAATGAGGGAGGAGTAGAGGGAGACTATGACCTCTGTCTTCCTGGATGCAAAACCCCTAGTAGTGAAATGTGCCACATAGAAGGACTTTCTGACCACAGTGGCAATGTGGTGATCAAAAGAGAGGTTGCTGTCAACCTGTGTTCCCAGATCTCTTATAGCATCTTGTGTGTTCAGTGGACTACCATCAATGTGGTAACTCATGAGAACTGTGTTTTTCCCAAAGGGGATGACGACACATTTTTTGGCATTGAGCTTAAGGCCATGGTTCTGACACCAGTCGTTGGTCACAGTGAGGCCATTCTGTAGGATGTCAACATCACTTGGGGAGTTAATAATAGCTCCCAACTTGCAATCGTCTGCAAACTTTGTCAGCCAGAGTCCCTTTGTGTTGGCCTGGGCTCTAGAGAAGTAAATATCAAACAGAAGAGGACCAAGGACTGAACCTTGTGGGACTCCACTCGTGACTAATCGGCAGTCTGACTTGGAGTCAGCTACTTTCACACTGTGGGTTCTATCTGTGAGCCTGTTTGCAACCCACCTAGTGATATGGGGGTTGATGCTAAGCTTAGTGAGTTTTTCTAAGATTCCTGAGTGGGCAATAGTATCAAAAGCCTTGGCCAGATCAAGGTAGGCTGTATGAACCACCTTGCCTTCATCCACAGCTCTGATGACTGACTCAAAGAAGTTGACCAAGTTGAGCAGGCATGATCTACCCTTCACAAAACCAAACTGTGTGGGATCCAGAGTTTGGAGATTCCCTATATCCTTGTTTATTAGGTCCATGATGATGCGCTCCATAGCTTTGCATATCAGACTCGTTAGGCTAATGAGGCGATAGTTCCCAGGGTCTGTAGTCGCTCCTCCTTTGTGGAGAGGGATAACTGTGGCAGTGCACCATTCTGCAGGGACAAAGCCTGAGGTGAGGATGTGATTGAACAGAGCACACAGGTGAGGTGCCAGTTTACTTTGTAGTTCATGTAGAACATAACCAAGGATATTTTCAGGTCCCATAGAAGCTGTATTCTTGGCCTTGGACAGTGCTGTTTTAACCTGTGCAGTAGTAATACTGGGTGCCTGGCAATCTACTGGTATTGTGATTAGTCCTTTGGGGGGGTAAAGTTGGCACTGAATCTGTCGACCAGTATACTGGCAATATCTGTTGGCTCAGTATAGGAGGTACATTGTGCAATAGCTCAGAGCAAATCTGGGTATTGCTGTGGAGATTCTTTATGTAACCATAGAAGGCCTTGTGGTTTTCTTTACAGATTAACTAATCATTCTGAATGTGTATACATCAATGACACTGTGACATGTCTACTTAAGTTACAGAGCACAGACTGGCTTTTGTATTTTGGAAACAATGGTTCTGCGGTTTCATTTGTGTGTAGCACTTGCAGTACTGGATGGGAAGTTGGGAACTAAGTGACAAAAACAGGATTCAGGTGAATGTGCATATGTAACATGGGGGGGGGGGTGTTGCATTTTTTTTTTGGTTTATTCAGTGAGGGATTCTCTTTGACCTTGCCTGTGGGTATGAAATAGTGGAGAAGTTCAGAATGACAGAATGGGGTCAAAACGGTTCTCTTTTGAGTTCTGCATTCAGTCAGCTGTCTAACACTTTTTACAGGTAAGTAATTTTTATACTTTACCTCTGTTTAGAAATATGATTTGGCCATCTGGATTGAAGGATTGAGATAATTATAATCCCATCCACTGTACAATTATAATAAATTTCTATTTCTTGGTAAGCTAAATATATTGTTACTAAAATAACTGAACAAGGGTTATGCCGACTCTACAGATCTTTGTAAGGCTCTCTGCATGATCCTTTTTATGCACCTTTTCATTTATTCAAAATGACATTTCTGTAACTCTAAAAGGGTTAACTGCGAAGGAGATAAATTTTCAGTTTCTTACAGTTTGGGTTTGTCCAGTAGCTGCATAATTCTGGAATAAATGTTATAAACACCAGTATAAATCAGTATGCTCAAATACATACCTGTAGTTATACACACTTGTATGAATCAGTATGCTTAAAGATATACCTGTAGTTTTACACACTTGTATGAATCAGTATGTTCAAATATATATCTGTAGCTATACACACCTGTATGAATCAGTGTGCTCACAGATATATCTGTAGTTATACACACTTGCATGAATCAGTATGCTCAAAGATATATCTGTAGTCATACACTCTTCTATGAATCAGTATGCTCAAGGATATATCTGTAGTTATAAACACTTGTATGAATCGATGCTGACAGATATACCTGTAGTTATACACACTTGTATGAATCGTTATCCTCAAAGATATATCTGTAGTTATACACATTTGTATGAATATCTGTATCTGCATCTATAAATATAAAAATATCTATACATAATTATATCATTAAATTTTGACAGCACAAAATAGCAAACATCAAAAGGTAGAACACATGACGCAAAATGCACAAGAAACTGACAGCAAACCTTATAGACACTAAAACAGTAAAACCAACCAAATGAAATAAACCAGTAATATAATGCATACTTCTGGAATAACAGTTACATTCACTTGCATGAATCTGTATGCTCAAACACATACCTGTAGCTATATCTATATACTTATATTATCTATATTTATTGATCTATCTATTTCTATCTATATATGATCATATAATTAAATCTTGGCAACACAAAATAGCAAAAATCAGAATACAACAAAACTCAGACAATAGAAATAGTGAAACCAACCAAAATGATGCAGTACTGTATTTACAAATATAATGCACAATTCTGGATTTATAGTTACACACATTAGTATGAATCGGTATGCTCAAAGCTATATCTATAACTATGTCTACATGTCTGTCTTTCTCTCTTGCAGTCTAAATATAATTATATCATTAAATCTTGACAACTCAAGATAACAAATATCAAAAGGTTGAACACATGATACAGAATGCACAAGAAACTGACAACAAAACTCAAGGAACACACAAGGTACAAACACTAAAGAAACAAAAAACGGAACTGACCAAACTGATATTCCACTTGTTTAATATACAAAAGTTTAAAAACAGACTGAGTGCTTTCATCTTAGCAATACAAAGCCTTCATCAGAGTAATTAGTCTGCCATGACAGGGGCTATAAATACTAAAATCTTATCCAATCAAAGCTGAAAATGTTGCAGTAATCAGTGTGATGTCGTTCAGACACAACAATGGTTCTAATTAAAGGCAGAACGTCTTATAAAAACAGCAGATAAAAAACATTTAAAAAATTGTCGCCACAAAATAAACTAGCATAAAAGCAAAACACCATTAGCATCAATAAAAAATATGCAAAATATTGTAAGTATAAATATCAATAAAAGAATAAATATTAAACAAATACTCAAACTAAAGCAGCTTTTTTCTTTAAAAGTGTCATTAATGCCAGGGATAACTGTGGCGTTTTGAGGCAATGAAGCTGGCATATGAAGATGTGTTTGTCCTTGGCACTACAGCAGCCATGCTGGTCAGGCATCCTGCACTTCCCAGCCCAACAACTGTTACATGCCCTGGTCACTACCAGTTCGTAACAAGCTTTCCCACCAGGATGGGCACTCCCCATGCTCCCTGCCAACTCTGCCAGTCACTCAAACCATAGTTTCATTTATAATTCCAAAGTGCTGCATATAATAATAGCTACGCTAATCTCCAGTCTGAGAATTTTTTCTTTAATTTACTTGAGAGCTTCTAAACACTGAAATACTTTAAAACATATCCTGTAAATCTAGGTATTGAAATCTCACACAGCAAAGTCCACTGAATCATAATGTAAAATTTCACAGCAGTAATTGTCATTTGTTTCTCATTCCCAAAGCTAAGTAAATATTGGAAACTGCTTAGTACCTTAGTAAGTCCTGGTTAAACGGATTCAACCATCAACGCTTCTGGTTAATGTATCACTATTTTTTTTAGCTGGAGTGGCTCAAGGTACTGGCTGCTGGGCTGAGTCCTCCCCATCTAAAAAGGTGGTGGTGGGGGAGAAAAGTGCTAACTGAGAAAGTCAACTATTATTTTTAAATTAAAAGCAACAGTTGACTTTCTGTTGTGTTTCAGGTCCTCAGAACTCTGCACATGCGTGGAGTTCCAAGGACATTCAAAACAACAACAAAATTCTGCTTCTTACAATTACTGTACTGTTTTGAAAACAACCCGGCATTAGGCTTTCTAATCATTAATCTGGTTTGATTGACAGCATTTAGCAATGACAGCAGCATCGTTCAATGACTGACTCACCAGATGCTACATGATGTAGTGAGGAGCCCTTTTTATTGGCTCAGACTGCCTCAGGTGACTGAGGCAGCCTGAGTCATGAAGAAGGAAGTAATGTGGTAGAGGAAGCACAAGAGTGGGAAAAGTTTTTTTTTAATTTATTTATTTTAAAGTTTTTTTTTTTTCAGGAACTATGTGTGCTACCGCCAGGATGTGTAAAGAAGATAAGTACTTAAAGTGTGTGCATGTGTGTGTGTGTGAGTGTATGTATATGTGAGTGTGCATACATGGACAAACTACTGATGAAGTCTTTGGGGACATACTACTTAAGGGGTCATTGGGGGAAATTGTTTAATTTTGATGCTAGAGAAGTGCTTGTGTGTATATATGGGCAAACTACAGAAGGGGTTTGTTGGGGGAAATACTTGATGGTCACACCTGTGTAGGGGCAGTTAATATAAATTGCTTAGTCCAATTGCTACCATTTTTAGTTTATTACATTCTGATATCTGAGGTATATTAAGTCAATAAAGTTGGCTTTTATTTGACACAGGGTTTGTCTGTGGATTTAAGTGACTGACACCATTGCCATTTGTTTAAAATAAACTCAGACAAATGACTGGTGACAGAAACATGGCCTCAAGCTGAATACCAAAAAATGCATCATCATCCCCTTTGGGGAGAATGACATCCCCACAAACTATCCCATTAATAACGTCCTAAGCACGCAATCAGTCGTGAGGGATTTGGGCATCCAGGTTGATAGCAACCTGACTTTTGACCACCATGTTGCTTCCGTTGATTGGAAAGCTTTCTACATGGCCCACCTCATAAATAAAGGTATCTGATCCAGGGACAAGGAGGTCATAACATTCCCTGTATTCTTTCCTTATAAGGCCCATTATTGAGTACAATGCCCCTTTCGGCATGTACCTCGCAAAGCACATGCAGCAGCTGGAGAGACCACAGAGGTTCCTCACCAGGAGAATCCAGGGCCTCAAGCATCTACCATACATAGATAGGCTAAAAGCTCTATCTCTCTACTCAATTTCATACAGACTCCTCAGAAGTGACCTCTGTCTGGCATACAAGGCAATCACAGACCCCCACCTTGATGGGACTGCTGCATATCCTCAAATCAAGCTCCACTTGAGTAACTCTCACGCACGACCTCAAACTGGTATGTGACATCAACAGGACTTGTTGGCGTTACAGATTTTTGTCCCAGAGATTCCTCCAACTATGGACTAGACTCTCTCTCCACATCAAGCAGAGTACCTCTTTAACCCCTTTTTAAACGCAACTTGGATAACTGGAAGAGAAGCAGAAAATGTACCCCAGGGATTCCACCCATGTGGTGCTGACTTGTCTAAACATGGGCTAAACTCTTGGCTAGGCTTATAAGGGCCTCAGGGCCAATAGCTTAGTAACCTCTTATGATCCTATCATCCTATGAACATTTTTATTCTGGCTGTGTAGAAGTAGCATGCATATTTTCTTTCACCTTCTGTAACAGTCAAGCATCAGCATTGCACTCAATAAGTAGCTGTCTGTGGTGGTCTAGGCATGATGTATGTGACAGCAACCAAGCCATAGACGAGAGTAAGGTGGTTCACACAGCCTATCTTGACCTCGCCAAGGCTTTCAACACCATCCCCCATTCTGGAATTATAGCTAAACTCCCTAAACAAGGTATAAATCCCTACGTCACAAGATGGGTTGCCAACTGGCTCACTGACAGAACTCACACTGTAAAAGTTGCAGACTCCAAATCTGACTTCAAACCAGTGACAAGTGGAGTACCACAGGGTTCAGTCCTTGGACCTCTCCTGTTTGATATCTACTTCTCTGAAGTACAGGCTAACACAGAAGGCCTTTGGCTAATGAAGTTCGCAGATGACTGCAAACTAGGAGCCATAGTTGAGTCCCCAAATGATGTGGACATCCTACAGAAGGGCTTCAATGAGACAGATGCCTGGTGTCAGAGGTATGGCCTCAAGCTCAATGCCAAAAAGTGCACTGTCATCCCCTTTGGTAAAAACTCTGTACCCATGAAATACCACATAAACGTGTGGTAACAGACCTTGGGACCCAGGTGGACAGTTGTCTCTCCTTTGATAATCACATCGCCACAGTAGTCAGGAAATCCTTCTATGTGGCACACCTCATCACAAAAGGGTTCTCATCCAGGAAAAAAAGAGTACATTGTTCCCCTCTACTCAGACCCATTATAGAGTACAACGCCACTTTTGGAATGTACCTCACAAGACATCTGCAGCAGCTGGAAAGGCCACAGAAGTACCTCACAAAGAGGATTACTGTCATCAAACAGATGCCCTACACCGACTGTCTCATCACCTTCTCAGAGGAGATCTCTGCCTAACATATAAAGCTATGTTAAACCCAGAGCTGCTGAACATGCTACACCTAAAGAAATCCCAATCCCTCCTAGCTACACGCTCTAGGGACCTAAACCTTGTCACCACAATAAACAGGACATGCTGAAGGGATAGATTCCTGTCCCAGAGACTTCCTATACGCGGAAACAAGCTACCCATCTATGTCAATCAAAGTTCCTCATTAGCACTCTTCAAGAAAAATCTTGATGAGTGGATGGGAAATGGGAAATACACCCCGTGGATCACATCTGTGGCTCTACTCGACAAGGGCACAGGAAATTAACTTTCTTGGGTGGCGTAAGCCAGGGAACCTTGTTGGCTAGGCTTACTTAGGCCCTTGGGCTAATAGCCTAGTACCTACCTATGAACCTATGGATCATTGGCAGAGTGTAGCACTGAGTAGTGTTGTCATATAACAGCACTTGGTTCTACTGTTGAGTTTTTGTCTGTTCATTCCTTCCTTCTGTGTGCAGTCTTTTTCTCTGTGTAGACTTTATCCAGGTGCTTTTGTTTCTTCTCTCAGGTACTCAGCAGTATAAAATATGCCTCTGGCCATCTGTTCTTTCACTTTTTTATTCCAATCTAACACCAGTGAGTTACACAGAAGATAACTGTCTTTTTGGAGGGGTAGAAAGGCAGGCACTATTCCCAAAAAGACTGACTATATGTCCTTAGTCATGATTTTTGTTCAGGCCATCATTAAGTCAAAGGTTAGTTAAAAATAAGTCTAAGATGCACCTCAGTGCCTCTACAACTTTAAGATTTCTGGGGTCCTAGTAGACCTCCATCTTAATTCAGGTACTTCCTCCAGACTTAAATTACAGTGGAGTCTTTGTCAGTTACAGAGTGTTACAAGTATGGGGGGGGGTGGAAGGGTGAGATAAATAAGAAAAAGAAAGAAGTCTGGATGGTGGGGGGCAGGATGAGGGGAAAACAAAGGAGGGCGCTGAGGGAATGCAGGGGAGATTACTGGATAACAGGGGGACCCATGGTGTGTTGATTATGGCTAGACATCTACGGTGTATACAGCCAGTAAAGTGGCTATAATGAGTGGGTTTATACTAAAGCAGTCTGTGGATGAAAGTGAATGACCACATCTGTTTGATCACAGGTAAAAGTTACTGACCTGCTGTAATATAGCACTCACTGTATTTAGCTCCATTCATTCAGCTGCTTCCTGCAATTCTTTGGCTTTGTCACCAGCCACCACAGGTTTTAAAAAAAAAGACAAAAAGCTGAATATATGGAGACTGTCAACTGTGTGATGCCCACACGCATAAGAAGTTATGGGTAATTTGGATAGTAGGCTGTTTTCTTAGAAATGTCCAGGGATCATACATAAGAACACGACTACAGTCACTAGATCATATTGAATTCTCATCTACCTTTGGCTCTAGATGTTCCCAATAATAGGAGTAAAAGAAATTATATGACTATAATATACATAAAACGGCCTTATAATAAAGAGAAACTGGTTTTATAGAAACAACAGCTTGCTGCAGTTTAAGAAAATCTGAACATCTGATAGTGTCTAAAGTATGTTCACCCAAAAATATCTTCAAAGTGGTCCATTTGCAGATGTGCAACTACTCACGGCAGCTGAAAAATGCATATAAAGGTGAAATAAAGCATATAACATTGTAACTAATGAAATAATGGGGTGTGCAGTTTAGGGAGTAGCACTTAATCTGAATAAATAGTCAATTTATAAGCAACATGGGTAAACAGCTCTGAAGAATTATGCACAAAGGAAAGAGACCAAGTCTCACAATCCACTCCAAAGGTATTTATTAGCGCTTTCATCACATAGAGACTTCTTCAGATAAACACTCTTTTAGTATTGTGAAGATAACGTTGTAACAGACTTTTTGCGAGTGTAATATCTTGAGACTTCAGTACCTGAAGTAAATATGAGGATAATGAAGTTACGGCATTTTGAGAAGTTGTGCTTTTCTAGAGTCACACAGCTTCAAATTTTGAAGACTGCTCCAATATAAACTGAATTCTGAAACAGAAGTGCAACAAAAACAGACTAGACACTTTTGAACAACAGCTTTTCCTGTTTCTGTTTTCCTGACAAAGTGCTGATGACGTTATCTTCACAATACTAAAAAAGTGTTTATCTGAAGAAGTCTCTATTTATGTGATGAAAGCGCTAATAAATACCCTTGGAGTGGATCGTGAGACTTGGTCTCTTTCTTTTATTTATTTAACATTTGTTAACTGGGAAAGTCCAACTTGGAACAAAGCCAATTTCCAGCGGAGGCCCGGGAAGAAATGCTCCGGATGCATGTCTTTGTAACGTGGGAGAAAAACAGAGCACCCAGAGGAAACCCACACAAATACAGGGAGGACATGCAGACTCTACACAGAAGGCACCCCAGCCGAGAATCGAACTGGAGAACCTCTTGCTGTGAGATGACAACGCTACCGCTACCACTGCACCTTTTGTGCATAATTCTTTGTTGGTGAGCTGTGGTTCTTCATTACCAGCTCTGAAGAATTAACAGAAACATTTCTGTTATAATGCAAATACAAGATGATATCAAGACAGGAACAGCATTTTTCCTGAGATGACAGTATGGCAAACGACACTGACTTCACACCCAGTGTGGTATTTACTACTAATGGTTTCAGGGGATACAAACATTTAATACTTTTGTTCAGTAATGCAATACATGCCCCTTAAAATGTAGCTTCCAGACTGGTTAACAGAAAGAGTTATGCCAGATCCCATAAAACTAGAAGGGGAGGAAATTTGGTAAAGTTTAAGTTACACAATGGGTGCTAATTTCTTAAAGGAGTCTGGAAGGAAAGTCATGAGTAGTGTTTTTCTCTCTCTAGACTGACATGAACACTTAGAAACAAAAAGTGCTCACAGGTGTGGGAGAAACTCTGAAGGGTACCCCTACACACACACATACCCATGCATTCTGCACCTGTCTGGCGGTGCAGAATATCTGGACACAAACTTAGCACTGGATTCACAAAGTCCCACATGAAATGCAGTATAATGCTTAGCACAGGAAGCTACCAACTCACACTGTAAATGGACAGGTATGTTACTGAGACTCAGATAACCATTTCTAAACAGTGTGTCTGTCAGTTTATGCTTTGTGCACATTAAGTTGGTATGAAGGGAACACTGCAACACTGAACACCATTGATTCCAAATATATATTTAACACAGACATAAGCACTGGGAATTTGAACCATGACTTCTACACCTTTCCTCTAGAATTTTGGGCAAAACTTTAAAATAACCAGAGACATATATGTAAAATCAGTTTAAATACAGACAGTTTTCTTTTAGAAAGTTGCTGTACTAGGGGATTTGAAATAATATGCTTTCTGGAGAATATGTGTATGTAACTATGAAGTCGGTCATTATTTAATTAGTTTGTGTTATTTAATGTAATGTTTTCTCTGTGTGTGTTAACTCCAAGAAGACTTTTTAGCCGAGGTACTAAAGTATCTAATAGTGTTTTGTGTGGATAATACATTTTATTTTTTCAGGTGCAGTTTGCTCATTTATTTTGGGCTTTGTCGTATCTGAAACCAGAAATTCATCCCTGGTTTGGCAGCTATGTCTCTAATTGACACAGGTAACCTGTAAATGGTTCATCTCCCGGGCCCATTTTTACACCTATCAAGGGTATCAGAACTTGTCAGAGATTTGGGATGCATGGCTAGGCTTAAAAAGGCCCTTGTGGTCATTAGCCTAGTAATCACTTATGAACCTATGAACATATTATGTGCAGTGTGTGTTTCTGTGTATCTATCAGTCTTTGCTTATTTATGAAATGAGCTTAGAAAACTCTGCTTGACTAACAGATATGAGCAAAATATGTTCAGTACACACCTAACTTATGTCCCTTTACAATGTAACTGTACAACAAAACAATTGTGACATTTCATACATCCATTAATGCATGCAGAGGCATACACAGAACCGTACTACCTGAGCATTCAGTCACATAAGGCAGAATGCCCTCACCCACTGGGCTCACGTATCAACACACACAAGTGTGCAGTGATACAGTTTCAGTGCATGCCCCAGTATCACCATGCAAATATGTGTGTGTGTGTGTGTGTGTGTGTGTGTGTGTGTGTGTGTGTGTGATGTCCACAACACTAAAACTTTAAGTAGAAAACTGCAAGTAAAAGGGTCACACAGAAATAAGTTATAGGCAAAAATATCAAAAAAGACTCTGGCAAACAAGACTTCGTTGTGTGTAATACCATAAACCTCAACACTAAAACTGATGGCAGGTCTAGATGTGTACTTCCAAGGGAAACAGTATATTTTGTACTATAGCATCTTTTGTATATTGCACTCCAGTTTCAGTCGATAAGATATGGCTCCTGAAATGGCACATCGGTTTCCAGTTCTCTTCTGAACTGCTTGTGGCTTTTTATTTGTATTTTACACTGCACTGGCTAAACATAATGCAGACTGTTTCTGAATCCCAACTATTCCATTGGAGCAGAGACAAAACAATGGATAAGAACTAAAGTAATGCATAAAAACATCTGTAGCTCTGCTACATTCCTCAGAGGTCACACGTTTGGAAGGGTGGCAGTTCTTCCATGCCTTGTTCAATAAGTCAAGTCTAAAAATGAGATCTAAGAGACAAATAATAACAGCTCACAAACCCAAGATGGCAAACTAAAAAAAAATCCTTCTGGCAAGCCTTTTTTGACTTTCTGCCAAGGGAATTAGTTAACAGGAATCTGCTTTAGTGTGACGTGCAGGAAGAGAAGGCTATTCAGGAGTGAACAGTGTAAATGGTTTGTCTTCTCACACACTGAAGCATTTGAATCTAAGTGTTTCAAAATAACAAACTTTATGTCCTTAGCAACACACGCCAAGTAGGAGGGAAAACTAAGGAATCCTCTTCTTTCTTCTCAAGGAAAGTACTGAGAATCTTCTGAGGGGAAAGACACGAAACAGATGGACACTTCAAAGTGGATTTCACGAGCTTCACTGCTTCTCCAGCTGAAGGGTCCTCATCTTGAAGGGGAGGAGGAGGTACCATTCCTTTTGTCTCTAATACACAAAAGCTTTACCCCCTTCAGACTCTCTGATGGACAAAGAGTCAGACAGAAGGATGAAGAAGGATGCCTGCTAACACCTCTGAGACAGTTCTTCCATTCCTCCCATGCAGGGGTAACATAAACTTGCAGTCTTTGCCAACACTGTGTGATGTCACCAGGGACAAAGCCTGGGGCTCAGAAGCTGTCATATGATCTATCAGTGTCATGTAACTTAACTGGTGCAGTTTGGCCTCCTGCATCTTTCCATCATGTGATTAACAGGTTTGTTAAAGACCTGCTTAGAGATCAATAAGGGCAAGAGCCAGAAAACAGGTTCAGCACAGCCTATGGAAACAGTGTTAACTCTCAATGGCAAACAACGTACCTCTCAATTCTCACTGATTTTCAGGGACATCCCTGATTTTTACTCAAAGTTTAGCTCTGTCTCTCTTAATCCCTCCTAAAACTGATGACTTTTGGAGAAAAGGTGGTGAATTACACTTAATAAATAATGACAATAGAGTTATAGAATTTTTACTTCAGAAAGTATATATTAATTCACATTCTTTTATTCTGTCAGTGTTTCAAGTCAATTGTACTAATATTTTAGAAGTGTCCCTGATTATTTCTGGATTTGTCCCTAAATGGTTTAGAACTATGGTAAGCAAAGACATATGGGGGAGATAAGGATTCAAAATTATGAAAATGCTTAAAGCTGAGCACTAAAACAATAACGTTTTTGACACTGCTAGCTCTTAATTTTATTTGTATATAATTTCGATTCCTTACATTGTCTATATACTGTTTCCTAAACTTACTGATCATTCCTGTACTTCACTTGCATTTTAATTTTGATTTACTAATGTAAGTAATGTGCGTCTTGTGTTACACTGCTTGCCTAAATTGTGGCTGGAAAAGATCTTGTACCAGCCCACTCACCTGGTTAATAAATATTAAATAAACAAATAAATAAATAAAACATGCAGTCAGGATATTAAAAAAACAAAATATACGTCACATGCCAACATAAGTACAAAAATTAAATAATCAGACAACAATAATAAATCCTGTGGTAGATATAAGAACTGTTCAACATGGTTGTCAAACAATAATCTTCGTATTTCTCTACATACATCAGCAATCCAGTGACACAGACAGAATTGCTTAAGCTTACAGCTGTATTAAGAAAATGCTGCTGGCAGTAACATTCCTCAAGAGGAAGCAAGAAGGCCCAAAAACTGACACCCAGTCCCTCAGCATTAGCCAGTCATTGAGGACAGCGCCAGGACTTTATATCTTCAGCACAAACTCCAACCTCCTGATGCCACAAATAGCATAAACTGAAAGCAGCAAGACAGACAAACCCCTCAAAGCTTCATGCCTAGCCAAGGTTTCCGCCTTGGATGTGTTTGGCTGGAACTTATTACTGGTGAGTCAAAGGTGCAATATGACAAGAGAATACTGGGTAAATCTGCATAGCATCAACATTACAGTTGTAGGCCAAATCTCTCCTTCTAACAAGATCCCAAAGTGACTTTATAAGCTTTGTCAACAGTAAAAAAGTCAAGACTGAACCTTGCAACACTCCATATTCCACACAGTAAGAATGAAAGACACTTTAACTTGAAATTATCCTCTTGGTGCATCCAGAAAGGCTGGAGAAACCCTTTCTAGCTCCTTAAGAAAGAGACCACAGTAAGAATACAAATTTCTAACAGTATATCATGACTGATAGCAGTAAAGTACAGTTGTGTACACTTACCATAAATGTAGATGTTTGAGTGTATTCATTGTTGCAGTCATCACGCTTGGGTTATCTGCCTGCAGGTAGCCCTCAGTCGGCCCAAATACCAGAGACTTAGTATTTCTGTATCGGTTGCTGTCACTTCAGGACTGATGTCAGGTCATCAGGGGTATAAAAACAGACAGCAGACGCCATTACATCAGTTTTTCTTGCCCCAAATGTCAGAAGCCCCCAAATAGGGAGCTAAGTTATGGTGGAAAAAACACCACCAGTAAAAAGTAAATACCAATACCCTGTAACGGGTGAGTAATAGAGATAAAGAAGGTGAGAGAGAGAGGGACAAGGGGGCTGGAGAACTGCAACAATGAATACACTCGAACATCTACATTTATGGTAAGTGTACACAACTGTACTATGTTCTTCATGTTTCACTGTTGCAGTCATCGCACTTGGGTTGATTCCCAAAGCTGAAGAATGGGTGGAGGCAGTCAAGAAGTGTTGGGGCTGGCTAGTATGCCCTGCAGGACTGCTGTAGCAAAATCTGCCCTGGATTTGGAAAAGATAGGTAGGAGGTAATGCTTGGTTAAGGTATGAACAGAACTCCAGGTAGCAGCTTCCAGAATGTCCCTGGTAGGGACTACCCTGAGGAACGCTGTAGAGGTAGAAGTTGCCCTAGTAGAATGTGTTCTGACCCCCTGAGGGGTTGGTTTCCCATGGTGTTTGTAACAGAAATTGATATGTTGTGCTATCCATTTGGAAATAGTTTGTTTAGTTATGGCCTTGCCCTCTGCCCCTGGTGCAAAGCTGACTAGTAACTGGTCAGATTTTCTGAAGAGCTTAGTCCTGTCAAGTTAGAATCTGAGCTGTCTGTGCATGTCTAAAGAGTACAGGATCCTTTCCCCTTTATTTTGAGGATTAGGAAAGAAGGTTGGCAAATGGATAGATTGGTTGAGAGCTACACTGGACACCACTTTAGGCATAAAAGTAGGGTTAGTTCTGAGGGAGACCCTGTCAGCATGAAAAATAATGAAGGGTTCCACAGCCATAAGTGCTTGTAGCTCAGACACTCTTCTAGCTGAAGTGATGGCCAGAAGCAAGGCTGTTTTCCAAGAGTGAAATTTTAACTCTGCTGATGCTGCAGGGTCAAAGGGGGGGGGTGAGATTTTCCTGTACAAAGTTAAGGTCCCAAGCAGGGTGGGTGCTCTCCTTGGTGGCCTTAAGTTGTTGGCCCCTCTCAGGAACTGTTTGATGAAAGGGTGAGAGAAGAGAGGTGGCTCAGTGTTGTAATGAGCTGAGATGGCAGAGGCATGGCTCTTAATGGAAGAGAAGGAAAGGCCTCTGTGGAGTAGATCTGGCTAGGTAATCCAGGATTAGAGGTAAAGAGGACAGAACTGTGTCCACTCCTTTAGACTGAATCCAGGAACAATACATTTTCCACTTATCATCATAGGATTTCCTTGTACTGGGTCTTCTGGCTTCCAGAATGACGTCCAGTACCTGCTTGCTTAGGCTGGTGACTGGGGGAGAATTCAAGGAATCATAGGTTCAGGGTTTGCAGTTGCAGATGCAAGATCTGTCCCTCCTGCTGAGTGAGGAGGGTTGGGATCTGAGGTAGATGCCATGGTGGCACCGGTGACAGGCTGCACAGTAGTGGGTACCAGTGCTGGCGTGGCCAGTCTGGGGCAATCAGCATTGCCCTTGTTCTGTCCTGTCTTATCTTGAGTAATATTCTTGAAAGAAGAGGCAGGGGGAAAGCATAGACTGAGAGGTAAACCCACTGGAAGGATAGTGCATCCACATTCCATGTCCGGCTGTGAGGTGTCCTGGTGCAGAATTTGCTGATCTGGTGATTGTAGGGGGGAGGCAAAGAGGTCCACCTCCGGTATCCCCCATTTTTGGGTTAGCAGGCTGAAAGTGCTGGGGTCTAATTGTCACTCATGTGGGTCTATGAGATTTCTGCTTAAGTTGTCTGCCAGAGAGTTTTGTTTGCCTGGCAGGAATTGAGCTTGCAGATGAATAAGCATGTCCAAGGCTGTGTTCCACAGTGTCACGGCTAGCCTGCAGAGTGGGTAAGAGTGGGTTCCCCCTTGCTTGTTGATGTACCGCATAACTGTGGTGTTGTCTGTTTTATTAGCAGGGTTCCTGGTGAGAGTAGGGATCTGCAAGCTGACAGAACTTGCTGAACAGCTAGCATCTCTTTTTGGTTGATGAGCAGATGATTTTGACTTGGGCTCCAGTGGCCCTGAATGCACTTGTCCCCCAGATGTGCCCCCCCAGGCAAAGTCTGATGCATCTGTGGTTAGGGTCTGGTTGGCATGGGGTTGTGTACAGGGAAGCCCCTTGTTGTGGTTGCATGTTGCTGCCCACCAAAGAAACTCTGTCCTTAGACAAGGTATGATTGGTATGATGGTTTCCAGGACCTGGGAATGTTGGCACCAAAGACTTTTCAAGTACCATGGAAGTTTCCTCATATGCAGTCTGGCATATGGAATTAGTAGAATGCAAGATGCCTTGAACCCTAGAGCCAGCAGGATTTTCCTTGCAGATAGCTGGGTTCTGGTGGCCATTTGAGTGAAGTAGCCTGTTAGACAGGCTTGTTTTTTTGGAGTAAGGAATGTCATCTGGGAGGCTGTGTCCATGCTTGCTCCCAGGAATACAATCTTTTGACTGGGGACTAGTTTTGATTTCTTTTTGTTGACAGTGTACCCCAGGGAGGTTAAAAGGTTCTTTACAAATGTCAGGTGCTACATCAGCTTTTTTTGTCTGCCTGAATCAGGCAATCATCCAAGTAAGGGTATATTTGAATCTTTCTCTGTCTGCAATAGGCAATGGCTGGAGCCAGGCATTTTGTGAATACTCTGGGAGCAGTGGATAAGCCAAAGGGAAGTGCAGATAACTGATAATGCATAGATCCTGCCATGAAATGTAGATATTTCCTGCATCATTCCCTGATAGGGATGCACAGATAGGCTTCTTTTAGGTCTAGGGTGGCTAACCAGGCCTCTTTGGACAGCATAGAAAGAAGCTGCTGAAGGGTTAGCATTTTGAATTTTGGTACCATTAGGAAGGTGTTTAGAATGGAAAGATCTAGAACTGGGCGCCAAGTGCCCTCTTTTCTGGGTACCAGGAAAAGTCTGGAATAAAACCCTTGACCTATCTGTTCTGCAGGAACAGGTTGAATTGTCCTTATGGACAGCAGGGATTAAACTTGGTTTTGTGCCTCTGCCCACTGGTTTGGAGGAAGGTCTGGGAACCCTTTCAGGGTTGGCAGTGTATGGAAGTAAAATTTGTACCCCTGGGATACAATGTTGAGGACCCATCAGTCTTTGGTGATGGAGGTCCAGTTTTTTGCATGGTGGGCAAGTTTTCCTCCTAGGGGTACGAGCAATTGGGCAGAGGTGAGGAGTGGAGTTGAGAAGTCATTGTGAATTCTTTCCATAAGGGGGTGGCTTAGCACTCCCTGTTTTAGAAGTGGAGGTACTCCATTGCTTAGATCTCTGGATACCCTGAGACTGTAATCTGGGGGGTCTGTTTGCCCTGGGTCTAGTCAGTACAAAACCAATGACTGCTGCCCTGCAAGATGCTTCTAGGGCATCAAACCCACATTGCAAGGTAGGCTTGCTGACTTGGCTTGCAGAATGCATAAGCTCCTGTAATTCTTTATTTTCTGCACAATCTGTAAAGGTAGATAATTTGTGCTTAATAAGTTCCATAATATGTTGCTGGTATTTCAGCATGTGAAACTAGCAATTCAATGCTCTAATGGCTAGAGTTGCAGAGGTGTATACTTTTTTTACCCCATCTGTCTAAAGCTCAGGAATCCCTGTCCGAAGGGGTGGGATTTTTAGCCGTAGTTGCTTTTATACCTTTAGGCCCTTGGGAAATTACCTCTGGGTCAGCATTAGGATTTTTGAAAAGAAATTTGTGAGAGTCAGACTCTGTAGTTCCTGTCTGGTTTCCTTGGAGCAGGAGGTAACGTATCAGGAGTCAAACTGGATTCCATAAAGACATCATCCACAATATCCAGAACAGGAGGGATAGCTAACGGTCTATGTCGTGGCAAATCTAATAATTCTCTGAGTCTCTTTTTGGACTGAGGATAATCCTAGCATTCCCACTGGAAATGCTCTTTTAAAGTATGAAAGGTTTCACCAAAAGAAAAATCCTCTGGAGGGGAAGCAGAGGGAATGGATTCCTCTGCATCTGAATCCTCATAAGCAGATAAAGGCATGTCTTCATATTCAGAAATGTCAGCGTCGTCAACTCAGTTAAAGCTGCTGGGGACAGGTCTCTTTCTCTTAGCAGGGGAAGGCTGGTATGATCAGGTCTTCTGCCATTTTAAGCATTTGAGATTGTGGCAAGGAAGCAGGTGCTTGAGATTGGGTCATCATTTTTTTTTTAGGCGTAGCTCATACTCTTGGCCTTAGAAACTCGGTAGGTTTAGACAAAACTGAAGATGCGAAAGAAGTCATTGGTTTGTGTTGAGTATCGGTAATGTGAAGAACTTCCTCAGAAGCCAGTGCCTGCACAGCGGCTCCAGACCCATTCAAGGTAGAGACATCCGCATGTTTCCTTAGTCAAAGAAGAGTCTTGCGGTACACCGGACTCTGAACGGGTCTCAGTAGCGGCCTGCGAATCCATCAAAGCGGGCATCAGGGGCTGCAAAAGCACCGGCGAACTGGCGACTAGCTTAATGGAAGCATAGTCAGCAGTTTTGGACCTGTGTGGTCTGTCTCTGTCTTTAGTCGGATGGCTTACCGAAGCCATTTTGGAATATGGAGATCAAGAGTGAAAGTATTTAGTGACAATTAGGGCCCAATGACGAATAGTTCGGGTGTTGAAAAAAGCACAAAACCGACAGCGAGGAACGTCGTGGTCTGGGCCTAAACAGGTGACGCAGTAAGAATGGAAATCTTGATGTGGTATTTGCTTTCCATAGGCGAGACAATTGTTAACTTTTTCTGACATCGGTTAGAGCAAGAAAAAAGGATCCCCAACGGGATACTTAGCTTTAGAAGACTTCAGGATGATTCAGTTCGGAAACGAAAACTCAGGTAGCGGCCGACTGGCACTCATGCAAACTGCTTCTGCTTCGGGCTCCTCAGCAAGAAAGACTGATGTAATGGCGTCGGCTGCCTGTTTTTATACATCTGATGACCTGATGTCAGTCCTGAAGCGACAGCAATCAACGGCAGAAAAACTAAGTTTCTGGTATTCAGGCCAACTGAGGGCTACCTGCAGGGAGATAACCCAAGTGTGATGACTGCAACAGTGAAACACGAAGAACATCTGCCACAGAAAGATAGAGGAGGACCAAAATGGAATTAAAAAGCATTAGTCTATAGCCATAAGAAGATCGCTTGGTGTTCTGATTATTACTGTGGCAAGAAGTCCAGACTGATATGGGTCTAGGAACCAAGTGTCCGTTAAAAGAAGTTGTGCATAAACAATGTTATCAAAGACCTTACCTAAGACAGGAGGGTTATTTTCTTAGGTGGACTTCAGCAATGATAGCAAAATCCCAGTATTCAAAAAAGATTTTAAAATATAACAAATAAAAGGTCCAGGCACATCCAGATAGGCAGTAACCAGTCTGGAACGACAGAGATTAAGCCGACAGATAGCAGGCTGCCTAACCTGATATCTTGAGCTTGAGCGCAAGAAAATCTGGATGATTTATCCTAGCACTCAAGGTCAGACCTAGAAATGTGAGCGAGAGACTCAAAGGCCTGCTATTCATCTTAATTAAAGCACTCTTTTCAAGGGTGTCAAGTTGCCACAGTGCATGATGGGAGGTGCTTCAACATTCAACTTCAAATCTGTCCATGCATTTGGAGTGGGACAATGAGCATTCCCAAGAGAATGATGGCATTACTGACAAATAATTGGAGGTTACCAAAGAAGCAATGGACATTGAAGGGAAACCGGGCTAGGGCTTAGAGCTTGACTCCTCCAGTCATACATACTCTTTTTAAGGATTTCTAGACCAGACCTCCTGCTGGTCCTTGCACAAGGTCCACTCAAAGTTACTAGTGCTGAGCACATTTAAATAGTTCATGTTTCTCTCTCTCTGTTGTCAAGGCTGTAAAGTACTGAAACGTCTTTCAAGCTGATGAGGTCTAACTCTGGTCCAAGGTATAAAGCAGTAGCTTGTCTAGTAGTTCTGACATGTGAGCTGCTTATCACAGTAGCTCTTTTAAGGCTATTAGGTTTTTAAGGTTTAAATGCAAGAAATTTTCAACAACACATTTTAGGAAAATACCCAAAATACACTGCTAGCTAGATGGAAATAGGCATTCCAGGGTGAAGGCATCCCTTAGCTCTGACACAAATATAGCACTTGTGGTCTGGTGGATTAGCAAGGAGGAAGTAAGGACAGCTATGAAGAGGATGAAGAATGGAAAGGCTGTTGGTCCAGATGACATACCTGTGGAAGCATGGAGGTGTTTAGGTGAAATGGCAGTGGAGTTTTTAACTAGAATGTTTAATGAAATCTTGGAAAGTGAGAGGATGCCTGAGGAATGGAGAAAAAGTGTTTTGATACCGATTTTTAAGAATAAGGGTGATGTGCAGAGCTGTAGTAACTACAGAGGGATTAAATTGATCAGTCACAGCATGAAGTTATGGGAAAGAGTAGTGGAAGCTAGGTTAAGAAGGGAGGTGATGATTAGTGATCAGCAGTATGGTTTCATGCCAGGAAGGAGCACTACAGATGTGATGTTTGCTCTGAGAGTGTTGATGGAGAAGTACAGAGAAGGTCAGGAGTAACCCTGTGTCTTTGTGGACTTAGAGAAAGCATATGACAGGGTGCCTAGAGAGGAGTTGTGGTATTGTATGAGGAAGTCGGGAGTGTCAGAGAAGTATGTAAAAGTGGTACAGGATATGTACGAGGGTAGTGTGACAGTGGTGAGGTCTGCGGTGGGAGTGACGGATGCGTCTAAGGTGGAGGTGGGATTACATCAAGGATCAGCTCTGAGACCTTTCTTATTTGCAATGGTAATGGACAGGTTGACAGATGAGACCAGACAGGAGTCCCCGTGGACTATGATGTTTACAGATGACATTGTGATCTGTAGTGTAAGTAGGGAACAGGTGGTGGGGACCCTGGAGAGGTGGAGATATGTTCTAGAGAGAAGAGGAATGAAGGTCAGCAGGACTAAGACAGAATATATGCGTGCAAATGAGAGGCAAGACAGAGGAATGGTGAGGATGCAGGGAGTAGAGGTGGTGAAGGTGGATGAGTTTAAATACTTGGGCTCAACAGTTCAGAGTAATGGTGAGTGTGGAAGAGAGGTGAAGAAGAGAGTACAGGCAGGATGGAGTGGGTGGAGAAGAGTGTCAGGAGTGATTTGTGACTGATGAGTACCAGTAAGAGTGAAAGGGAAGATCTACAAGAGGGTAGTGAGACCAGCTATGTTACATGGGTTGGAGACAGAGGCACTGGCAAAAAGGCAGGAGTCAGAGCTGGATGTGGCAGATTTAAAGATGTTAAGATTTGCACTGGGTGTGACGAGGGTGGACAGGATTAGAAATAAGTATATTATAGGGTCAGCGCAGGTTGGAAGGTTTGGAAACAAAGCCAGAGAGGCAAGGTTTGGACATGTGCTGAGGAGGAATGCAGAGTATACTGGGAAAAAGATGCTAAGGATGAAGCTATGAAGCTGCCAGGTAACAGGAAAAGAGGAAGGCCTAAGATAAGGTTAATGGATGTGGTGAGAGAGGGCATGCAGATGGTTGGTGTGACAGAGCAAGATGCAGAGGACAAGAAGAAATGGAAACAGATGATCCGCTGTGGAGACCCCTAACGGGAGCAGCCGAAAGAAGAAGAAGGTCTGGGGGGTGGTGTGTGTACTCTGAGCATGGGTATTAAGGACATGAATAACGGACCAAAGAGTTTCATCCACTACAGAGGGCCCCATGAAGTAAACTCTGTTTTTTACAGTCCTGATTATGGTAGCATACTACAAGAACTCCACAAATTATTCCCCTGCATCCAAGGCCAATACTCTGTAGGAAATCACCAGGGGTATCAGTGGTGTTCTATTGTCATTACCTACTTCAGGGATCCTTGAAATGACAAACTGGTTCTGTATCAGGCCATTAACTTGTGAAATGTTGTGCTGTTAAGCCATAATGCTTCAGTAACCGTCTCACGTGTGCCTTCACAAAATAATCCTTATAGAAGTAATAGATTCAGTGACCCACAAAAAACATTATCTAACATATTGACTTGTTTCATCATCTAAGTATCGTCTACTAAGCAAGACATCCTGTCACAGCCTCCTCCTCCTCCTACAGGATATTCACTATGCCTTTCAAATTACACATGACCAGTCTGTGCTCATTTCTAAACTACAGCCATCTGAACAGTAATAAGTCTGTCCGCACCATGATAGTCCTCTGTGTTTGATGGAATAGGTCTAGTACCTTGTCTTTTAAAGTAAACTGTGAGCATACCACCACCACCAAAGAACTGCAAAATACACATCTTTTCTGCTGTGTTTAATGTTGACCTATCTTTAAAACAGTGCATATCATTACAGGCGTTTATTCCGTTTCTTCTACATGCACACAGGCCTAAGTGTAAGACTTAGGCAAAAAGCTGTTTTCAATTTTACAGGGCTGCAAATCTGCAAGTGATTACTGGCTGGGTTGTGTTTATTGAATAAAAGCACTTAAGTATTATGTTTATGAAGGATCCGAAACATTAAAATCCAGAAAAAAACAATTATTTTTATAGAATACATCTGCAAGTAATGTAGACTCATTTTGTTTTTAAATTTCATTTAACAGGCTTACTAGAGCCCAAGAAGGCAATGACTCAGATCACTGGGAATAATTCTGAAAAGCCAACCTCAATGTAAATAATTGCAACAATAATACAACAGCATTCATATGCCAAAGTAGTGGTGGTTTTCCTGACTAGTCAGTTCTCTCTAGTTGGCACAACCCTTCATTCTAGCAGTAAGGTTAACAGAAGCATTTTTCATTCCTTTCTCACTGAGATGTAGCCAGTCTGAGCCAAAAACATTTATAGTTTCTTAGGACTGGCCATCACCATTCCTTAATAATGAAAACTACAGCAATTATTACTTGGCCTGTTTTTTGGAGCATGGGGCACCCACCTGGGTGAGTCATATGTGGGAGAACACTAACAGAAAGATTCTGTTCTATAAGCTGAGCACTCTCCACATATGGCTTCCTATCAGAAGTGCCTTATCTGATGCTGGAACACTTACAGAATGAAAATAAATAAATAAATTGGAAATCTCAAAGTAAATGGTGATTCAAAGAAAGCAAACAAAAAAAACTGCAAAGTCTGAGACTCAGTGTTACACTTTAAAGCATTTTAGCAGCGGGGCATTTCTCCCCAACACCCCTGATGTATGAGGCTCCACGCATTCTGATATTTACCTATACTAAGTCTGAAATCACTATGGCGTAGGATCACAGGATCATAGGAAGTTACTAGGCTATTGCCCCTGAGACTCTTACAAGCCTAGCTAAGAGATTACCCCATGTTTAGACAAGTCATCACCCAAAGCCCCTGTCCAGCAGGGACACAGGTGGAATCCCAGGTGTGTATTTTTGTTTTCCCATCCAGTTATCCAGGTTGCGCTTAAAAGGGATAATGAGGTACTTTGCTTGACATGGAGAGGGAGTCTATTCCACAGATGGAGGAATATCTGGGACACATATCTGTCCCACCAAGTCCTACTGATGTCATAGACCAGGTTGAGGTTGCGTGTATGGGTTGCTCAAGTGAAGCTTGGTTTGCAGTTTTGCAGCAGTCCCATCAAGGTGGGGTCTGAGAATAATTTGTATGCCAGACAGAGGTCACCTGTGAGGAGTCTGTAGGAGACTGAATAGAGGGACAGGGCCTTTAGCCTATCTGTGTAGGGTTGATGTTTGAGGCCCTGGATTCTCCTGGTGAGGAACCTCTGTGGTCTCTCCATTTGCTCCATGTGCTTTGTGAGGTAGATGCCGAAAGGGGCATTGTACTCAATAATGGGTCTTATAAGGGAAGAACACAGGGATGTTATGACCACCTTGTCCCTGGATGAGATACCCTTACTAATGAGGTGGGCCATGCAGAAAGCTTTCCGTACAATGGAAGCAACATGATGGTCAAAAGTCAGGTTGCCATCAACCTGGGTGTCCAAATCCCTCATTACTGATTGCGTACTTAGGAAGTTGTTATTAATGTGACAATATGTTGGGACATCACTCTCCCCAAAGGGGATGATGATGCATTTTTTTGGGATTCACTTTGAGGCCATGTTTCTGACACCAGTCATTTGTTTGGGTGAGACCCTCGAAGGACATCCACATCACTTGGGGAATTGATGACTGCTCCCAGCTTGCAGTCAACTACAAAGTTGGTCAGCCATAGCCCACTGGTTATGGCCTGCACCTCAGAGAAGTATATCCCGAATAACAGAGGCCGCAAGACCAGTCCTTGGGGTATGCTGCTCGTCACGGGTCTACTGCTTGAGGTGGCTTCCCCTATTTTGATTAGGTGGGTTCTATCGGTGAGCCAGTTTGCTACCCATCTGGTAACATGGATTGATGCCTAGTGGAGCGAGTTTATCTATTATGCCCATATGGGGAATAGTGTCGAAGGCTTTGGCCAGGTCAAGGTAGGCGGTGTGCACCATCTTCCTCTCGTCCATGGCTTTTGGTGACTGTCTCAAAAAATCGAACAGATTTAACAGACATGACCTCCCCTTGACAAAACCAAACTGTGTGGGGTCGAGTGTTTGGTGGTTGCCAATGTCCCTGTTAATGAGGTCCATGATAATCCATTCCATGGCCTTGCAGATCAGGCTAGTTAGGCTGATGGGTCTATAATTTCCCAAATTGGTGGATGCTCCACCTTTGTGTAAAGGAATGACAGTGGCCATCTTCCACTTAGCAGGGACAAAGATGGTACTCAGGCTTTGGTTATATAGGGTGCCTAGTGGTGCTGCAAGTTCATGCCTAAGTTCATGTAGGATGCAGCCTGGGATGTCAGAAAGTCCTTCTATGTGGCTCATCTCATTACAAAAGGTTTCTCGTCCATGAAGAAAGAGGTCATAATCCCTCTCTACTCGTCCCTCATTAGACCTATTATAGAATACACCACCTCATTTGGTATGTACCTCACTAGACACCTACAACAACTGGAAAGGCCACAAAAACACCTCAATAAGAGGACCTTAGGCCTTAGACATATGCCGTATATGGACAGACTCAAAAAAACTCCAGCTATACTCTGTCTCTCATCGCCTATGATCTCTGCTTGACCTACAAAGCCATGTCTGATCCAGAGCTGCTAGATATGCTACACCTAGAGAAATCCCAATCCCTCCATGCCACACGCTCCAGGGACATAAAGCTCATTACCACAATAAATAGAACATGCTGGAGGGACAGGTTCCTAACCCAGAGGACTTCCCATACTCTGGAACAAACTTCCATTCACGTCAAGCAGAACACTTGGATCTATATTAGAATACCGAACATTCAATATTTTGAGTGTTCTAATATCGACCCATTTTCAGCTGAAAATATTGAAGAAACAGAAAACCAATTTTATTTCCTAGGGAAAGAATTTGGTTGTCCGTTTCTGTTGCTTTGGTATTTTCAGCGCTGTGATGGAAAGTTACGGGTCAGGTTCAGGTAAGTGTGCAATTGTGTGGATGTGAGGGTTAGGGCGCTGGTCAGGTAAGTGTGTGACTGTGTGGATGTGAGGGTTAGGGCGGGGTAGGTGAGTTAGCATTAGGGCGTGGGAGAGGTGACTGTGAGATAGTGACGGACCTTAGGGTTAGGGTTTGGGTTAAGGTAAGTGGATAGTTAGTGGTGTATGTATAGTTTAGTGTAGGTTTAGGTGTATGTGTGTGGATTGCTGTTTGTTTGGTTTGGTGTGCTTGTGTTTTGGAACAGCGATTTTTTTCCCTAGGAAAAAAATTTGCTGTTCTGTATGTTCGATGTTTTAAATTTTCTATTCATAGGGTTCGATGTTAGAACACTCAAAATTTTGAAACACTTCACTGGCCCTCTTTAACAGAGATCTTGATGAGTAGATGAGCAATAGGAAGTTCACCTCGGGGATCACTTCAGTGGGCTTGCTTGGCAGGGGCACTGGGAACTAAGTTTGGGCGGCATGATGCCAGGGAATCTTCTTGGGCTAGGCTTATATAGGCTCCAGAGCCATTAGGTTAGTACACGCCTATGAACCTATGTAATCAGGTCCCATGGAGGCTGTATATTTTGCTTTTGAGGGGGCAGTGATGACTTGTTCCCTAGAGATAAGGGGTGGGGGCAGGTACTGGGGATGTCCTGATTTACTGATGGGGGGACAGAGGGGGAAGTTTTCACTGAATCTGTCAGCCATTAGATTGGCTATATCCACAGCATTTGTGTATGTGGTGTCCTTCACCATCAGTTCTGAACAAATCTGGATGCTTTCTTTGAGATTGCTGACATATGTGAAGAAGGCATTATGATCATTTCTAGTAGATGTGGCCAATTTGGACTCAAAGTTGGCTTTAGAGGATTTCACTAGTGCTCTTTCATCCTGTCTGTCCAAAAACTTCTCCACTAGATTGTCTTCTGCTTTTCTGCACATGTGCCTGAACCACCATAATCTGTTCTCTTTTACCTTTTCTGCAATTGGATCTACTGTGGCTTCTGCTCTTGTGTCCTCCTTTATTTGTCTGTTCCCCAGTGTACATCCTACCACTCTTTCCAGGCACTTCATCTCCATCACCTCTAGCTTCCTCAACTGCTCTACCTATACTGCCCAGGTTTCTGTACCATACAATTGGCACTGGTTGCACCACTGTTTTGTACACCTTATTTTTCAGCTTCTTTGGAATTGTTCTGTCATACACTACCCCCAGCATTCTGTGCCCATTAGCTGCAGTCCCTCTGATTCTAGCTTTGACCTCCTCATTCAGACTTACCTTCTCCTCCACCACTCTTCAAAGATACTTGAAGCTGTTAACCTGTTCCACTATTTTTCCTTCTATCTCATTTCTCATCTTCTGAACTCCACTATTTGCTGCCATTACAACTGTCTTATCTATGCTCAGCTTCATTCCATGTGCCTTCAGTTTTGCATTCCATTCTCCTATCCTTTGCTGAAGTTCTTGAACAGAGTCTGCCTGTAATGCCACATTGTCTGCATACAGCAACTTTTTTGATCGGTACCCTCTAATAAGTTTGCTAATGTAGTCCATCACCAATATGAACAGCAGTAGAGTCAGAGCTGAACCCTGATGCACACCCACTCCCATGGGGAACCCCTCTGTGAGACCGAACAGTGTTCTTACTTGAGTCAAAATAATGAGCACTAATTCTACCAATGTTTCTGTGACTTCAAACCACTGCAGGACTGCCCCAAATCAGTTTTCTTGGGACCTTGTCATATGCTTTCTCCAAGTCTAGGAATGCCCAGCTAGACTCTTTTCTCATCTCTAGCTTCTACTCAGCTATCTGTCGCACTGCAAACATCGGGTTAGTTGTGCTGCAACCTGATCTGAATCCACAATGCTTGTCTCCCATCTTATTTCTACTACTCTTCATATTCGTTTATCAACCACCCTCTTTAGAACTTTCATGCAGTGCGATAGGAGTTTGATATCTCTGTACTGCCCTCAGGTGTGAATGTCCCCTTTGTTCTTGAACACTGGAACTAGTATGCGTATTCTCCAGTCAACTGGGATATGCCTTTCTCATCCATACTGCTGTGAATATCCTCTAAAGCCATTTCTCTCCCATCTCACCTAGCATCTTTATCATATCTGCTGTGACCTCATCTGAGCCTGCTGCTTTCCTTGAATTCATTTTTTAGTGCTGTTCTTACTTCTTTGGTGGGCTCCTCCTCCTCTCTCTCTCCATAGGTTGTATCTCGTGCAGTACAGTTTCTGTGGGATTTTCTTCGTTCAGAACTTGCCAGAAGTACTCCTCCCACCTGTCTTTGATGTCCTATGGACTGATGAGCAGGTTTTTACTGACATCCCTTATGAAGGGTGTCTGGCTCTCTTTTTATCTTTCTGTCTTTGCCTTGCTATCTGATATAGTTTCTTTGTGCCATTCACTCAGTCACTTTCTGGAAGCCGGTAGAGTGCCTCTGCTACCTTGTTCCTCGATATTGCAGCTTCCTTCTTAGCTACTTTGTTAGCCAACCAGTATTCCTTTCTAGCCTGGTCCATATTTTCTATCTCCCACTTTTTCCTGCTCTCCTTATTTCTTCTAATGACTTTGTGGACTTCTGCATTCCACCACCAGTTTTCCTTATGTACCTTAGTTCTATATCTGGCTCAGCCACATATCTGTTCTGTAGTCCTCACACATGCTGTTTTGGGGCACTGCCATTCTTCTTCATTTCTACCTATTTTCTCTTCTTCCTGGGGTGCTAGAGCTCTAGTAATTCCTTGAACTGTTGTGTTTTCTCTCCAGTCAACTTCCAGGTCTTCAGCCTGGTCTTTGTTGACCTCAGAGCCTTCTCTGTACATTGCGTACAGCTGATTTTTGGCAACCAGTGGTTTACACTGTGGACTGGCTGTTTCACTTGGGATTACTTTGTAATCACTAATTCTACCCCAATGCCCTTTTCTTAGTAGGTGGAAGTCTACCAGGGTTGCATGTTGGCCATTCTTGTCCATGATCTTGTGATTGTCTGTATTTCTGAACCATTTGGCAACTATCAAGCCATTTGCCAGAAAGAAGTTTAGAATGGTCTTTCCTTCTTTATTCCTGTCGCCCCACCTATTTGGACCAAGGCAATCCTCATATTCTGTCATGTTTGTCCCGATATGTGGATTCAAGTCACCCATTATTAACACCAATTCATGTTATCCTGCTTTATCTAGTAGGTCCTGCAACTGTTATCTGAATATACCTTTTTCCTCATTATCACAACCCTGCTGTGGGGCGCAGGCTGAGATTACGAATACTGCCCAATAATTAGGCCTGATTGCCAAGAGTCTGTCACTAATTCTGATCATATCCCCCACTGTCTTCTGAAGGCTTTCCCTCACCACAATCCCCACACCATTTCTAGCCTCTCCTCCTCCTGTGCATTAGACTGTGGATCCCAAGCCAAGTGGCTTTGCTGCACTGCCCTTCCATCTTGTCTCCTGGATACCTAGGATGTCCAGCCTCCTCCTTACTACTACTTCATCCACTTCCAAGCTGTGTCCTGTCAGTGAATCTACAGAACCTTTTAAGAAGTTATCCAGGGCTAATTACCTCCTATTATGTGATGGCATAGCTAAATTCCAACCCCCCTCCCACACGCACTCAGAGAACACAGTGGCCTATGCAGAAGTGTTTACAGAACCCCTGTATAAGCATATAAATAACTGCAGAGAAACAGCAGTGCCAAACCAAAATAAACTTAGGACAAACTCCAAAAACAAGCACCCTTGGTGGACAGTAATATAAATAGGTTGTCCTACAAAGGAAAGAAAATCCTGTCCAAAAATAGGAAGGGCAATACCCACAAAACAAAAAACTCCCTCATCAGTCTCAACAAGCTATTCAGGACTAATCAAGTCCACCAAAGCCAACTTCGAAGCAAAAACAGCCTTCCAGGCTAAGGATACTCATGAGGCATTTTCAGTTACATACATAACCTTAAAGGGAACACTCAACAGTGTGCTTTAATAATAGTAAATGGGACTTCCTATACCAAACTGGGGTAAATGGTAAATTTGCTGGCTGATAAATTTAGCTCCAATTTCACCCCCATCACATCCAGTTCTCTTCCAGGAAATACCCTCTAATTTCTCCCCTAAACTATCCACTTAAGAACTAGTCCTCACTGCACTCTCTAGAGCTAAAAACACTGCATTGATGTGTCTTGATAAGATCTCAAGATGCCTCCAAAATAGCTTGAAACATGACCTATCAAGCTCGGTAGAATCTCCATTGAACCACAGGTATCATCCCTAGGGAATGGAGGAGTGAAATGGTCATCCCTCTACACAGAGATGGACCATCAACAGATCCAAGTAATTACAGACCCAAAAGTTTGACAAATCTTGTATGCAATGCCATGAAAAGAATTACTGTGGACCTGATAAACAAAGACAATGGAAATTTTCAAACACTGGACCCATCCCATCTCGGTTTTGTCAAGGGCAGATCATGCCTAATAAACTTGTTGGACTTCTTTCAGGTCACCAGAGCCATGGATGATGGCAAAATGGTCCACACTGACTACCTTGACCTGGCAAAGGCATTTGACACAATACTCAATCAGGTATCATAGACAAACTCACAAATTTATGCATAAATCCCTACATCATCAGATGGAAAGCCACATGGTTCACAGATAGGACCCATGAAGTTATGGTGGGATAATCCATCTCCACCAAGAGGCCTGTTATTAGTGGCGTCCCACAGGGCATTAGGACCTCTCTTGTTTGGAATATACTTCTCTAAATTCAGTGCAAATGTAGAAGGCCTTTGGCTGACCAGATTTGCTGATGACTACAAGCTGGGTGCAATCACTGAATCCCCCAAAGATTTAGATATTCTCCAGGAGGTTCTGACATAGACAAAAACTGGTGCCAGAACCACTGCCTAAAATTCAATTAAAAAAATACTTAATTATACCCTTTGGGAAGACGGACATCCCTGCAAATTATAATATTGATAACACTTCCCTAAGAGTAGACTCAGTGGTATGGGACTTGGGAACTCAAGAAGACAGTAACCTGAACTTTGATCACCATGTGTCCATGGTAATAAGAAAATCCTTCTACATGGCATTCAGATCAAAGGAGATCATAGTCCCACTATATTCAGTCCTCATTAGACCAATAATTGAGAAGAATGCAACCTTTGGCATGCACCTGACCAGGCATTTGCAACAGATGGGTGAGTGGCCACCGAGGTTCCTCACTAAAAGAATACAGGTTGTAAATAATATGTCCTATGCAGAAGGCCACAAAGTCCTGCCACTTTACTCATTCTCCTACAGACTGCTGAAGGACAATCTATGTCTAATGTACATGGCATTCTCAGATTCAGCCTTGATGGATCTGCTACACATCCACAAAACAAACAGCACTAGGATTACCTAATCTAAGGATCTAAACCTTGTCTATGACATAAACAATGTTGGAGGGGCAGGTATGCATCTCAGAGATTATCCCTTCTCTGGAACAGACTCCCATTCATGTGAAACAGACCTCTTTCCTAAGCTTATTCAAACACAGTTTGCACTAATGGACGGGTAATTGCAAATTCACCCCTGGTTTGCCTCTTGTGGCCCTTATGGACAGGGGCAGTTTTTAGATGCCCTAAGGCACAGGCATATACTAAAGCCATTCTAGCCCATGGGCATTAATAAGTGGAGAAGCTGGGGCATGAATAGCTAGGCTTAATGTTCTGGGGCCATTAGCCTAGTAACTTCCTATGTTCCCATGATCTTATAAGGTGGCTACATTTGAAATTAAGTTATTCACATCTTTGTGTACTGTCTTTGAGATTGCGGAAATAGCTACAGAAGGTGTCCTTAGCCTGGGAGGAGCTTTTCGCACATGTTCAATTATCCTTGACAGGAAATGATAGAGACCATCTAAAACAAGATGTTTTCCACTTACCTCTTCACAGTCTGTAACAAAAGACTTCACTGGGGTAGTGGGCTCTGCAGATTCTGAATGTAAGTGCTGTCAGACTTTACATCACTTATACCAAGTGTTCACATGGTTTCATGACATCACTGCTCCTCTGGTAGATTCTGATGGTATCAACAGATATCAGAATGCCTATTTCTGCATCATTATTTGTGACACTCATACAGGTTTAATGCACTTTGTCACAAGTGGGATTTATTTTCAGGTAAACTTTTGCCCTTTGACCTTTATTTTTTTCCCTCCTTATTTTATTATTTTGATTTCAGCATCTTCACCAAGGTCAGTGTGTTGTTTATCATTATGGAGGCCAAATGGTATGCCCTTAACTGGACAGGTGGCACTGCATACAGGATTCCCTAGAGGCAGTTTCAACCTCTTTTTTTGCTTTGCTGCAATTACTCTGGCCTCTTGGGGAACATGTCATAGAAAGTTGCCTTCTGCTACAACTCTTGAGCCTGCCAGAGGTTGTACAGCTAGCATTCCCTCTTACATCTGCTTGTTTCATTCTGTTGTTACTAGTGTCTGGACTTATGGGTCTCCACTGCTAACCAGAACATAGATGTCCCATTTATTCTTAGCCCTTGACACAGTCTCTCATGATTATCATTTAAATCTGAAATTACCAAACACCCAGTTCATTGACAGACTATTCAAATGGGTCCCTCCTTTAATTCAACAGTGATATACTAGTACAAGCATTTTTTTCTTGCACAGTGGCAAGGGTTTGTCTTTTTCGAGGCTGTGTGACCTTAGAGTTGGTGTATTTAAGTAAGAGAACGTGTAGGGAAGCAGGTGAGCTTGCCACCATGGAAAAACAAGTTTTATGAGTGTAAAAGTACAGTAGTCAACAAACTACTGACTGGAGTCATTTTTCCATTGGGATTTGGACATTATTGGTTTCATTTTTCATAATGGATCTCTGCCTGACACTAAATGTATCTTTAGAGGGCTGGCAAGACAAAGTACAGTTGTGTACACTTACCATAAATGTAGATGTTCGAGTGTATTCACTGTTGCAGTCATTACATTTGGGTTATCTGCTGGCAGGTTGCCCTCAGTCGGCTTGAATAGCAGAGTCTTGGGTCCTGCATCTGTTGCTGTCTCCTCTTCCATGACGTCAGGTCGTCAGGGGTATAAAACATGCAGCCGATGCCATTTTAATCAGCTTTTCTTGCCCCAGATGTCAGGTGCCCCCCAAATGGGGAGCAAAAATATATATATAAATAAACTATAAATATATAAATGCACTTTTAGAAATATAAAATTTACCTTCAACTAAAAGAAAATACACCACAAAGGCTTTTGAGTATAGTGAAGGAAAGAAAAGGTATAGAATGGGGGATGGCAGGTGGGTAACCCAGACTGCAACAGTGAATACACTCCAACATCTACATTTATGGTAAGTGTACACAACTGTACTATGTTCTTCGTGTTTCACTGTTGCAGTCATTACATTTGGGTAGAATCCCAAAGCTATGGATGGGAGCATGGAACTAAACAGCATTAGGAGCAGCTATAAGGCCCTGCAGGACTGCAGTGGCAAAGCCTGCCCTGGATTTAGAGAAGAGAGGTAATGATAATGCTTTGTGAAAGTATGAACAGAGCTCCAAGTAGCAGCTTCTAGAATGTCTTTGGTTGGGACCCCTCTGAGAAAAGCTGCTGAAGTAGAGGCAGCCCTGGTGGAATGGGATCTGATCCCCTTGGGCAAAGGTTTATCATGGTGCAAGTAGCAGAAATGAATGCTGTGGCTTATCCATTTAGAAATAGTCTGCTTTGATAAAGCCTTCCCCTCTGATCCTGCAGCAAATTCTACCAGTAGTTGCTCAGACTTTCATAGAGATTTTGTCCTGTTTAAGTAAAATCTTAGTTGTCTGTGTACATCCAATGAATGCAGAATCTGCTCCCCCTTGTTCTGCGGATTTGGGAAAAATGTTGGCAGGTGAATGGTCTGGTTAAGAGCCACGCTGGATACCACCTTAGGCATAAAAGAAGGATTTGTCCTGAGGGCCACCCTGTCCGGGTAAAATATAATGAAAGGCTCCACTACCACGAGAGCCTGTAGTTCTGAAACCCTTCTTGCTGAAGTGACTGCCAAAAGAAAAGCTGTCTTCCAAGATAGAAACTTTATATCCACAGTAGCTGTTCAAAAGGAGGCAAGGTGAGTTTTTCCAGCACAAAATTGAGGTCCCATGCAGGAGTTGGTGTTCTCCTGGGAGGCCTTAAATTTTTGGCCCCTCTGAGATACTGTTTAAGCAGTGGATGAAAAAAGAGGGTTGGCTCTGTGTTGTAATGTGCTGAGATGGCAGAGGCATGGATTTTAATTGAAGAAAAAGATAGGCTCTTATCAAGCATCTCAGTTAAGTATTGTAAAATCTGAGGAATATTGGGCTTTGCTGTGTCTATTCCTTGTGCTTGGTTCCAAGCACAGAATCTCTTCCATTTATCAGCATAAGATTTTCTAGTATTAGGCCTTCTGGCTTCCAAAATGACATCCATCACAGGTTTACTGAGAGATGTGGTTTGAATAATTAGTTGATCAGCCATGCTGCAAGATTCAGAGTTTGGAGCTGAGTATGTAGAATTTGAAAGTTCTGCCGAGACAGTAGATGAGGTGTTTGAGTCAAGTACCACAGAGGAAGGAGTGACATATTCCTTAGAAGCGGGTACCAGTGCTGGCGAGGCCAGTCCGGAGCAATTAGGAAACTTTTTGGTTTTTCCTGTCTGACTTTTAGTAAGACCTTGGAGAGTAGAGGCAGAGGGGGAAAGGCATAGACTGATAGGTTTTTCCAGCTGAAGGATAAAGCATCTACTTTCCATGCTTTTTTGTGCAGAATTTGTCCAACTGATAGTTTTGGGGAGAGGCAAATAGATCTATGTCTGGGCTCCCCCATTGCTGTGTTAACATGCTGAAGATTTGTGGATTCAGTTTCCATTTGTGCGGGTCCATAAGATTTCTGCTTAGGTCGTCTACCAGAGTATTTTGCTTTCCTGGCAGGAATTGTGCTTGAAAATGTAATTGGTAAGTCAAGGCTGTATTCCACAAGGCCATGGCTAGTCTGAAAAGGGGGTAGGAATGTGTACCCCCCCCTGCTTGTTTATGTACCACATAACTGTGGTGTTGTCCGTCTTTATCAGTAGTTGTCCTGGATGAAGTAAGTCCTTGAAGGCTGTCAGAGCATTCTGAACAGCTAGCATTTCTTTCTAGTTGATATGCAGATGCATTTGGTTTGGGCTCCATTTGCCCTGAATGCACCTCCCTGCCAGGAGGGCCCCCCAAGCATAGTCTGATGTGTCTGTAGTTAGGGTTTGGGTGGCAGGGGGTAGAGTGAATGACAGTCCCTTGTTTTGGTGACATATCTCTGCCCACCAAAGAAACTCCTGTTGCAGGCAGGGAATGAGAGGAATCATTGTTTCCAGGCTGTGACAATGTTGACTCCATAAACTTTTTAGGTACCACTGAAGTTTCCTCATATGCAGTCTCACACACGGAATTAGTAGAATGTAGGATGCCATGAATCCCAAAGCCTGCAGAATTTGTCTTGCAAAAAACTGGGTTTTTGTTGCCATGTTTTTGAAGTATGTTGTCAGTTGCCTTTGTTTGTCTGGCATTAGGTAAGCCATCTGGGCAGTTGTATTCAAGCTTGCACCCAGGAATGTAATTATTTGAGAGGGTACCAGTCGTGATTTCTTTTCATTTATGGTGTACCCTAGGCATGCTAGAAGCCTTTTTACAAATGCCAGATGTTGAAGAAGAGTGTCCTTGTCCTCTGCTTGAATAAGACATTCGTCCAGATAAGGATAAATTTGGATGTTTCTTTGTCTGCAGAATGCAATTACTGGTGCCAGGCACTTTTGTAAAGACCCTAGGCACAGTAGATAAGCCAAAGGGCAGTGCAGAGAATTGGTTATGCAAAAAACCTGCTTTGAAGCGGAGGTATCTTCTGCATGATTCCCTTATTGGGATATGCAGGTATGCCTCTTTTAAGTCTAGAGTTACTAACCAAGCACTCTTGCCTAGCACAGGCAATAGCTGTTGTAAAGTCAGCATTTTGAATTTTGGAATGTCCAGGTACGTGTTCAGAATCGATAAATCCAGTACTGACGCCATGAATTGTCTTTTCTGGGTACCAGGAAAAGTCTTGAATAGAATACTTGTCCTTTTTCCTTTTCTGGTACTGGTTGAATAGCCCCCATATCCATGAGGGACATGACTTGTTTCTGGGCCTCTGCCCACTGGTTTTGTGGCAGATCCGGACACCCGTTTGGAATTGGAATCACCCTGGGATACTTTGTTTAAAACCCACTTGTCCTGGGTAATTAACTGCTAATTTTGAGCATGAAGTGCTAGTTTTCCCCCCAAGGGGGCTGCCAAAAGACAGGTGCTTGGAGATGGTAGAGGAAAGTCATTGAGACTGCTTACTGTAGGGTCGTCCTTTGTTTCCTCCAGATTTGGAGGTGGAGGCACCCCATTGCTTTGACCTGTAAAAACCCTGTGATTGATATCTGGAGCCTTTTGAGCACATGAGTTTGCCCTGAGTGGCTCTGTTGGACAGAGGAAAGGACCAGTTTTTAGTAGGCCAGTCCCTACTGAACCTGGGTGGCTGTACTTGCAAGAAATCTTTTACAGTTTGCATAGATTTAGCTTTGTCTTCCATTTTCTTTAAAACCTCTTCTGCCTTAAACCAGAGTATCATGCTGCAAAGGGGCATTCAACAATTTAGCTTTAACATGGTCAGGCAGATTTTGCTCCTTGAGCCAGGCATACCTTCTTATCACAGATCCAGTAACGGCGGCCCTACAAGAGGCCTCCAAGGAATCAAAACCACATTGCAAAGTATGCTTTCCAACCTGTTCTGCTGAATGCAATAAATCCTGTAGCTCTTTATTTTCTACACAGTCAAAAATCAACATAATTTTCTGTTTAAGTAAGCCCATAACATGCTGTTGATATTTAAGCATATGAAACTGACAGTTTAAAGCACTGATTGCCAAGGTTGCAGACATATAAACCTTCTTACCCCATCTATCCAGCGCCCTGGAATCTCTATCAGAAGGGGTAGGATTTTTGGCTGTAGAATCCTTAACACCCTTGGGACCCTGAGAAATAGTCTCAGGATCAGCAGCAGGATTTTTGAAAATAAATTTGTGTGAGTCAGGAACCCTGTAATATCTGTCTGGCTTACTAGGAGCCAGAGGCAGGGAATCAGGAGCCATGCTTGATTCTGAGAACACATCATCAACAATGTCTAATACAGGAGGTATTGCCAAAGGCATATGCTGAGGAAGAAGGAGGAAATCCCTAAGCCTCTTTTTTGATTCAGAGAAGTCCTGACTCTCCCAGTGAAAATGTTCCCTTAAAGTATGCAAAGTCTCTCCAAAAGAGTAATCCTCAGGAGAAGATGCAGATGGGATGGATTCCTCTGCATCAGAATCCTCATAGGGTGGAATATAAAATTCCTGATCAGAAGAGGAATTAGAAGAAATGGACACCGGATCTGAAGATTCATAATCAGTGCCTTGCCTAGGCCTCTTAGCAGGGGGGGGGGGGGGTTTGCAACCCCTGATCAAGGTAATTAAATCCTCAGCCATTTTGATCATCTGTTTTTTTAGGCATAGGGATCTGAGCACGTGGCTCATGCATCGTTTTTTTAGACATAGAAGTTGTTTTTGACCTTGTTTTTGTTGCTGGCGTTAGTTTAATATAAAAATGTTGAGGCCTGAAAACACCCTCAGAAGCCGGTGCCTGCTCAGCGGCTCCGGACCCATCCAAGGGAGAGACATCCGCTGGTTCAATACTATTGAGAATCTCGCGGCATACCGGACTCCAAATGTGTCTCGATAGAGGCCTGCGACTCAAAAGTAGCGGGTATCAGGGGCTGTGAAAGCGCCTCACTGAGTACCAGCGACTGGCTTAGGAGAAGCTTTGTCGTTGGTTTTGGACCTCGACAGTCTGTCTCTGTCTTTTTCCTTGCGTTTTTTGCGCACTCCGGTAGTCGGATTGCTAACTGATGACATTTCAGGGTAGTTAAATCTTGAACCAAAATATTTTGAAGCAAAAATATAACGACGCTTAATAATGCATTGGTTAAATTTAGCACAAAACCGACAGCAAGGCACACTGTGATCAGGGCCTAGGCAAGGAATACAGTACAAATGAAAATCCTTACGAGGTATTTTCTTCCCACAAGTAATGCAATTATTAACTTTTACTGACATCGGTAAGGAGCAAGAAAGTTTCCCCAATGGGATACTTAGCTTTAGTTTGAAGACTTCGGTTCTGAAACCTGAATACGAAAATTTCAAGAGTCGGCTGACTCTCAGATGATACCCTAAAAGCGAGGTACAGATCACATCTCAGAAGTCTGTAGGGGGCTGAGTATAAAGATGAGACTTTCAGGTGGTCTGCGCATTCCATGAGGTTTATGCCTTGTATTCTTTTGTAAGGAACCTCTGTGGGTAGTGCAGTTGCTGCATACGCCTGGTAAGGTACATACCAAATGAAGCACTGTACTCTATGATTGGTCTAATGAGGGCTGAGTACAGTGGGATAACGACATATTTGAAACTGGACGCCATACCCTTGCTAATGAGTTTTGCAACATAGAATGATTTAGATACATTGTAGTCAAAGACCAGGTCAGTGTCTACACATCTTCCCATGTCCCTAACCACTGGGTCTACTCTTAGAGGTATTTTGTCTATGTGGTAATTCCCAACGGAGACTGACTTTCGTGAAGGTACTATTATGCATTTTTTGGCATTCAGTTTTAGACCATGGCTCTGACACCAATTATTAGTTTGCGACAAACTCTCTTGGAGGACATTACTCTCTTTGGGGTACTCTATAATTACAGCAAGCATGCAGTCATCTGCAAACTTGGTTAATCAGAGGCCTTTAATATTAGGTTTGACTTCTGAAAAGTAGGTGCCAAAAAGGTGCAGTCCCAGCATACAGCCCTGGGGGACTCTGCTGGTGACCAGCCTTTTTGTGGAGGTAGAGTCCCCTGTTTTGACTTCCTATGTCCTATCTACTAGCCAGTTGAAGGTATGCAGCATTTTGCCCTTGTTCATTTCTTTGGTGACCTTCTTGTATACGTCTACCAAGTTAAGCAGGTATGAACTGCCCTTGACAAATCTGAACTGTGTTGAATCCAGTTTTTGAAGATTTCCTATCTCTTTATTTATACCATCTTTCCATAGCCTTACATATACCAGTCAATTACCCAGCTCCGTAGATGGCCTGCCCTTACACTGAGGGATAGCTGTTACATTCCCTCATTTGCTAGGCATGAAGCCAGTTTGGAGGCCAAGCTGAAAAAGGACATGAAAGGGCCAAATACGACGTTTCAAGCTATTCAGGAGGAAATCTAGGGTATTATCAGGGCCCAACCCAAGCAGTATTACTTACTTTGGAGAGTGCATTGAGGACTTGTTAACTAGTGATAGCTGGGGAAGTTATGGTTAAAGGTATCTCTTGGAAGGTGTCAAGGGGTGACAGTGGGGTGAAACTGGAGCTATATTTCTCAACCAGTAGGTTTGCAATATCCTCTGGCTCCATATAGGTGATTCTGTTTACAATTAGTTCAGCATACTGTTATGTGTTACCTTTGAGGATGTGTAAGTATCTAAGGAAGGCTTTATGGTTGTCCTTTGTCTGCAAGGATAGCTTTACCTCGGATATGGCTTTGGTGGGTTTCATAAAATGTCTGAGTTTCTTATTTAGTTGATGATTTTTTTCCCTTGCTGGGCATTGCACTTCCTAGTTTGGCTATGGTTTTCTTCCTTTGTTATACAAGTTGTTGATGCTGGGATTCCATCAGGAATTTTGGATGAAGACAAATGAAAAGTATATTACTACTAAATAGTCAAAGAATTTTGAAGAAATCAAAGCACAGAACCTAAATTAACTGCCTCCTAGAGTAATAAGAACTGACTGTAGTGCCTGCTGGATTGCTGGCTAAATTACATAGTCTCTTCCAAAAATACAACAGTAGTGGTTCCCTTGCAAAAATGGGAGTTATAGAAAGAATCCAAAAAAGTATAACCATATTAATTCCATTCATATCTTGGGAAAGTTACAGAAAGAAAATTTGTCATGCAGGCTGTTGGACATTTTGAGGAAAAGAACTAGTCCAGATGGACATTGGGGGCTAGCTGCTACACTTCATATGAGAAAAGCTGACGACCCAATTTGATCCAGTTCTGTGACCAGGTTTCCAAAGAAAAAGGCAAAGGGAATTTTGTGGATTTGTCTACTTGGCTTTTAGCACCACACAAGACACTGATGTGAAAACTGTAAGATATGTGGCCCAAAATGGTGAATGGATAGAAGGCTAGCTAGCTAGCTGACTTGAAGTGGAAAATAGTAGTGAGGGAGCACATGACTAGGGAAAAAAAAAGTACAGTTTTGTACCTACCATAAATGTAGATGTTCGAGGATTCCATTGCTGCAGTCCTGACTATTGGGTATAGTCCGCGTCCCAGTCGGCCCGAATACCAGAGTATAAGGCTGACGTCGGTCAGGGCGCATTAGACTGACGCAGCACGCCAGGGTACTAATGCGCATGACCGACGTCATATCCTCAGTCTTTTCTTGCCCCAGATGTCAGAAGACCCAAAAAGACAAGTCCCCAAAACAACCTGCACCAAAAACATGTATAATATATACAACAATATATATACATATATATAATATAAGCATGTAAACTCACCTACACAACCACCCAAAACACAGAGGGAAGGAGGGAGGGTAAATTGGACTGCAGCAATGGAATCCTCGAACATCTACATTTATGGTAGGTACAAAACTGTACTATGTTCTTCGCCTTCCATTGCTGCAGTCCTGACTATTGGGTAGAATCCCAAAGCAGAGGTAAGGGAGGCTGGCAAATTATAAAGTAGCAGGAGCTGACAACATGCCTTGTAAAACAGCTGTGGCAAAACCAGCCCTAGTCTTAGAGTATATAGGCAGGTGATAATGCCTAGAGAAAGTATGCACTGAACTCCAAGTAGCTGCTTCCAGAATATCCGTAGTTGCCACCCCCCTTAGAAATGCTGTTGAAGTGGCAGTAGCCCTAGTGGAATGAGGCCTAATCCCAGCTGGAACCTCTTTGCCATGATGGGAATAACAAAATGCAATGCAAAAGCCAATCCACCTAGAAATAGTTTGTTTTGACACAGGCTTGCCCTGTGAACTCAAAGCAAAAGAAACAAGTAACTGCTGAGACTGCCTAAAATTCTTAGTCCTGCTCAAATAATAACGCAATTGCCTGTGTACATCTAAAGTGTGCAAAATCTTTTCCCCTTTATTTTGAGGATCTGCAAAAAATGTAGGCAAATGAATAGTTTGGTTTAAAGCCACACTAGAAACCACCTTAGGCATAAAGGAAGGATTAGTACGTAATGATACCCTGTCCTTATGGAAAATCAAAAAGGGCTCTACTGCCATAAGGGCCTGCAACTCAGACACCCTTCTTGCAGAAGTAATAGCCAACAGAAAAGCAGTCTTCCATGACAAATATTTCAATTCAGCAGTAGCTGCAGGCTCAAAAGGTTGTAGAGTAAGTTTTTCCAACACAAAATTGAGATCCCAAGCAGGAGTAGGAGCTCTACGTGGGGGTCTTATATTCTTTGCCCCTCTAAGAAACTGCTTGAACAAAGGATGCGAAAACAAAGGTGGGTCACAATCATAGTGAGCTGAAATTGCTGCAGCATGAATCTTTATGGAAGAGAAGGACAAACCTTTGTCCAATAATTCAGTAAGATATTGAAGAGCCACACTCAAATTAGGCTCTGAAATCTCCAAATTCTTTGCTGTACTCCAAAAATAAAAATCTCTTCCATTTTTCTGCGTACACTCTCCTAGTACTAGGCCTTCTAGCTTCCATAATCACATTTAAAACTTGTTGAGGAAGCTGAGACCTGCTGTGCTTCAACACAGAATATGCCAAGCTGTGAGATGAAGAGATTGAAGCTTGACATTGAGCAGATGACCGTCCTTCTGAGATAACAGATGAGGAATCAGAGGTAAAGGCCATGGAGGCTTCTTTACAAGACTCCGTGAGAAGTGGGTACCAGTGTTGCGAGGCCAATCTGGAGCTATCAAAATCATCCTTGGCCTGTCTTGTCTGGACCTTTAATAATACCTTTGGAAGAAGAGGCAGAGGTGGAAAGGCATAGACATGAAGGTTTTTCCAACTGAAAGACAGAGCATCCACTTTCCAAGCTGTGTGATGAAACCCCTTTGTGCAATACTTTGGCAGCTGGTGGTTTAGTGGAGAAGCGAACAGATCTATGTCTGGAGTTCCCCATGACACTGTCAATTTCTGAAATACATGAAGAATTTTCATTTATGGTGTGCCCTAGGCATGCTAGAAGCCTTTTACAAAATGCCAGATGTTGAAGAAGAGTGTCACCTGTCCTCTGCTTGAATGAGACAATCGTCCAGATATGGGATACATTTGGATGTTTCTTTGTCTGCAGGGTGTATCAATTTCATTGGTGCCAGGCACCCTTTTGTAAAGACCCCTACGCAGTAGATGTGCTTCAAAGGGCAGTGCAGAGAATTGGTTATGCAAATGCAAACCCGCTTTGAAGCGGAGGTATCTTCTGCATGATTCCCTTATTGGGATATGCAGGTATGCCTCTTTTAAGTCTAGAGTTATTTAACCAAGAATTCGTGCCTAGCTAACAGGCAATAGCTGTTGTAAAGTCAGCATTTTGAATTTTGGAATGTCCAGGTACGTGTTCAGAATCGATAAATCCAGTACTGACGCCATGAATTGTCTTTTCTGGGTACCAGGAAAAGTCTTGAATAGAATACTTGCCCTTTTTCCTTTTCTGGTACTGGTTGAATAGCCCCCATATCCATGAGGGACATGACTTGTTTCTGGGCCTCTGCCCACTGGTTTTGTGGCAGATCCGGACACCCGTTTGGAATTGGCAAAGTATGGAAATGAAATCTGTATCCCTGGGATACTATGTTTAAAACCCACTTGTCCTGGGTAATTAACTGCTAATTTTGAGCATGAAGTGCTAGTTTTTTTTCCCCAAGGGGCTGCCAAAAGACAGGTGCTTGAGATGGTAGAGGAAAGTCATTGAGACTGCTTACTGTGGGGTAGATCCTTGTTTCCCTCCAGATTTGGAAGGTGGAGGCACCCATTGCTGACCTGTAAAAGCCTGTGATTGATATCTGGAGCCTTTTGAGCATGAGTTTGCCCTGAGTGGCTCTGTTGGACGGAAGGGAAAGGACCAGTTCGCCCTTGTTTCCTCCAGATTTGAGGTGGAGGCACCCCATTGCTTTGACCTGTAAAACCCTGTGATTGATATCTGGAGCCTTTTGAGCGCATGAGTTTGGTTCTGAGTGGCTCTTGTTAATAGAGGAAAGGACCAGCGGCAGGGCCAGTCCCTACTGAACCTGGGTGGCTGTACTTGCAAGAAATCTTTTACAGTTTGCATAGATTTAGCTTTGTCTTCCATTTTCAAAACCTCTTCTGCCTTAAACCAGAGTATCATGCTGCAAAGGGGCATTCAACAATTTAGCTTTAACATGGTCAGGCAGATTTTGCTCCTTGAGCCAGGCATACCTTCTTATCACAGATCCAGTAACGGCGGCCCTACAAGAGGCCTCCAAGGAATCAAAACCACATTGCAAAGTATGCTTTCCAACCTGTTCTGCTGAATGCAATAAATCCTGTAACTCTTTATTTTTTACACAGTCAAAAATCAACATAATTTTCTGTTTAAGTAAGCCCATAACATGCTGTTGATATTCAAGCATATGAAACTGACAGTTTAAAGCACTGATTGCCAAGGTTGCAGACATATAAACCTTCTTACCCCATCTATCCAGCCCTGGAATCTCTATCAGAAGGGGTAGGATTTTTGGCTGTAGAATCCTTAACACCCTTGGGACCCTGAGAAATAGTCTCAGGATCAGCAGCAGGATTTTTGAAAATAAATTTGTGTGAGTCAGGAACCCTGTAATATCTGACTGGCTTACTAGGAGCCAGAGGCAGGGAATCAGGAGCCATGCTTGATTCTGAGAACACATCATCAACAATGTCTAATACAGGAGGTATTGCCAAAGGCGATGCTGAGGAAGAAGAAGGAAATCCTAAGCCTCTTTTTGATTCAGAAGTCCTGACTCTCCCAGTGAAAATGTTCCCTTAAAGTATGCAAAGTCTCTCCAAAAGAGTAATCCTCAGGAGAAGATGCAGATGGGATGGATTCCTCTGCATCAGAATCCTCATAGGGTGGAATATAAAATTCCTGATCAGAAGAGGAATTAGAAGAAATGGAAACCGGATCTGAAGATTCATAATCAGTGCCCTGCCTAGGCCTCTTAGCAGGGGGGGGGGCTGATCAAGGTAATTAAATCCTCAGCCATTTTGATCATCTGTTTTTTAGGCATAGGGTTCTGAGCACGTACTCATGCATCGCTTTTTAGACATAAGTTGTTTTTGACCTTGTTTTGTTGCTGGCGTTAGTTTAATATAAAAATGTTGAGGCCTGAAAACACCCTCAGCTTGATTGCCTGCTCAGCTGCCCGACCCATCCAAGGGAGAGACATCCGCTGGTTCAATACTATTGAGAATCTCGCGGCATACCGGACTCCAAATGTGTCTCGATAGAGGCCTGCGACTCAAAAGTAGCGGGTATCAGGGGCTGTGAAAGCGCCTCACTGAGTACCAGCGACTGGCTTAGGAGAAGCTTCGTCGTTGGTTTTGGACCTCGACAGTCTGTCTCTGTCTTTTTCCTTGCGTTTTTTGCACACTCCGGTAGTCGGATTGCTAACTGATGACATTTCAGGGTAGTTAAATCTTGAACCAAAATATTTTGAAGCAAAAATATACCGACGCTTAATAGTTTTGGTTAACTTTAGCACAAAACTGACAGCAAGGCACACTGTGATCAGAGCCTAGGCAAGGAATACAGTACAAATGAAAATCCTTACGAGGTATTTTCTTCCCACAAGTAATGCAATTATTAACTTTTACTGACATCGGTAAGGAGCAAGAAAGTTTCCCCAATGGGATACTTAGCTTTAGTTTGAAGACTTCGGTTCTGAAACCTGAATACGAAAATTTCAAGAGTCGGCTGACTCTCAGATGATACCCTAAAAGCGAGGTACAGATCACATCTCAGAAGTCTGTAGGGGGCTGAGTATAAAGATGAGACTTTCAGGTGGTCTGCGCATTCCATGAGGTTTATGCCTTGTATTCTTTTGTAAGGAACCTCTGTGGGTAGTACAGTTGCTGCATACGCCTGGTAAGGTACATACCAAATGAAGCACTGTACTCTATGATTGGTCTAATGAGGGCTGAGTACAGTGGGATAACAACATATTTGAAACTGGACGCCATACCCTTGCTAATGAGTTTTGCAACATAGAATGATTTAGATACATTGTAGTCAAAGACCAGGTCAGTGTCTACACATCTTCCCATGTCCCTAACCACTGGGTCTACTCTTAGAGGTATTTTGTCTATGTGGTAATTCCCAACGGAGACTGACTTTCGTGAAGGTACTATTATGCAATTTTTGGCATTCAGTTTTAGACCATGGCTCTGACACCAATTATTAGTTTGCGACAAACTCTCTTGGAGGACATTACTCTCTTTGGGGTACTCTATAATTACAGCAAGCATGCAGTCATCTGCAAACTTGGTTAATCAGAGGCCTTTAATATTAGGTTTGACTTCTGAAAAGTAGGTGCCAAAAACGTGCAGTCCCAGCATACAGCCCTGGGGGACTCTGCTGGTGACCAGCCTTTTTGTGGAGGTAGAGTCCCCTGTTTTGACTTCCTATGTCCTATCTACTAGCCAGTTGAAGGTATGCAGCATTTTGCCCTTGTTCATTTCTTTGGTGACCTTCTTGTATACGTCTACCAAGTTAAGCAGGTGTGAACTGCCCTTGACAAATCTGAACTGTGTTGAATCCAGTTTTTGAAGATTTCCTATCTCTTTATTTATACCATCTTTCCATAGCCTTACATATACCAGTCAATTACCCAGCTCCGTAGATGGCCTGCCCTTACACTAAGGGATAACTGTTACATTCCCTCATTTGCTAGGCATGAAGCCAGTTTGGAGGCCAAGCTGAAAAAGGACATGAAAGGGCCAAATACGACATGTTTCAAGCTATTCAGGAGGAAATCTAGGGTATTATCAGGGCCCAACCCAAGCAGTATTACTTACTTTGGAGAGTGCATTGAGGACTTGTTAACTAGTGATAGCTGGGGAAGTTATGGTTAAAGGTATCTCTTGGAAGGTGTCAAGGGGTGACAGTGGGGTGAAACTGGAGCTATATTTCTCAACCAGTAGGTTTGCAATATCCTCTGGCTCCATATAGGTGATTCTGTTTACAATTAGTTCAGCATACTGTTATGTGTTACCTTTGAGGATGTGTAAGTATCTAAGCAAGGCTTTATGGTTGTCCTTGTCTGCAAGGATAGCTTTACCTCGGATATGGCTTTGGTGGGTTTCATAAAATGTCTGAGTTTCTTATTTAGTTGATGATTTTTCCTTGCTGGGCATTGCACTTCCTAGTTTGGCTATGGTTTTCTTCCTTTGTTATACAAGTTGTTGATGCTGGGATTCCATCAGGAATTTTGGATGAAGACAAATGAAAAGTATATTACTACTAAATAGTCAAAGAATTTTGAAGAAATCAAAGCACAGAACCTAAATGAACTGCCTCCTAGAGTAATAAGAACTGACTGTAGTGCCTGCTGGATTGCTGGCTAAATTACATAGTCTCTTCCAAAAATACAACAGTAGTGGTTCCCTTGCAAAAATGGGAGTTATAGAAAGAATCCAAAAAAGTATAACCATATTAATTCCATTCATATCTTGGGAAAGTTACAGAAAGAAAATTTGTCATGCAGGCTGTTGGACATTTTGAGGAAAAGAACTAGTCCAGATGGACATTGGGGGCTAGCTGCTACACTTCATATGAGAAAAGCTGACGACCCAATTTGATCCAGTTCTGTGACCAGGTTTCCAAAGAAAAAGGCAAAGGGAATTTTGTGGATTTGTCTAATTGGCTTTTAGCACCACACAAGACACTGATGTGAAAACTGTAAGATATGTGGCCCAAAATGGTGAATGGATAGAAGGCTAGCTAGCTAGCTGACTTGAAGTGGAAAATAGTAGTGAGGGAGCACATGACTAGGGAAAAAAAACAGTCAAAATATGGTCCCATCAGATTTGGTGCTTCAGGTATGTTGGTTAAGCACGTCTGTTTCAGACACTATGTTGAGATTTGAGAAGAAAATAAATCTCTTCCTCAGAAGAAAGCAAGACTGTGGTTTTGCAGCTACTTTTCTGTCAAACTGCTGACATTTGCAAGATAGGCAGATAGTAAATGTGACTTAATGCAAGGAAAACTGTACAACTGTGGAACAGCCAGAGTATTAAAGGATATGAGGATTGCAAACTCTCTTGGAAAGAATTACATTTAGCTGTGCAAAATGTCAGTATTAACGTCAATAGGCTGCTATGATTTTCTCAGCTAGTAGAGTTGGTTACCTTTACACTGTAACATGCACCTGGTAGGCCACAAGTGGAATTCTGTGCTATGTTATGATAGATATACAAACAAACAGAAAACAGAGAATCTGGTACTGCATTTCTAAAAGAAAGCTGTCAAAATGTGAGAAGAATGAAATGGCTAAAATATGAAGAATGGCACAAAGTTTTTGGCATGTATATTGGATAAGAGAAGAGACAAGGTAGAGATGATAAGCTAGGGATATTGCATATCATCAGGGCACAATGCATTGTGTGGAACTGAACAAGGAGGACAGTGGGAAATGATGAGGTATGATTCAAGACTGATATAGGAAAATGTTATTTCATGGAGAAGGTGGTAAGACCCTAGTATGCACTCTCTGTGGTAAATGGAAAATGATGGCCATCAAATGGGTTGGGGTATACCAATGCCAAATGAAAAATAGTGGTCGAGAAAAGGGTTGAGCAGCTACAGAGGGACTAGCTGCAGTACTAAGGTGAATTTGACATATCAGTAATTTTTTTCTTTGCATAAGCATCTTTGTATGATCCCATGAGCTGTTTTCTGAATGACCTTAGGTAATTCTGATAGAAATTTATGATGTAGATCTTGCCAGTCTATGTAAGGCAAACATACTGAGTCTCAAAAGAAACTGAAAGATGCAGCTAGGTAAATCAGGAAATGGCAGTAGAACAAAACAAAACATCATAAACTGCCAGAGAGCATATTTGTTAATAACATACACTATCAAACTAAAGGAACAAGATTTGTAGTTTGAGGTTTCTTCCATTAATCTCCGAGGGAGTGTTTTGTTTTCCACTGAAGCAGAAAGATTGCACATCTTTCAAAACTCAAAATCTTGTTAGTGATTACATTACAGTGCCAGTTGGGATGGGAATCTGAGAACTATCTGTGGCAATGAAGTCAGATTTAAAGCCATTCCATAATCAGCCCCAGCGTTAAAGAGCACCTTCCATATACTTACACATCCATGCATGAATCTGTACAAATACACACACACACACACACACACACACACACACACACACACACACACACACACACACACACACACACACATACACAAATTGGTTTTAAATTAAAGTGGGCAAGAAAGGCAAAGTGCAACCTCAGCGTATTCCCAGGTGCAACTAATCCAATTTCATTAATGAGATCAGGACAGATGATCGCTGCTGTCGAAACATTAAGTTCCACCATTTTTGTATAAAAAACATTAAATCTGTCAAAGTGTCTGTGGGTGGGCTGTTTATTATCAGAGATGAAAGGTGTGCTCAGCTTTTTCCAATAAACTGTCAGGTGTGGTAAACTGCAAATGAAGTCAGCTGCCCGATGAAGCGGCTGGGTGCTTCTGCCTCCTTCTAATGTTAGCCTTAAAGGGAAAAAGACAGCACATGAGTACAAAGCAGCTCAGGGGCTCAAAAGGCCACACTGTGGCAATTTCAATGTATTTTCCAATTACTGGGTTATGGAAACAGAACAGGACATTTATTTCTATTTTCTGTGCATGTGAAAATTTATATCAGACTTGCTTTAAAGGAAGACTATTTGTGAAGGCAATCTAAGTGCAGTTTTATGTTCTTCTGCTGAAGCTGTCTTATCAAAGAAAAATAATACATATACACACAGAAGAAAAATACCTAAAAGTTCACCGAATTTTGCCCAACTGAACTACTTTACTTCCACACGCACACCGTTCTTGTTCAATGGCAGGGCATTTTCCTGTGTTAGTAGTGATCCATGAACATGAGTGAGCCAATAAAACTCGGAGGTGGACTAGCAATGGACTGACTGAACAGCCAATGGACTGTTTTTCCATCATTGTAGACGTAGTGATGGTGATGAGGTCATTACTGTTGACAGACTACCCCGCATACCTCTCGACTTCTTAGAGCAAGAAATCTGGACAAAGCCATAAGTAAAAGTGGGACAAAGGCCCAAAATAGCTAAAATTTTTAAATATTGCTCTTACAAACTAAGAAAGTTGATAGAATAACAGGTTTTGCATTAGCATGAATTTTCTGAAAGATATGAAGTCTGAAACTCAAGTGTCTGTCATTATTTTCTAATTTCAGTCTGTATTGATTTACCACATATTTGCCAGAAAAACTACAATTTTATGAAAAAAGGACCAAAAATATGAGGCGAAAATCTGGACATTCTATGAAAATCTGTATAGTTGAGAGGTATGCTACTCCGCTGAAGAAAGCAGAATGTGTTACATCTTCATACAAGAATGAGATATTCAGGAACACAATATGGCCTCTGCCTGATATTACTGCATGCCTTGAACAGCCCTGACAAAAGAAACAACTAGCCAGTGACTGGTTTGTTCTGAGATTTTGCCTGCACTCAAACATAACAAAGATGCTGAGCCCTTTTTTTCAGAATATTCAAACTTTTCCTTGAGGTGTAGCAACCCTGGCGGTAGTATTTATAGAAGTAGGGGTTATAGAAGTGAAAAACCCACAAGGGAGTGTTACTTTAAAATGTAGCATTTTCAAATTATGGGTATTCAAAAGTCGACTTTTTATAACTTTTACAGGAAGCTTAAAAATATAGAAACTTGTTTATACATGCTGGTTACTGCAACTGTCAACTCTGATGAATATGTGGAATTTCAGTTTGTATTGTTATATATAGTTACACAATCCCTTTTGCAAATGTAGAGCACACACATATATGCACATGCACACGCAAGCACACACACATCTTTCACCCTACAGTGGGAAAGCATAGATGTAGTCTGTAAAATAACAAAAAAAAAAGGTTTTAGAACTCCTTACCTGCTGATGGGTTATCTAAAAGAGTACTTATCTGGCTGCAATAATAATAATAATAATAATAATAATAATAATAACCAAAATTTGGATTATAAACAGGTCCTTCTGACGCTACTACAAATTTTTTCTAAAGAAGAGAATCCATAAATGTGACTGCCCACAAAAAATTGTTAATAAAAACAGCAAAAACAGTTTCAGACCTACTTCAATACAATGTCTACTTGTGAGGGTTATGGAAAAACAATGTCACTCAGCTGCTTGCCACTTTAATATGTAATCTGTATGAGTTTTACCCTGATGTGGAGTGCACACCATCTTAATACAAATCTTGGATGACATCCTAAGAAAAAAGAATTAGAAAGAAAAGCTGATGTTCAACATACAGTAGAAGTTATATTCCTGGTCCTATCCAAGGCTACTAGTCCTAAAAGTTAACATTACATAGCTTCCACAGTTATCCAGCCACCTGCAAAGACAGTACCATAAAGGATACACAAGTTGCACACACTTAGCAGTCTCAGGTCGGTTCTCACAATGTTCCATGACTGGCAAACAAGGAGGTTTAGGACTACCAAATTTGCAGGAATACTTTAGAGCTATGCAGTTAAGGCTCATATGCATAGCACAAGCAGAACGTTAACAATTAAAGTAGAAAGGCATGCTGATAAAACAATATTATTCACAAAATAAGGCTAGAGTATGATTCTGGATGCCCTACATTAAGGAGAATAACAACCACCACACACAATATTATACTTATAAAACTGCAGATAGTACTCTATTAACTAATCTAACAGGAAAGGATAAAGAAGATTGTACTAATAGGAATGACTGCAGGTAGGGGCACAGAAAATAGGCAAGACAGGGATGCAGTTTATTGCAGCAAATTAGCAAATTAATTAAGGTATTGGGAGCAAATAACTATGCAGAAAAAGATAATTCTGTGGGATAAGGCTATGCAGAAATCTGGACTGCAGGTTAGAGACTTGTCTTCTCTACTAGGGACTGACATCAGAGTACAAGCAAAGAGAAAAGGACGGGAATGTTAAAGTTGAATCTAGAACATAACCTACTGTTAAAAAGGGATAATTAGTACAGCATATAAAATATTGCATAATAATTATAAGAATGAATCCGAGGAGGTTAGAAAACATTGGGAAGAGAGATTGGAGAGATACTACATAAAGCAACTGTGGGAGGACATCTGTACTACTCTTAAATATGCAACAAAGTGCAGATGGTTTAAGGTTTCCATATGCAAGTGACTGCATAGGTATTTGAAATACCTCAAGCAGATTTCTGCACTTTTTAGGTACATTGCAGTTTCTGGAGGTGTGATGGGACAAAAAGAAGTAATTAGGAACATGTTTTTAGTAATGTAATGTAATCATTTTGTCAGATTTAAAAAAAATCACTAAAGAGTACTATGTCAGAGATGCTGGGCAGTAGATGCTTGGAACAAAGGAAATTATTTTTTAAGTCTGGATATAGGATCTGAGTTGCCTAGCTATAGTAAGGCTTGCTAAAATTAATATTATCGGCTACCAAAAATACAATAACTAGAAAATGGAAATCAAAATCTAAACCAAGCTTTGCCAAAATATTAAATATTGTAAAGGAGATAAAAGAATTGGAGGTGGGATCTTTAGAAAAAGAAAGATGTAAATTACAGAGAAATAAATGAAATGTATGGGAACAATACATGCTGAATAATATTCAAGAGGAAGAGGAGTAAAATGTAATGGAAGGCAGGATATGAGCAATTTATTTAATGCAGGAGTGAATAATTATCAAAAAAGAAAAAAAATATATACGTATAATGCATGAAACTCATGAAATGTGTACAACAGTTTGTTTCCCTTTCTATAACTGTATGTGTGCTCATATCATTTAAGAGCTGTGAAATTAATAAAGTCAAGGTTTCATGCTCGGCAGTCTCCTATTTCTAACATATGGCAAACATGGTACAGGTGTGCAAAAACAGCATAATTCAGTATCGTGATGACCTGATCCAATACAGCAGATATACAAACAATTATAGACTTATAAAATCTGCAGCAAATAAAGAGGGAGGTTGGGATAATGGTTAAGGTATTTACCTTACAGACACAAAGTGCAGGGTTTGATCTTCACATGGGGTCTAATTGGCTAGGCTTAAAATGGCCCACAAGGGCAGTTATCCTAGTACTAATCTATGGACCTTTGAACCCAAGAGAATACATGCAGGTGCAATATACTGTATTTAATATTAAATAAATAGCAGAAATTGGAAATGGGCTGGACCGTTAGACAAGACATTAGAAAATTTGTTGGAGACATTATAAAAGTACTAATCTGTTGCAAATAAGTAGCAGGAAATGTCTACCAGACAGGGACATTCTTATCACATGTTTATCAAGCTGTCACCGCAACTAACACATTATCTGTCCACCTATACAGGGCCAAAAACGGTCTTAACTCCACTCCATAAAAAAAAAAAAATAGTACTTGGTATCTTATTCTACACCACATGCATGACACATTTCTGGGGATTCAGAAACATCACTTTCAAGACAATGGCCAAGCCAACACTGTTTACAATGCATGTGAGACGGGTCCTTAGGCATATTAACAATGCATGTGGCCAGGTTCATGTGTGTGACAAGCAGCTCCTCGTCACGGCCACAGTAGGGACCTATGGGAGGATCATGCCAGACCAACTATGAACAGCTACTGTAATAAGCATTGACCATACACAAACACCTAGTTTAGTCTTCACAAAGCCATGCACACAGATGGTGATGCAGAGGTTCTGATCTATTGTTGTATCTCAAACCAAAAGACATGCAGAGAAATGTCTTATAGAAGAATGTAAAGCTAGTATGGCTAAGGATGAAGTGTAGAGTTGGTAGTAGGACTACAAAAGCATGAAAAACTGACAGAAGAGTGCAAAGAGATCCAGTGATCAAATCAGTGAAGCAGAAAATGGAGGTATGACAAAGACATCAATCTGAAATACTTGAACTGAGAAAATGTGAAACCCTGACAGGATAGGTGGGATACTGTACAGTAACAGCATGTCCCGGCCTACAGCAGTCCTGACATCATCCTACTGTTATTAGAGTACCTGTACTCCAATGAAAATAGTCTGAAAACAAATTTCAACCCTGAAGAGATATGAACCAGTTACTTTCTGCAGGGATAGTCTACTGAAAACTGCATTTGGAAAGTGAGACGTATTGAAAGTGTCATGGAAACACATATCAGGAGAATGGTACATAACTGCAGACTGGAATCAGACAAGTTACAAATAGCAGTCAAATTCAGAGGGGTGTTGAGCATTCAACCCTCTTCATTTGAACTCTACAAAGCAATCATACTAAAGTTGTCAGTGAAGCATATAACAAGTAACTTTTACACATTCACAGAATGGAAGCAGAGATCTCAAAAAAAAAAACATATAACCCTGAAGGGATATGAACACTCCAGTTTGTGCACTGACAATCTATAAATCACTTCATGAACCAACTGAGCCATAGAAATAGTCATACTAAAGGCATAAGCTTTACCCTGTTTCATACTTGACTACTTCCATGAAATAGCACACAGCTCATTTTCGTGATTGATGGCAGCTGACTGCAACAGATGCAGGACCTGATTTTGAGTGGACTTCACTGTTGCTACAGAGCAAGCAGTGCCATATCTTGCCAGTTGTACATGGACATCCACATTGCATTCTGAAACCTGTTGCACGCTATACTACCACAAAAAAAAATACGAGTTCCAGAAGCCCTTACTGGCCATGCGTATGATGTGTTTTATCTATTTCTTTTACCTCAATAAAGCTTGAAATTACACTATAGTAAAGAGATGAAAAGGGGAAGCAAGCAGAGAGTAAAACAGATGGTGTGCAAACAAGGAATAAGCTGGAAGATGGTGAGCAAGAAGCACAAACTTTTTTTAGTAGGGCAGCTACTCATTTTTTTAAGTGAAGGGAAAGTTGGGGAAGGTTGGAGAGGTAGGTTAGGTTGCATGGAGAAACAGACATAAATGACATTGTGTGGAGTAACAATGAGGAAGGAGAACACAATGATGAAAGACACAGACAGAGGGAGGTCACTGGAGAGGGGAGGACTGTAAAACATTCAAGGGGGGCATGGACACAAAAGGTAAGGGAACACCAGGTTGAGGAATAGGATTAGGTGTTTGCAGATGCAGGCTCTGCCAGCTAAGACCCAGTGGGAGAAAGTCGCCCTGGGTATTGTCACCACAGGGTCCTGGTTCATAAGGTGGAGTCACACAGAGCAACACAAAACCCACATATGCAGAGGCTCTGAACATTAACCTGCCCAAGCAACAAGGACCTCCGAAGTTGAAAAGCAAACAAACACCACCCCCAAACAAAACCAAAGTGTTACATAGCTCACAACACCAGTGTGCCATCTAACAGCAGCCTCTAAGGCAAGACAACGTACCCAACACTTTAGTCATAGGTGACTCTATAGTCAGGCACACTGATGTCCCAACTCACCAGGCTGAACAATGAGAAAATTACAGTTAATTGCCTGTCGGGTGCCAGGATCTGCCACATACTGCATGCACTCAAGTCATGCCACAACAGGTACAAATATGATTCTGTCATTGTCAATGTTGGAGTGAATGACTTGAGACATACTTTCCTGGACTACATGAAAAGAGACATGGAAGAGCTCGGATCATGTAGTCCAGCCAGGTATGAACCTAGCCCTGAGTAGCATCCTGCCAACACCCAGAATGATACCACAGTATAAGGACAAAATGATTGACTTCAATAATTGGCTAAGCTTCTGGTGTCATTCAAAGGGGATCCAGTATCTGTCTGCCTGGGATGACATGATCAACAAACCACGATGCTGTGCAAGAGATGGTTTGCACCAGTCGCCCCTGGGATTCAGGTTACTGGCTAAGGCTCTTGCCACCTCTATAGTGCCTTTTTTAGGCAAGGTTGAAAGGACCAAACTACCACCATAATGGGTACAAGCAAACAAAATCTGAAGGTAATGCTAGAAGTCGAAACCTCAAGATGCACTCTCTCGAGGCTCTCCTAAAAATAGAGAACATCAATATCTGTGCAGTAACTGAGACCTGGTTCAAAGCTCCAGAGAGCACCTCTGCAATACCAGGCTACAACTCATACTACACTTTTCAGCCACCAAACCAGGACCGAAACACTAAAGGTGGAGGAGTGTCCATATTCACCAAGGATATTCACACCTCCAGGCTGGTTGCCCAACACAATGCTTCTGAAATTCTCCAGGTGCAACTTACACTATGTAAGACTGCAATCCAAATTGTAGCTTGCTACAAATCCCCCACCATGCCCCAAGATTGTCACTACACCTTTCTAAACATACTGGAAAATATTAAGATACAACCAAACACCCTAATACTGGGTGATTTCAACTACCCTGCCATTAACTAGGAAAACTACTCCTGTACCAAGACCTTTTCTCAACGGTTCTTGGAATTCATAAATTCCAACACCATAGAGCAACTAATTCATAGCCCACCAGGGGTACCAATATTCTAAACCTGGTCATTACCAACATGGGAGATTGATGCTCCACACCAGTGGTCAACCCCTCGTAGGTCAGATCAGACCATAAGCTAATCACCCTTGACATCCACATCCCACCCCACCCCCCTTTAAGGAAACCTCCGTAAAAACTTCTCCAAAGCCAACTTCATGCTTCTCAAGTCAGAAGTAACAAACTTCATGACACTCATGCAGATGGGAACTGGAAGTTCAACTGCTGAATCCTACACTAAGGTGCTGTACGAGCACATTCACTCATGCATGGACCGAGCCATCCCAAATCGAACCAAGATGCTGTCCTCTAAAAAAGGAAGCCAATCTGGTGGTCCCCTGCCATAAACAAGCTGTACAACAGAAGGAAGAAACTGTTGCAGAAAAGAGTAAGAACCCAGGATTCAAAAAACTCCCTCACAAGCCTCAGTAGAAAGCTGAGATCCCTCATAAAAATCTTCAAAAGCTAGTTACAAAAACAAAATTGCAAAGATACCAAAGACAACCACAAAGCATTCTATAGTTATGTCAAGAATCTAAATGGCAATACTCGGATCTGCTCTGAGCTACATCAGAATGGCACTAGATATACTGATCCCAAGGATACTGCCAATATCCTGGCAGATAGATTCAGTGCCAACTTCACCCCTCTCACCCCCTAAAAGGCCCATCTCAATACTGAAAGAATGACAAATTCTGGCAATCACGGCCACTCAGGTAACAAGTGCACTCTCCAAAGCCAAGAATACAGCATCCGTGGGACCAGATGACATCCCGGGCTGTGTACTGCATGAACTACAAAATGAACTGGCACCTCACCTATGTGTCATGTTTAATCATAGCCTCACCTTAGGCTATGTGTCCACAGAGTGGCACACAGCTACAGTCATCTCACTGCACAAGGGGGGATCCACTTTGGATCCCAGGAACTACCATCCCATCAGTCTGATGAGCCTGATCTGCAAGGCCATGGAATGTATTATCATGGAATTTATAAACAAAGACATTGGCAACCTTCAAACACTGCACCCAACCCAGTTTGGGTTCGTGAAGGGCCGATCTTGCCTCCTGAACCTGATCGACTTCTTTGAATCAGTCTCCAGAGCCATGGACAAGGGTAAGGTGGTTCACACAGCCTACTTGGACCTCGTCACGGCTTTTGACACTATCCCCCACTCTGGAATCATAGATAAACTTACTAAGCTGTGCATTAATCCCCACAGCACTCGATGGGTTGCAGACTGGCTTACTAACAGAACACACACTGTAAAAGTAGCAGACTCCAAATCCAGCTCCAGACAAGTGACAAGTGGTGTACCACAGGGTTCTGTCTTGGGACCGCTCTTGTTTGGCATCTACTTCTTTGAAGTACAGGCCAACACTAAGGGACTCTGGCTTACAAAGTTTGCAGATGACTGCAAGCTGGGAGCCATTATTGAATCCCCAAATGATGTGGATATACTACAAAAGGGCATTACCAAAATAGATGCCTGGTGCCAGAGCCATGGGCTCAAGCTAAATGCCAAAAAATGTACAGTTGTCCCCTTTGGGAAAAAACACATACCTGTGAACTACCACATAGGTGGCAGTACACTAAACACCGAAAGTGTGATAAGAGACCTCGGGACACAGGTGGACAGTGGTCTCACCTTTGACAGCCACATAACCACAACAGTTAGAAAATCCTTCTACATGGCACACCTCATCACTAAGGCCTTTTCATCCAGAAAAAAGGAGGTCATTGTCCCTCTGTACTCATCCTCATTAGACCCATTATAGAATACAATGCCCTGTTTGGTATGTACCTAACAAGACATCTGCAACAACTAGAAAGGCCGCAGAAATACCTCACAAAAAGAATCATAGGCCTAAAGCAGATGCCTTATGCTGACCGTCTAAAGAAATTCCAGCTATACTCTGTTGCATATTGCCTACTCAGAGGTGATCTCTGCCTAACATACAAGGCCATGTCAAACCCAGAGTTGTTGGATATGCTACACTTACAGAAATCCCAATCCCTCCGAGCCACATGCGCCTGGGATCTTAACCTTATCAACACGATGAATAGAACATGCTGGAGGGACAGGTTCCTGACCCAGAGACTCCCCATACTCTGGAATAGGCTGCCCATACATGTCACACAGAGCACCTCAATGGCCCTCTTTAAGAGGAACCTTGACAATTGGATGGGAGATAGGAACTTCACCCCAGAGATCACATCAGTAGCCCTGCTAGACAGGGGTCCAGGAAAGTAAATATTTGTGGGAAGCAATAGCCAGGGAATTGTTATGGCTAGGCTTGTATAGGCCCTAGGGCCGATAGCCTACTACCTACGTATGAACCTATGTTGGGCAGGGATGCAACTCAGCAAGTCACTTGAGCATGGTCTCCATGTGGCCGATAAGGGTATTCAATCTGTTGTTGACTGTATCGTCCACCAGCTCTGTAAGTTGCTGATGAGTGACAAAGATGTCACCTCCACTCACAATGCTACCTGCAGGTGTCATCATCTTTTTGTGCAGGGCTACCTGACACCTGTGGAACAGGTAGGACTGGAGGTGTAGAGCACATCTCTGGCATGATGGGACCCTGATGTGCCGGGTGCTTCCACTGGTGGTGGTGGAGACAGTGCTGCTGACACCTGTGGGGGGCAACATGCCTCGCTGGTGGGATGGGAGCAGATTGTTGTGCTATAGCATACAATACTAAAAAAAGGGCAGAAACAAAAGCAAACAAAATAAATATATGTAAGAGAAATGACAGCGACAAACAGAGTGGAGGGAGATAAATAAACACAATGAAAACTGCATGCTAACGGTTACTGAAAAAGCTACAGTCAAACTGAATGCACTTTATGTGCCTGGAACAGATGGTAGGATGCACATGGTAGGACAGAAGAAGAAATGAGGACATAAGAACAGAAGCCAAAGTAGCTCCAATTACAGAAAAGATCAAAGAGAACCGATTACAGTAATTCAGCACATGTGCAGAAAAGCAGAAAACAGTCTGGCAAAGAAGATTTGGGACAGACAAGGCAAGAGGAAATGAGGGCATCGAGCAAAGAGGTGGATGGATTGTGTGAGAGAAGATCTGACACAGTCAGGCATGAGTGTCGAAGAAGGTAGGAGAGTGGCACTGAATTGACAGAGATAACGACAGCTGACATGACATCCCGACCTCATGTAGAAAATGGGAAAAAGGAGGGTTGATGATGATGAAAGAGAATACACTTTGCAAAGCATTAAATAATTATGGATTTCAGAACCTGTTTGTATATGTGTGTAAATATATACATATATGTATGTACATATATAACAATGTGGGGGAGGGCATGGAGACCTAAAGCAAAAACCATCTTCACATGTAGTCTTATAAACAGAAGATTAATGGAGGGAGATAATTAGTCAGACCAATGTGTACTTTTGGTCAGTGATGCATTTTGATGTCTGAGAACACTGTATGTGCACAAAGCAGACATACTTATTTCAATCCCAAGTTTCAGGCAAAGGACAGCAAATCCTGTTATACATTGAGAAAGGTCCAGCAAATTAACAATGATGATCTTACATATATGGGCCATATAATGTTCCAGTGACAGTATTGGACAGAAGAATATACATAAAATAGTGTCCGTGATAAAAAATGTGGAATGGTTGGGAATGAACCCACAGGCATCCTCACATATGAAAATAAAGAGATGTAACAGGAAGATTCACTTGTCCAGCTGTAGAGTAGGAGGCAAAATTGCACAATCATACTGCCAGCTTTCAGCTATGCCAGCACTGACAGACGTGGCACTGGTGTCCGAAAGTTCTACAGTAGTTTTAGTGCCTACTACTGTTACTGTTAAAAGCAAGTCAGGTTTATGACAGCATGTCTACTAACACTGGCGGTCTCTTAGGAGCTCCAATCTGCTTCTGTGCATCTGCCTATTCTTTTCGATCTCTTCATGGACTAGAAACATAAAAAGAGCATAAAGTAAAACTTGTGGATGGCAAACAGTGGTAGGTTATTTGGGCAGCTAAAATAAGTTATACTTAAAGTACAGATGTGGTGACTATGCCTTAATTCCTTCCTCCCACTGGCGAAGGAGGTCAGGATTGTGATGCCTCATGTCACTATAATGGTTGATGGCACTGTCACCCCAGTAGTACTTGTGACGGCTTTGCACACACTACTGTAGTGGCTCAGTATAGCCCTCTTTCAGGAGCCTCTAGCTGTACTCCTTACGGAGGATGTCCATTAAAATCTTGGACTCCTCCTCATACCATCTCTGTGCTCTAAAAGGAGCACTATCCTCTCCTTCTCCAGTCATGATGTTTCATCTTGAAGAATTTCAAGGAAAAATGGCAGACAACTGATAACCAAAACAGTTCTTGTGTGTCTCAGCTTCCACACAATGATGGGTACTGACTGGCATCTCATTTGCAACACAGATTGCAAACTCATTAAATATATAAGTACTGTATTATTATGGTTTCAGTGACACATTTAGGTGTAAAATGTGGCAGGCCTCCATCCGTGTGCAGGTTGTTGTGCTGCAGCATACAACAGTGAAAAATGGAAGATGGATAAATAAACATGGGATGACGTTTCTCTAAACCCTAAAATAACTGGAAGGCTGTGCATGCTCAGAGTTGTCACAGAATCTCAGGTGTGTACACAGCACCATGTAGAAATCTTTGATGTTTACCAGATTTGCATCATACAAACTGTGGGACTCAGAAGTAATAATGAGATGATACATAATTATCATAATCACCATGCCCAGAGTGCTGAATCTACATGATAAAAGTGCAGCAAGACGCACAGAGCCTCATCGCACTATGGACGAAAACAGTGACTAATGAGTTGAAATACCTCATTCCTCCTCGAAAACATTATTCTGCATGTATTGTTCCCACAATTCCAATTTTTTTCTATAAGTAAATTGCTCCTACTCTTTTCTAAAGATTCCACTTCCAGTTCTTTTATCTCTATTACTACGTTCACTACTTCTGGTACAGTGGGTTCAGACCCTGATTCCATTTTCTAGTAATTGCTTTTTTGGCAGCCACCAGAATAAACTTAGCACGGCCTTACTGTGTCTAGGCAATTCTGATTCTGTATGACAGCTCAAAAAAAAATCAGTTCCTTTGTTGCACCAATTTGTTCACCCAGTATTTCTGACAGAGTAGTCTGCAGGGCATTTTTAGTCTGACAACTCATTACACTCCCAAAAAACATGTTCCCAATAACCTCTTTCTTCCCCATCACACATCATATAGTAAATCATAAATATTCCTCATTTTCCAAACATATAAAAGATGGTATATACTGCACAGCAATATATATGTAAGTCTATTCATAGTCATCCACACCTCATGTCTGTCTGACAGCATCTTACCAGCATTAACGCAACTGTAAATTGGCACAGCCATTCGGGTAGCTTCATGAGTTATGCTGCCTCATACAGTATCTGTAAATATCTGTGATTTTCTTCATAGCAGTTTCATAGTATTTTGTTTCTCACTTATCTCTCCTTTCAACAATATAGCAGTGACATTGTCACACTCCAGTGACTGATTAGTCATTACACTCGCCATTTTTCCTTTGTGCATTGAACTCTCCTCCACATTTGAGGTAAATGTGGGCTCCCAGCCAAGGACAGCCACAAGACATTCTTTATCTATGTCCGCAACCTCGAATGCAATACACAATTATGTGCACAGCTCATTGTAAATGCAGCCACCTATACTGAGCCAGAAGATATAGCAAACATACTGATTGACAAATTCAGCTCAAACTTTACGTCTCACTTCCCCTCAACAAATATCATCAAATACAATTCCCCCTGCTGTCACTAGGGAGCAGGTCCTTAATGATCTCTACAAGGCCAAGAATACCGTATCAATGGACTCAGGCAATAATGCAGAATGTCTTCTAAATAGCATGAAACATGACCTATCAGGCCCTATGGAATTGCTATTTAGCTGTAGCCTCTAAACAGGTTTTTTTGCCTCATGAATGGAGAACAGCAACAGACATCCCGCTGCACAAAGGTGAGCCAACTACAGACCCATAAGTCTCACTAGTCTCATAAGCAAAGCCATGGAAATGATAAATAATGACATAGGAAACCTCCAGACACTGGATCCAACCCCAATCTGGTTTCATCAAGGGTGCCTACTCAACCTGGTGGACTTCTTTGAGATAGTCACCAAAGCAATGGATGACGGAGAAAAGGTTCACACTGCCCACCTTGACCTGGCCAAGGCATTTGACACAATTCCCCACTCGGGCATTGTTTACAAACTTAAAAGGTTAGGTACAAACCCTTTTGTCATCTGGTGGATAGCCAGCTGGCTCACAGACAGGATTCCAGGAAGTTAGAACTGGGGAATCCACCTCTACAAACAGGCCAGTCACAAGCAGAGTCCCTCAGGGATCTGTCCTAGGACTGCTCCTTTTTGGCATTTACTTTTCTGAAGTCAAAGTCAGTGTCAATGGCCTCCGGCTGAATGCATTTGCTGATGATTGCAAATTAGGAGCTGTCACTGAATCACCTACCAACACAAATGTTCTCCAGTAAGGGCTGACACAGACAAACAATTGGTATCAGACACATGGGCTAAAACTAAATGTCAATAAATGCATAACAGTATCTTTTGAAAAGTCGTCCACCCCTGGTAACTATCATATTAACAACACACCCCTAAGAGTTGATCCAGTAGTCAAGGACTTGGGGACACACATAGACAGTAATCGTGCCTTTGACCATCACACGTCTACAGTACTGAGGAAGTCAATTGTGCAATTTATAAACAAAGGTATGGTATCTAGGTTCAAGGGGGGCATTATTACACTGTATTTGGCATTCATCCTACCCTATATAATATATAATACCCCTATATGTATGTACCTAATCAGGTATATACAACAGCTGGAACATCCACAGAGGCTCCTCACTAAAAGAATACACGGTGTAAGTAACCCATCCTATGCAGACTGCTTCAAGACCCTATCCCTTTATTCAGTCTCCTACAGGCTGTTGAGGGGAGATCTATGCCTGCCATACGAGGCATTGTCAGACTCCACTCTAATGGACCTCCTGCATATCTGCAAAACAAACACCACCGGAATTACCCATTCTAAAGACTTAAACCTTGAATGTGATATAAATAGGGACCTGCTGGACAGACAGGTATGTATCCCAGAGACTACTCATTCTCTAGAACAGGCTCCCCATCCATGTTTAGCAGAGTTCCTCCCTAACCCAGTTCAAGTTTTACTTGGACAAATGGATGGGGAATAGGAAATTCATCCCCAGTTTGACACCAATGTCTCTAATGGACACAGGCATCCTGAAAATGGTTCATCTCCCAGGTCCCTTCTTGTAAATGTTTCATCTCCCAAGCCCCTGCTTATACTTACCAAGGGTACCAAAACTTGTCAGAGATTTGTGATACATGGCTAGGCTTAAAAAAGTACAGTTTTGTACCTACCATAAATGTAGATGTCCGATAGGTATGCATCTGCAGTCCTTACATATGGGTTGTCCTGCCTCAGGCAGCCCTTCGGTCGGCCGAATTCCAAAGTCTGGGTCCGGCATCGGCTGATGTCGCCCTCTCCCCGACGTCATAGCGCCTGGGGTATAAAAGCGCCAGCCGACGCCATCTTCCTCAGTTTTTCTTGCCCCAGATGCCAGGTGCCCTCTAAGGAAGGCTAAATTTGGAGAAATGCAAAAAATTTCAAGCATGCACAGTAATATAAAACAAATACACCATAATAGATAACCCCAGCTAGCTATAAGAGGGATAAGTACCCAGGAAATACCACAGAGGGGAAGGAGGGAGGGTAAACCTGACTGCAGATGCATACCTATCGGACATCTACATTTATGGTAGGTACAAAACTGTACTATGTCCTTCAAGGATGCATCTGCAGTCCTTACATATGGGTAGAATACCATAGCCAAGCTGGGGGTGGTAGGATCTAAGAAAGGGATGGTGTAGCTAAAATGCCCTGCAGGACTGCCGTAGCAAAGCCTGCTGTGGATCTGGAATATAAGGGTAAGTTGTAATGCTTGGAAAATGTATGCACGGAGCTCCATGTAGCAGCTTCTAAAATGTCCTTGGTAGCCCCTCTTAAGAAGGCTGTAGAGGTGGCTGTGGCTCTGGTGGAATGAGGTCTAACGCTAGCTGGCACAGTTTTGCCATGAAAAGAGTAACAGAATCGAATGCAATTCCCTATCCATTTTGAAATTGTCTGTTTGGAAATTGCTTTTCCTTGTACACCAGCAGCATGTGCTACAAACAGCTGGTCAGTTTTTCTGTAAGTCTTAGTTCTGTCCAAGTAGTAGCGCAACTGTCTGTGAATGTTCAGGGTATGCAGAAGTTTCTCCCCTTTGTTTTGTGGATTTGGAAAGAAGGTAGGCAGGTGAATAGCTTGGTTCAGTGAGACCCTGGATACCACCTTTGGCATGAATGAAGGATTGGTTCTCAGTGAGACTCTGTCCTGATGAAAAATAAGAAATGGTTGTACTGCCATGAGGGCCTGCAACTCAGATACTCTTCTTGCTGAGGTTATGGCCAGAAGGAAGGCAGTCTTCCAAGACAGGAACTGTAGTTCTGAAGATGCTGCTGGTTCAAAGGGAGGTAGAGTTAATTTTTCCAACATGAAGTTAAGGTCCCACTTAGGCACTGGTGGTTTCCTTGGAGGATTGATGTTTTTGATTCCCCTTAGAAACTGCCTTAGGAGAGGATGAGAGAAGACAGGTGGATCAGTATTGTATTCTGCTGAAATTGCTGAAGCATGAATTTTTATGGAAGATTGTGGAGCATTTCTGCCAAGTATTCCAGGATATGTGCCAAGTTCATCACTGTCGCATCTAGGCCCTTTGTGGTGCTCCAAGTGCAAAATCTTTTCCATTTTGCTGAATATGCCTTTCTTGTGGAAGGTCGGCGAGCTTCCATGATGATGTCCTTCACTGTCTTGGATAGCTTATCCTGGTGAGGAGTCAAGGTATTCTCCAGGCTGCCAGCTGCAAGGTTTTCAGGCTGGAGTGCAGAGTTTTGTAATTGTGTTGTGTCAGAAGAAGTGGCCATTGTGGTAGAGGCCACGGTTTCGTGCGCGACATGCTCCTTAACAGTGGGTACCAGTGCTGTCTGGGCCAGTCTGGAGCTATCAGAATTACTTTGGGCTGCTCTGTCCTGATCTTCAGTAAGACCTTGGTCATTAATGGAAGAGGTGGGAATGCATACACTGTTAGAGTATTCCAGCTGAAAGAGAGGGCGTCCACTTTCCATGCTTGTGGGTGGTATGTCCTTGAGCAGAATTTCTTCAGCTGATGGTTGTGGTGGGAGGCAAAAAGATCTATGTCCGGCCTCCCCCATGATTGTGTTATCTGAAGGAAAATGTCTGGGTGCAGCATCCATTCGTGTGGATCCATGATATTTCTGCTTAGGCTGTCCGCCAGTATATTGTCTTTTCCTGGCACAAACTGGGATTGCAGTTCTATATTGATTTTTAGGGAAAGTTCCCAAAGATTCATTGCCAGCCTGCAAAGAGGGTAGGAATGGGTACCTCCTGGTTTGTTTATGTGCCACATAACTGTGGTATTGTCTGTCCTTATTAGCAGGTGTCCTTGATGCAGAAAATGTTTGAAGGCCTCGATTGCATTTATCACCGCCAGCATTTCCTTTTGGTTTATGTGCATGCGCAATTCTTTCTGTGACCATAGTCCTTGAATGCATCTGCCCTCCATGTGTGCCCCCCATCCATGGTCTGAAGCGTCCGTTGTAATGGTTTGGCTGATTATTGGTTTGCTGTAGGGTAGACCCCTGTTTGACTGGCTTGCTTGAGCCCACCACAGAAATTCCCTTTGAAGGCATGGAATGAGTGGTATCAAAGCTTCTAGGCTGTGATTGTGCTGACACCATAAACTCCTTAGGTACCATTGTAGTTTCCTCATATGTAGCCTTGCTTGTGGAATCAGAAGAATGCAAGATGCCATGTAACCCAGGGCCTGCAGGATTTTCCTTGCAGTCAGCTGAGTTTGTTTTGTCAGATTTTCGGAATAATCCGGTAGTTGTCTTTGTTTTTCTTCCATGAGAAAAGCCATTTGGGTGGTTGTATCTAGTTTCGCACCCAGAAAAATTATCCTTTGGGATGGAACAAGTCTTGATTTGTGAATGTTGACTGTACATCCCAAAGCCTGAAGTAGGCGGATGGCATAATTCAAGTGCTTTACCAAAGTTTGTTGGCTGTCCACTTGTATAAGGCAGTCGTCCAGATATGGGTATATTTGAATCCCCTGAAGTCTGCAGTGTGCAATTACTGATGCCAGGCATTTCGTGAATACTCTGGGCACAGTAGATAAGCCAAAGGGCAATGCTGAGAATTGATAATGCTCTGAACCTGCAAGAAATCTGAAGTGTCTTCTGCAACTTTGTCTGATAGGGACATGCAGGTATGCCTCCTTGAGGTCTAGAGTTACCAGCCAAGATCCCTTGCCCAGCATGGGAAGGAGTTGCTGTAGGGTCAGCATTTTGAATTTTGGCACAATGAGATAAGTATTCAGTGCGGACAAGTCGAGAATAGGCCTCCATTGTTTTTCTTTTCTTGGGACAAGGAATAGTCTGGAATAAAATCCTTGGCCTTGTTCTATGAGAGGAACCTTTTCTATAGCTTTCATTTGCAATAGGTTGGAAATTTGTTTTAAAGCCTCTGCCCTTTGATTCGCTGGCAGGTTTGGCATGCCTTTTCTTTTTAGTAATGTATGAAAATGGAACCTGTATCCTTTGTCTATTATTTGCAGTGTCCATTTGTCCTTTGTAATACTGTGCCAATTTTTTGAGAATAAAGATAGCTTTCCGCCCAAAGGTGCTTCCAATTGAGCCCTGGTTGGCGGGGTCAAAATAAAGTCATTGAGTCTGTCCTTGTGCAGCAGTTGTAGGTCCTGCACTACCTCTCTGGTTAAGAGGCTGCCATTGACGTCCTCTGTAGGAGCCTCTAGCTTGCCCTCTACCTCTGGCACGCCTGTTCTTGCCTCTTTGAAATCTCTCTGTGTCTGGAAAGGACCAATTCTTAGAGGGCCAATTTCTGCTGAATCTTGGTGGTTGGACCTGAAGAAAATCTTTGACTGTTTGTACAGATTTAGCTTTTTCCTCAAACTTCTTTAAGACCTCCTGAGCAGTGGAGACAAATAACTTTTGCTTTTCCAGTGGCCCATCCAGAAGCTTTGCTTTAACATGATCTGGCAGAGTTTGTTCCTTCAGCCAAGCATGCCTACGTATGACTGCACCTGTCATTGCTGACCTACATGAAGCTTCCAATGCATCATAACCACACTGCAAGAAATGGTTGCTAACCTGTTGGGAGTTATGTACCAGATCCTGAAGTGACTTGCGATCTAGGGGTTCAGGTGAAGACAGTTTTTTATGCAATTCATCTAACAAATACTCTTGGTACTGTATCATATGGAATTGACAATTTAATGCCCTCATAGAAAGAGTGGAAGAAGTATACACTTTTTTACCCCATCTCCCTAAAGCCCAAGACTCCCTTTCAGAGGAGAGTGGATTTTTAGTAGTGGCAGATGCAACCCCTTTAGGGCCCTGGGAAATAGTTTCAGGGTCAGCAGAGTGGGCCTTGTAAAGGAAATGATGTGAGTCCGGGACCCTGTAGTACCTATCGGGTTTGACAGGAGCTGGAGGAAGGGAGTCAGGGGTAATGCTAGACTCAGAGTACACATCATCAATGACATTCAAAACAGGAGGAATAGCCAAAGGTCTATGCTGAGGTAAATGCAAAAAAGTCCTTAATCTCTTCCTGGAATCAGAGAATTCCTGGCCCTGCCATTTGAAATGCTCTCTCATGGAGTGAAGGGTCTCCCCAAAGGACAGCTCTTCAGGAGGGGAGGCAGAGGGAATAGATTCCTCTGCATCAGAATCCTCGTAGGCCGTAAAGGCCTCCTCCTGGTAGTCTGAAAGAGCAGAGCCATCTGAGGCCTCATCAGAGGACTGGGGATCAGTGGGCTCAACCCTGGGCCTTTGTCTAGAGGAGGTTGAGAGCCCCTGTCCGGATGTGGCGGAGAGCCCCTAATTAAGGAAATAAGGTCCTCAGCTAAACTTAAAATCTGTGAACCTGTAGTGGATCCCTGAGGAATAGCCTTGGGAGGCAGAGATTTTGGCTGCTTAGCAGCTTTAGCCCTTGTGAATGCCTTTATGGACATGGATGCAGGAGGGCTGGCATAGTTTTGTCTAAGGAAATGGTGTCGGAAGTTTCCGGAACACCGGTTTCTGAGGGAAATTCTATAACCGACTCAGAGGAGGCCTCCGGGGCCAAGGTTGTCGGTTGTGCGGTTTCGACAGTCGGAAGTACCAAGGACTCGGTTTCAGCCGAGACCGAGACACTCGCGGTAGGCCTAGGCGTGGTTTCAGCCGAAACCACGGTCCGCGTGTGTCGGTCCTTGTCCTTCCGTTTTTTGGTTAAATGAGAAGTCGGAGTCTCCGACGGCATAATGTAACAGTAACTAGCCCCAAAAAATTCCTCTGCAAACTCCGCCCGATGCCTAAGAGTGCGTCAGTTGAAGAAGGCACAGGCTGTACAGGCCGAGACGTCGTGGTCTGGGCCTAGTCAGGGGAGGCAGTAAGAATGGAAATCCTTATGAGGTATTTGTTTCCCACAAGTTAAGCAATTATTAACTTTAAGCGTTTGATCTGACATCAGCTGAGGCAAGAAAGAGTCCCCGACGGGGTACTTAGCTTTTGAAGTCTTCGGTAGCTAAAGTTACAGGAGCTGGCCGACCGGCACTTGTGAACTGCTTCTGCTTCGGGCACCACGCGGTAAGAAAGACTGAGGAAGATGGTGTCGGCTGACACTTTTATACCCCAGGCGCTATGACGTCAGGGAGAGGGCGACATCAGCCGACGCTGGACCCAGACTTTGGAATCCGGCCGACCAAAGGGCTGCCTGAGGCAGGACAACCCATATGTAAGGACTGCAGATGCATCCTTGAAGGACATCACCCTTGTGGTTGTTAGCCAAGTAAAAACACCTATGAACCAAACAGAACCAACAGGTCTAGCTACTTTCTCATTAAAGATGCTAGGCTTAATGCCATAATTGTCCTACTTCTGGCCAAGCTGCTATTTGGGTTTGTTCTATGTAGTGGTCCTTCTCCTAAACTGACATGAAAACTGGCCATGACATAACAGAGATGCATAAGTTGCAAGCAAGTCTAAATGGGTAGAACATAATTTGATATAAGATAAACAAGTGAGTTTACCTGAACTCACAAATAAGCTGAAGACACACCTTTACCTTGAACATCAAGTACTGTATAGCCTTGCCCGTCTACTCATGTCCAGCTCACTGAAATGATAAGACCAACTGAAAGGGCTTTTATCTACTTTATTCATCCTCCTGAGGCGGATCACAAATAATTTTGTCAATTTGTTGCTCTTTTTTAAGTTACCTTTTTCTGTACTTTCACTCGTCCTTTCAAGCTGTTTGCTATCTTGTTCCCCTCCCATACTCCAACTTGCTCTCTGACTCGTCACCTTTTTTGCTTTAGTGGTGCATACATTTATAGTATCCATGACCTGCAGATCTGTCTGTCTTTGTGAAAGCATACTCTAATTACTCTCATTTGCACTTACGATTACTTTAAGTAGTTATATTATGAATGTCATAGCCTGTTCTTCAGTATTTGTTTAAACTGTCCCAGTACGCTTACATAAAAAAAAAAGGGTAAAAAAAAAATCTTTCATGTATGAAATACCTTAATTTTGTACTGTACTTTCACCTGTTAAACTTTGAATTGTTTTTGTTGTTTTTGTTTTGTTTTATGTATAATATTGTACTGTACTTTCGAGAAGCTTTTCTCCACGGGCCTCTGCTGAAAATGGATATGTATCCAGCTGAACTAGCCCGGTCAACAAATGTAAAATAAATAAAAATAAAATAAATTATGCATATACCTACAGTGGAAAATTATACTTTCCCCACCAGGTTACCCACTCAGCTCCATGAACTGTAGCAGCCTTAAACTTCATATTCTTGGCTTCCAAATTCAGTGCTTTATACATGTGGCCCCTGAACAGTCTCAGAATGCCTCTGCCCTGCAACTGTTTCAAATGTCCAGAATTTCAATGTTGAGTCCTTGAATATGAAGAATGAATGACTGAAAATCTGGACTCACATACATTAAGTCCGAAATTGCCATTTCTCAAAATATTCCCGTTTCTCTGACACATGGCAACTTCAGAGTTGGTATATCTAAGTTTGGGGTGTGGGGGGCTTGTTTCCCACATCGGGGGGTGCAAGGGGGATAGAGCTCCTGTAAAAACAAGTTTTAAAGTAGAACGATGCTTAATATGCTCTCTTCTCCTGTATTTTCGGTCTTTTTTTTGTTTTTTTTTTGCCATTTAGGAAGTTGTAATCAGTAGGGAGCTTTTGTTTCCAGTTAGGGTGAAAAGCAGTGATGGCAGGTAATTCTCGTTGCCAGCCTCGCAATCATAGCTTTCTGTTTTCATTCTCTAGGTATACAACTTTTCTCAGAAAATTTCAATAAATTTGCCGTAACCTTGGCTAGGCTTAAAATGGCTCTTGTGCTGATAACCACCTATGCTCAAAGCATATGCAGAAAATAAGCAGAAGAATTTTGGAGCGGTACTGGAAGAATTTCTTTTCTGGTGTACACAGTCTGCTTTTAATTTATTATACATTTAAACATTAACTTCTAGGAATTTTTTTTATCTTAAAATGCAGATGCTAAATATAGCGATTTCCTCATTGTAAAACAGAATGAAGTGAAATGAGGAAGTGATCCTTGTAATGTGAAGCTTTTGAAAGATGTGGTCAGTGATGGATGCAGTCAATGTGAATATTTTATGCACAGTTCTGTTTCTTAAGCCTTCAAGTCATCTGCTAGTAACCTTTAATTACATTTTTGGCACAGAATAAAACTTTAATTTCCAGTATATGTTTTCATGCAGTCAGCATTTTGGATTCTCCCTAGAAAATAAATGGAATCAGCAAAGTAATTAACAAAAGCCCCTTCCCTAATTCATTATTTCATCCCAGACCACAAGTGACACTGCAGGTGTAAAGATGTACAGTTGTTGTGTGGTAATGGTGGGTTCAAGCAGGCAGAGGAAACAGCTGGTGATTTCAACGCCTTTGTTAAACTAAAGCTCACTAACGTTTGCCCTAAGCTCTCTCATTACATGTGTACAAACCAATTCTCTGTGGTGTTATTCCTGAGCTCAACACTGCAACTACATAAATCTTGAATTAATGGAGACATTACGGCTCCTGAAAATAAGGGATAATTGCTATCTGTTAATGTGGTAGTTGCTATTCAAGGAAGCATATATTTTCAGCTACAGAATGCTTATACACAGTAAGCAGCCTATCAGAACATCCACAGAACTAAACATTAATGCAGCTTAATGAAACAATAAAGGTGACAGAAAACCCTTTAATGCTCATCTGCCCCATTACTGATGAATCTGTGCTTCTCATGCAAATTTAAAGGGCATTAGATTCCAAAGGGAAGCTGGAAATGCAAAGTGTATTTTTCACAGTGTTTTTAAAAGTGATTCTCAAAGAAGACATATTTGCTAGGGCAAGCAATGCAAACGACCATGCAAGGTTGACACAGAGAGACCTCAGGAGGACTTACTATAGCCACCTTAAGACTAGAGAGGTTGTGAAGGCTCCTGTACAACAGCTCTTATGTTATGTGTACTGGAAATGATGTAGTATATTAGACTTAGAATTTCCAAGAGGTGGACAAATACATCATCTGGTAGAAATTAAAATACACAGATGTGGACATTAAGTTCGAAAAGACTAAACTGAAGGGATATAACTTTACGTCAACCAACATTTTCTAACAGAATGTAGGGGTGAATATTATGGGGTATTATCGATCAGGATATAATTAAATATATAACATCTCTAAATCAAGGATCACAGGCCTATTGTCATAAACACATGGTACTTGTATGTATCACAGGTGTCCCAGGATTAGCAGTGCTCTTAGGCTGATGGACCACCAGCTTAGAGGGGGAAGGTTAAGTGGTTTATGGCCTGAGTCCCCTCTAGACAGACGAAGACTGCACTGAGTGACTGTCGTCCTCAACTCCTTCACTAAATGGAAGGACTGAGTGAGAGAGGGCCTGCTACACTTGTCAGAGGAAGGAATGAATGTCCGATGGTCTAATTGCTTTCCTTAAAGGAGATAATTGGATGATAGGGGCCTGCTATCCTTGAAAGGGGAAGGAATGAATGGCTGATGGTCTAATCTCCTTCCCTAAGAGGGAGGACTGAGTGGACAGAGGGCTTGGTAGGAGGGGAAGGAATGAATGGCTGATGGTCTAATCTCCTTCTCTAAGGGAGAGGACTGAGTGGACAGAGGGCTTGGTAGGAGGGGGGGGGAATGAATGGCTGATGGTTTAATCTCCTTCCCTAAGAGACAGGACTGAGTGGACAGAGGGCTTGCTAGGAGGGGAAGGAATGAATGGCTGATGGCCTAATCTCCTTCCCTAAGGGGGAGGACTGAATGGATAGAGAGTTTGGTAGGAGGGGAAGGAATGAATGGCTGACGGTCTAATCTCCTTCCCTAAGGGGGAGGACTGAGTGGACAGGGGCTTGCTGTATTTGGTAGGAGGAGGACTGACAGGCTGACTGTCTCACCCCCTTGAGTGAGGACAGGACTTAGTTGTTGACGGACTACTCTCCTTTCATGATGGGAAGAAATAAGTGCCAGACAGTTTGATCTCATTGACATGGAAAGCTGTGAGTGATACAGGACTTGCTCTTATTTCCTAAGGTAAGGAGGAGGAATGTTGCAATGCATGTCTTTGACTTATTCGCAGTACTTGATGAAACAGCACACTGGCATGCCACTGTATGAAATGACTCTATTATGGGGTGCACAAGAACAGCCACATTTGGCTGGGATGCTCCTGGTCCTAAATGAAGTCTGTCCCCAAAGGAATACATGCAACATCACCCAGAGCTGTAGAATTTAAACAGGATAGCAGGAAGACCAATAATATATAAACAATGGGTGACTGGAAGACATCATGTTTCTTTCACTGCGTGTCTCAGGACTACCCTTTTTTATGTTGAAATCCTACAAGGGACAACAACTTTATTGGCGGAGTGGCCCAGCTTGCTGATTTCCTTCATCTGAAGAATAAAAAGGGTGGGCTAGTGATGCTCATAAAATCTTGAGCTGGGGAAGTTTTACGTAAGCACCATCCCTCAAAAATATCCTCTTTTCCCATGTGAAAAGACAATGACAAAGCTCCCCCTGGCTTGCCTCTGTAGTAGAAATGTCAACAGACAGCTACCCCCACACACACACACACACACTCACACATGACTACTCAATGGACACAGAAGGAGAGAGAGTTTTTTCAATATGAATGAGGACTCTTACCTCAAATGCTGACTGACCCACCATCATTCCTCTCCATATAGCCTATTTGTTTTTTCACAGAAAGTGAGAGCTGGGACAGAGGTCTTGTATAATGACTGGGGAATCAACTTATTTATGCAAAGGTACAAACTTAGATAGAATGAAAAGCTCTACTCCCCATTAAAACATACTCTATTGCTCATCAGAGCATGCTCCTGTGAATACGACTGCTGATCATCAGCCCTTATCTCCTATACTTTATGACATGTACATCTACAGGACTAACTCACCCCAGCCTCTGCTAGAGGATGTTCCAAATGTGACACAAATACACACTTTTCATAAAGAAGGAGAGATGGCTTCAGCTGTTGCATCTGTTTTCCTCAACACTCTGCTTTAGTCTTAAACCTGCCACTCAAATTCGAATATCTGGGGTTACACTCAGAGCTTAATCCCTCTGCAAAATGGAGCTGATGGCAAGACATATTTTTACTTATTTTCTACAGTCCTTTCACTTTATCACCCTGCCTCAGATGTGTGTCCCTCCTCATGCCAGTTAAACAGCATGAAAATAAAGCACTATGCCGTGGTGGTGTAGCGGTTAGCGTTGTTGCCTCACAAGAGGTTCTTCGGTTCGATTCCTTCTGTGCAGAGTATGCATGTCCTCCCTGCAGCTCAGTGAGCTTTAAAGACATGCAGGTAGGTGTGTGCCTTTTGTGAAGGTTAGGTGTTGGGCTGGCAACTCAGCACCATAAAAATCCACTGCTAATCAATCTGCAGACTGATGATCCTCTGTGGCGACTCCTAACCAGGAAAAGACAAAAGACATTGCTTTGCCTGTCCTAATAAAAGGAATTCTGATAAATCTCCAGCCACAGCGCATTGTAAGCAAAAGCTACTTAAAACTGCCACTTCCCTCATGCAGCCTTAGTATCTTTCATCTAAGCACAGATTATGTACAAGGTGGAAAAAAATGCACCTTACTTGGAGACAAACTTCTCAACTTCTTTGCTTAAGAATTCTGGAAAAAGCCAAAATAATAAGGGGGAGGTAAAGCCCAAAATCAGGGACAATTTTTAAGTATTACTCTAATTCACATAAAAAGTTAATAGAACAACAGGTCCTACATCAACATGCATTTTCTGAGTAATAATAAATATGAAACTCCTAATGTCTGCAACTACTAACTGACTGTAATCCTCATTAAACCAGAAAATCAAACATTTTACAAGGGTCTGAGCAAAAATATGAGTCAAACTCAAGGGCATCCTGTGAAATCAGGCAGAGCTGAGAAGAATGCTTAGACATTTAAGTGGCTACTTTGGCCAGTTTAAAAGCAGTGATACTTATTATTAATATATAACCATCTTTTCTCTAAAGTTTAGCTTTACAAGTGCATATCTTAGCTAAATAAAAAAATAAGGACAGAATAAACTACATTGTATCCCACTAGCATGGAACAAAATCCACACTGTCTGTCCACAGCAGGGGTATTTTTTCACTGCTGGTGGATCTAGGGCTATAGTGCTAGAAAGAAAAGCTAAAGGACCCTACTGAGGATGACTGGGAGGGACAGGAGCTACATATTCATAAAACCTCCTTGTCACCTTTTGCAAAAAAAAAAAAATTAAACTCTGTCAAGTTCACTCTTGGCCTCAGCCTGCAAAGTTTGTGTGTTTAGGTTTGCCTACTCCAAAAGTGAATCTGTGGACTGGATGGAATGACTGATGAATACCAGGAACTGTATTTTGGTGGCAAGGAATTGGACGGACTGGCATTCACTACAAGTGAGGACAGACTGGCATTCACTACAAGTGACGGAAAAAAAGAGACTGGTTGTGAAAGAAAATATGTCATTCAAACAATGTTTTGGAAAAACTCTTGGTCAATAGTTTCTTTGGATTGTGTTTTCAGCCTTAGATAGCTAATTGGAAGATAAGCTAATGCTTCTATATATCTTTGACTGACTGCATACATACATACATACATAAGTACATATATACATACATACATACATACAAACACACAGACATAAACAAATAAATAAACAAAAGCTGCCGTAAGAGGACTCAAGATTTCCAACACTTACATCAACCTGAGGAGAGCGAAATAAGAGAAGAAAATGGCAACTATGTGACCACTGAATTAATCTGATGCAAAAAACAAATCCTGGGAGGATTAGTGTGACAGAAGTGAACATTTTTTATTACCAATTACAAATAAAGACAAAAAACAGAGGCATTTACTTGTGGTTGTAGAATTAAAGCATGCAATATAAAATGAAACGGCCCACATGCAGCTACTAAACCCATTACAGAATTATTTTAATCCTAAATCTAATGACATACTAAAAGAATATAAATTTTACTCCCATACTAGAACGCTTACTGACTAGTATCAGAATAAGTAGCTGACCTGAGAAAATCAGTCCAAGACTGTATTATGAAGGGATATTACAGCAAATGCTATGAGACAAGACTGCAGGCAGAATAAATGATGAATACAGACAAAGGTCTATATCAGAGAGGAACCTGACATTTGAAGAAAGCTTTCATTATTGTTTTAATAGTGGTTGCAGCAAATGTACACGATTTGAGCAACTGTTGGCAGTAGCACATAATATGCTAAAAGACCAGCAAAAGAGAAGTAATACACAAAAAGCAATTAAATGACTAACTAAATAATTATTTTATTTATGCTTTGCATAGCTGAACATCTGGCTAATTTATTTAACTTTTTAAACTTTTAAATGTCACAGTTTGATAATTACTCTGACAACTCTCTGCTGCTGTTAAACCATGTCATTTGACAGATGTTTTGAAAGCTGTCACAAGAGCTGTCAAACTGCAGCAATTGACATTTATTTTCACAGTTGTCAAGATATCTGACAAAGCACAATCCCATGTGGTTAATTGGCAGGATTATGTAGCTATTAAGAAGTTTGAAAAGTGGCATAATTTCCCTTTTTAAGAAGTCTGTGCTGTCCATTTTTGTTCTCTTGTTGGACTTCATGCAGAATTACAGCCCAGTTTTTGAGGTTTGACCTGTCAGGTTTAAGCATTTACTAAGACCATTCTCTAAGTTATACTGATCACTTTAAATTAAGTTTAACACTATGCTAAGCATATTCTAGCAAAGACAGAAGAGAACTGGTAGTGAGATCTTTAGAAAAAGGTAAGATCAAACTACATAGAAAAAATGGAAAATGTAGGAACAATGCATGCAGAAGAATGTTTTGGAGGAGAGAGGTTTTAGGGAAGGCAGGAACTGAGCAATCTGTGTAATGTTGGATTGATGATAATTGTATAAAAGTGTGTATGTGATTGTATAGTGTTTGTAACTGTGAACATGGTTTGTTTTATTTTATGTAAATGTATGTTTGCCTACATCTTAAGTGATAATTTAATAAAGGTGTTACAAAAAACACTATACTAAGTATGTCATGGACTATTTACATCAAAAGCAGACTTTATTACAAATTCAAAACAAGTTTCAATAACTGAAAATGTTCAGTCTTAAGAATAATTTTTAAGTCTGGAACAGTCCTTACACCCATACAACTTCTTCAGGAGCTAAACATTTTTGAGAATTTAGCAGCAGTACTTACACTGGACATTTAAAACAAGCTTTTCAAAGGAGTTAATCCTTGCCTAGCATGCTACGCCAAGCAGTAACCCCCTGCCCATTTGTCAAAATATAGCTCCAAATGTCCTCAAACCACATAGATTAATGAGGCCTCTCAAATGCCTTCCCAATTTCCAAAACAGAAATCACACTTTTAGTGTTGCTGGACTTAGACATTTTATAAAAAAGTATGAATGCCAATGTAAAAATCACCAAGTAATAGCATAGCCCATTCATATGAATAGGCTCTCCTGGGAAAGTTAGTGCCATATGGTGCTATTCTCATTGCAAGCATTACATTGTGAAAAGGCCAGAAGCATGAAGTAGCAATGACATGCAGGTGAAACTGTACTGCTACTGCGAAAAGGATGCAGGGCCATCCACGTGTGCGATTGTTGTTTTGCAGAAGTTATTTCACCCTGACACTGGGGACAATGCAAAATAGTTGTAATTTGGGAATTTCTGTGCTCCAATAATGTAACCACACACCATACCCTTCCTGTATTTTCTGAGGTTCTAACACATACGTAACAGACTTTTTTACCTGCTGTGCATGTCCAACATACAGCTGATGTTACAGAAAGTACAGTTGTGTACACTTACCATAAATGTAGATGTTCGAGTGTATTCACTGTTGCAGTCATTACATTTGGGTTATCCTGCTGGCAGGTTGCCCTCAGTCGGCTTGAGTTCCAAAGTCTTGGGTCCTGCATCGGTTGCTGTTACCTCTTCCCTGACGTCAGGTCGTCAGGGGTATAAAAGATGCAGCCAACGCCATTTTATTTAGTTTTTCTTTCCCCAGATGTCAGGTGCCCCCAAAAGGGTAGGCTAAAATTAGCTAAATAAAACATACATGCACCAAAATAAGTTTTACCTTCCTCTATAAGCAAATACACCATCTAGGTTGTATAGATTAGAGAAGTAAAGATAAGTTCCAGCAAAAACAAGGGGGATGGTGGGTGGGTAACCTGAACTGCAACAGTGAATACACTCGAACATCTACATTTATGGTAAGTGTACACAACTGTACTATGTTCTTCGTGTTTCACTGTTGCAGTCATTACATTTGGGTTGAGTCCCAAAGCTATGGTTGGGGGACTGGAGCTAAACAGCATTAGGAGCGGCTATGAGGCCCTGCAGAACTGCAGTGGCAAAGCCTGCCCTGGATTTAGAGTAAAGAGGCAGATTGTAATGTTTTGTAAAGGTATGCACTGAACTCCAAGTAGCAGCCTCCAAAATGTCTTTGGCTGGTACTCCCCTGAGAAAGACTGCAGAAGCAGCTGCAGCTCTGGTTGAATGTGGCCTAATGCCCTTAGTCACTGGTTTGCCATGTAGGTTGTAGCAGAAATGAATGCAGTGACCTATCCACTTTGAAACAGTCTGCTTGGAGATAGCCTTTCCTTGTGATGCTGTGGCATATGCCACTAGTAATTGCTCTGTCTTTCTGAAAACCTTAGTTTTGTCCAAGTAGAATCGAAGTTGTCTGTGTACGTCCAAAGAATGTAGAATTTTCTCCCCCTTGTTCTGTGGATTTGGATAAAAAGTTGGCAAATGAATTGTTTAGTTAAGGGCTACACTGGATACCACCTTAGGCATAAATGTAGGGTTTGTTCTCACAGAGACCCTGTCTGGATAGAAAATGATAAAGGGTTCCACACAGCCATGAGAGCCTGTAGCTCTGAAACTCGTCATGCAGAAGTTATTGCTAGGAGCAGAGCTGTTTTCCAAGATAAGAACTTTATGTCCGCAGTAGCAGCTGGCTCAAAAGGAGGTAAGGTGAGTTTTTCCAAGACATAATTGAGATCCCATGCAGGTGTTGGCATTCCCCTTGGGGGCCTTAAGTTTTTGGCTCCTCTGAGGTACTGCCTTAATAAAGGATGAGAAAAGAGTGGTGGCTCTGTATTGTAATGAGCCAAAATGGCAGAGGCATGGATTTTAATTGATGAAAAAGATAGGCCTTTGTCCAGCATCTCAGTTAAATATTGCAAAATCTGAGGAATATTTAGGACAGCTGTATCAGTTCCTTGAGCTTGGTTCCAAGCGCAAAATCTCTTCCATTTCCCAGCATAGGATTTTCTAGTACTAGGCCTTCTGGCTTCTAAAATGACATCCATCACAGCTTTACTGAGAGGTGTGGTTTGTATGGCTACATTATCCGCCATGCTGCAAGGTTTAGGGTCCTGAGTTGGCTGTGCAGAATCTGATTGTTTTGCAGGGACAGTAGATGAGGTATTTGAGGTAAGGTCCATGCTGGGCATCAGGACAAGTTCCTTAAGATTGGATACCAGTACTGGCGTGGCCAGTCTGGGGCAATCAGAATCAATTTTAGTTTCTCCTGCCTGACCTTTAGGAGTACTTTGGGGAGGAGAGGCAGTGGAGGAAAGGCATATACTGACAGGTTTGTCCAGTTGAAAGATAAGGCGTCCACTTTCCAAGCTTGTCTGTGATAAGTCCTTGTGCAGAATCTTTTTAGTTGATTGTTTTTAGGGGAGGCAAATAGATCTATGTCCGGGCGTCCCCATTCCATTGTTATCATGCTGAAGACTTGTGGATCCAGGTGCTACTCGTGGGGATCCATGAGGTTTCTGCTTAGTTCGTCTGCCAAAGTATTTTCCTTTCCTGGCAGGAATTGTGCCTGCAGATGAATTTGGTAAGTCAACGCTGTGTCCCACAAAGCCATGGCTAGTCTGCATAGGGAGTAAGAATGTGTTCCCCCCTGCTTGTTTATGTACCACATAACCATGGTGTTGTGTTGTCCCAGATGAAGTAGGTCCTTGAAGGCTGTCAGGGCATTTTGAACAGCTAGCATCTCTTTTTGAATGATATGTAGATGCTTTTGGTTTGTGGACCAGGTGCCCTGAATGCCTCTTCCTGCCATGTGTGCCCCCCAGGAATAATCTGATGCATCTGTTGTTAGGCTCTGCCTGGCTGGGGGTAGTGAGAATGGCTGTCCCTTGTTTTGGTGACAAGCCTTTGCCCACCATCGAAATTCCTGTTGGAGGCAGGGTATTAAGAGTAATCATTGTTTCCAGACTGTGGCAATGTTGTGTCCAGACACTTTTTAGGTACCACTTGAATTTTCCTCATATGCAGTCTTGCATATGGAATTAGTAAGATGCAGGATGCCATGAAGCCCAAAACCTACAGAATTCTTCTTGCAGATAACTGGGCCTTTGTTGCCATTTCCTTGAAATAGGTAGTCAGTTGCCTTTGTTTGTCTGGAGCGAGATAAGCCATCTGGGCAGTTGTATTTAAGCTTGCACCCAGGAATATTATCTCTTGAGAGGGTACTAGTTTTGATTTCTTTTTGTTGACTGTGTACCCCAGGCATGTTAAAAGTCTGATCACAAAAGTCAGATGCTGTAGTAGAATGTCCTTGTTCTCTGCTTGTATGAGGCAGTCGTTCAAGTAAGGATATATTTGTATTCCTCTTAGTCTGCAGTAAGCAATTACTGGTGCCAGACACTTTGTGAAGACCCTGGGTGCAGTAGATAAGCCAATGGCAATGCAGAGAATTGGTAATACTTTGAGCCAGACTTGAATCTGAGGTATCTTCTGCATGATTGTCTGATTGGGACATGCAGGTATGCCTCTTTTAGGTCTAAAGTCACAAGCCAAGCCTTGCTGCCCAGCATGGGCAGAAGCTGCTGTAAGGTCAACATCTTGAATTTTGGTATATCCAGGAAAGTGTTTAGAATAGATAGGTCCAGTATTGGTCTCCATGCTTTGTCCTTTCTGGGTACCAAGAACAGTCTTGAGTAAAATCCTTGTCCCTGCTCTTGCTGTGGCACTTGTTGAATTGCCCTCATGTCCATGAAAGTAGCGACTTGTTTTTGTGCCTCTGCCCATTGATTTTTTGGCAGGTCTGGCCAACCATTTGCCCTTGGCAGGGTATGGAAATGAAACTTGTAGCCTTATGACACTATGTCTAGAACCCATTTGTCCTGGGTTATAATGTGCCAATTTTGAGAAAAAAGTGCTAGTTTTCCCCCTAAGGGTGCTTTCAGAAGATAAGTGCTTGGTGCAGGCAGGGGGAGGTCATTGGGACTGTTTCCTGTATGGTTGTGATTTGTTTTCTCCACCTTTGGAGGTAGAGGCACTCCACTGCTTAGACCTGTAGGAACCTTGCGGCTGTGATCTGCCCCTTTGTGGCCTGTCTGAGACTGGAAAGGACCAATTCTTTGTAGGCCAGTGTCTGCTAAATCTAGGTGGCTGGACCTGTAAGAAATCCTTGACCGTTTGCATAGATTTAGCTTTGTCCTCCATTTTCTTTAACACCTCTTCTGCCTTAATACCAAACAAGGTATCAGGTTGTAAAGGAGCATCTAATAATTTTGCTTTAACATGGTCAGGCAGATTTTGTTCCTTTAACCAAGCATGCCTCCTAATGACAGAGCCCGTAACAGCGGCCCTGCAGGAAGCCTCCAGAGAATCAAACCCACATTGCAAAGTATGCTTTCCAACTTGTTCAGCTGCATGCAATAAATCATGCATTTCTTTGTTTTCTGCACATTCAGAATTTGCCATCATTTCCTGTTTAAGCAGTATCATGATATATTGCTGATATTTGAGCAGATGAAACTGGCAATTTAAAGCCCTTATAGCCAAAGTAGCAGATGTGTAAATCTTTTTCCCCATCTATCCAGTGCCCTAGAATCCCTGTCAGAGGGGGTAGGGTTTTTTGCAGTAGAAGCCTTGACCCCTTTCGGACCCTGTGAAATAGTTTCTGGGTCTGCAGTAGGGTTTTTAAAAAGGAATTTATGAGAGTCAGGGACCTTGTAGTATCTGTCCGGCTTAACAGGAGCTGGAGGTAAAGAGTCAGAGGTCAGACTAGACTCCGAGAACACATCATCTACAATGTCTAACACAGGTGGAATAGCTAGAGGCCTGTGTTGATGTAGTAAAAGGAAGTCTCTGAGCCTTTGCTTAGATTCTGAAAAATCCTGGCTCTCCCAGTGGAAGTGCTCCCTCATGGTATGCAAGGTTTCCCCAAAAGAGTAGTCCTCAGGAGGAGAAGCTGAAGGAATTGATTCTTCAGCATCAGAATCCTCATAGGGGGGGGAAGAGAATATTCCTGATCAGAAGTGGAATCAGAAGAAATGGAAACCTGATCTGAAGATTCACAGTTTGTCTCTTGCCTAGGCCTCTTATCAGGAGGGGGATGGGAACCCCCGATCAAGGTAATTAAGTCGTCAGCCATTTTGAGCATCTGTTTTTTGGGCATGGAGGCCTGTCCTTGTGTCTGGTGAACTTGTTTATTTGCCTTTAAAATAGTTTTAGCCTTTGTCTTTGAAGTTGGTTTAATATATAATTGTTTGGGTCTGAATACACCCTCAGAAGCTGATGCCTGCTCAGCGGCTCCGGACCCATCTGAGGGAATAATCTCTGAGGCTCCAATACCTTGAGTTTCCAGCGGCCTGGCTGACTCCACGTAGGAGTTGGTAGTGGCCTATGACTCTAAAGTAGCAGGCGTCAAGGGCTGCGAAAGCGCCTCACTGAGGACCGGCGAACCAGTGACTTGCTTAAGAGAAGCTTCGGCGTCGGTTTTGGACCTCGGTTGCCTGTCTTTTTCTTTTCGCTTTTTGTGAACTCCGGTAGTCGGATGGCTATCCGACGACATTGTATAATTAAATCTTCGCCCAAAATAGCTTAATGCAAAATCGTACCGACGCTTAATAGTGCGTTGGTTAAATCTAGCACAAAACCGACAACTAGCAACGTCGTGGTCAGGGCCTAGGCAAGGAATACAATAAGAATGAAAGTCCTTATGAGGTATTTGCTTCCCACAAGAAATACAATTATTAACTTTTTCTGACATCGGTCTGGAGCAAGAAAAAAGTTTCCGCAACGGGGTACTTAGCTTTTAATGAAGACTTCGGATCTGAAACTAGAACACGAAAATCTCAGGAGTCGGCCAACCGGCACTTGCGAACTGCTTCTGCTTTGTGCACCGCGCAGCAAGAAAGACTAAATAAAATGGCGTTGGCTGCATCTTTTATACCCCTGATGACCTGACGTCAGGGAAGAGGCGACAGCAACCGACGCAGAACCCAAGACTTTGGAATTCAGGCTGACTGAGGGCAACCTGCCAGCAGGATAACCCAAATGTAATGACTGCAACAGTGAAACACGAAGAACATTTGACCTACTTTATAGGACTTTGATGGTGATGCAGCAGTTTCTTCAGGGTTCATTCTAAACCAGGAATAGGTAATGAGATTTGGAAAGAATATGTAAATGTTTCTCATTATCTTATCCTGGTATTTGATCTATTTCAGTTATTGGCATTACTGGAGTAGAATCAGGAAGTATTATGTGTACTCTATCCTCCAGGTATGATATCATACCATGGACAGAGATGGATTATTAACTTTTGGGGTAGTATTGCAGGATGCTGAAGGCTCTCCGTAATGCTTCCCTGATTCTTTTAGAATCCAGCCCTGCATCTTCCTTTTGGAACAGCTCTTATTGCATTACAGCTTCTCTTGAAGAAAAGACTTCAGGAGTCTCTTTCTGCAACTAATCACTATCACAAATATCACAGTCTCCATTTTTATTTCATTTCAATTTAATTTAATGTGTGCGTGTATGTGTGTGTGTGTGTGTGTGTGTGTGTGTGTCCAAGGTCTGTTTGTGACATTTCTGGTTATTTACCTTTCTGGAATTTTGACTTTGACATATATCTATCTTGTCCAAATGTCTGTGAATTCTTGTAAACAACTTACTATTTTGCCTATGAACTACACATGATCTTAATTCAGCTGCTTTACAAAATACATTAGCAGATTTTCCTGATAATGAATTCTTACTTTGCCTCCGACATGTAAGTCTGGGTGTGTCCTACTGTTTCTTTAACAGCAGTATTTCTTGCTCTGCTGATTTCTTTTTAGAATTTCCATTTGTGTTGATTTTCAATCATCTGCAATGTAGCTGAAGTAGGTAACTTACTTTTCATCTTTTTATTCATAAGTAATTCAGCTGGTGATTGATTTCCCTGAAAGTCCAAAACTGCCACGTGACTGTCTGAATAGTTTTTGCTACAGTTCTTCATGAGATTTTTGACTGTTTGGATAGTTCTTTCCACTTTCTCATTAGACTACGGAAAGTGAGGACAGTGTGAACTGGGTGCTATATGCTTGAATTCTGGACTTGCGTATTAGAGACCACAGTCAGACATGACAACAGGTAATTCTGTCTAAAGAATATTGACTTTAATGCATTAAACATGCATGTACTTATGCCAGTGTGATTAATTCTAGGAACTTGGAATAATAACCCACACATAAGAGAGATGATTTATTTGAACTACAATAAACTGGAGCCCACTCAGCTCTACTGACGATTTGGTGCCAGGTATGCTAGTATCCCTTATTATAGTATGTACTATAGATGGCACAGTTTTGCGTTTGTTGTTCTGCTTGACTTTACATTTTTGAATAGCACATATCTCCTGCTTTTAATTTGTATCTTAATCCGCAGATATTTTTTTTTTTTCTCGTTTGATTGGGACCTATTATTTTCCAAGCACTGAACATCAATCTTTGGACATAACTTATTTCTTTGTTAAGGTTTATTCTAAATCAGCATCAACTTAGCTCTTAAATCTTTTCATTTTTTATTCCATCACTAGGAACTGCTGCATTACCCACACAGTCTTTACTTCTTCTCAAGTCAACTATTTGTGCTTCCCTGGCAAAAGATTGTCTACTCCGTATATCAGCTGTATGTAGTTCCTTGAGTAGTCTGCATTCCACTTTCAGATTAAGTAACATTTTCTGCAATTTTGGAAGTGTCTTATACAAAGTCCTTCTGAATAAGCTTTACAAAATTTTAAAGTATATTTCCAACTGAACGTTGCTATAAAAATAAGAGAGAATTTCTCACATCCATATACTACTACTATAATTTCTGTTTTTCTATTTGAGAATATCTCTTTTGCATATCTGTAAATGCTCTTGACCCATAGACAAATGCTATGTTCTCTTGTAATTTTACAGCTCCTATACTGTCCTTTGTGGCAACAACTTACAACACAAATGGCTTATTCAAATCATAATATTTTAATTTTGGAGTATATGCAACTAGATTCTTGGCATTTCAAAACACCTTTCCTGTCTGTAGATCCCGTCTCAAGCTGCATCTTGCTCTAACAATATTTTTAGATGCATGGATATTTCAGGGTACAAATGCTGAAATATATTGCATTATTTTAGAAACTCTTGTAATGCCTGCTTTTCTTTGCATAGCTGCTTACACACACACACACACACATATATATATATATATATATATACATACATTTTAATCTTTCTTTTGATGTTGGAATACAGCAAACGTATTTCAGACTTATTCTAATTTTACATTTATTCATTTAATCAACAGTTATATTGTCTTAATCTATTCAGGAGTTACATTAGTCTTTTATCATATTGTTCTCCTGTCAAAAACCACACAAATAGACCATCACTATCAATTATGTTTATAACACTGTCCAAGCCTTTATTTAATTGGAAACTATCTCTTTGGAATATCACTAAAGCAGATACAATACCAAAATGAAGTCTAACAAATCAGTGTCTTTCTAATGTATTAAATGTACATGGTTTGCAGTTTGCTTAAACTAGCTTTAACTGAGAAAAACACTGGTCAACATCTTAAGTTCAGCTCTCCCAGTGTGAAAAAAAATAAGAAATAAGAGCTTGTAATTCTGCCTGCTTGAATAAAATTAAGTTACTAGCTATTAGGTTCACTGCCTGGACATCAGTAAGGAAGAAATTTACAGAATCTGAAAGAAAATCAAACAGAAAAGAGGAAGAGAAAACACTGACTGGGAAGAATCCTGCCACCATTTTGCAAAAGGCAGTTCAAGCTTCAGCTTTGATACAAGAGATAGTTTCCAGTAATTTACAGGAAAAAATCCAGTAATTTAGAGGAAAAAATCAAATGTACTCAGAGCTGATTAAAATAAACGAAATACCAAAGGAGTATACCAATTCAAATAACAAAAGGCTGGGGAAAAAGAAGAAGCTTTAACTAGCAATTCAGATGAACTGATAAAACTGCAAAAAATTAGAGGTTGAAATGAAGAAAAGGCTGGAAAGTGAGATTTTTCTGCTGTTCCAAAGAAACTGGAAGGAACAGACTGCATTGATTTTACGAAAGCACAAATAAGCAACTGGACTGGTGTTCCAGAACAGGATTCATTAATTGAAAGGGCACATCAAGTGTATGCTCCTAACCTGGCTATATGAAAACAGCCAAGACCTGCAATTATTCCAGCAGAAAGAGTTGATCCTAACAAAACTGTGGCAAAAGTGCAAAGTGTTAAAAATTGGAGACAGCAGAGTGTTTGTAGAAAATGATTATTCACTGCACACCAGGCATCAGAGAAACAATTTTATCACAGCAATCGGAATGCCAAGAGGCAGCCATGAGATTCAAGCTGCTGTATCCAGCTGTCTTCAGAGTATTTTTTCCTGGTGTATCAAGGACATTTTTTGATGTAGAACAGGCTAAGGAAGAAATGCAAAAGTTTAGCCAACAAAAAGTGAGCCATCAAACAGAAGGGGACTCTGCTTCTCCTTCTTCTGACAATAAAGCTCACAGATAAACTTTGCCAGTGAAACCTTTTCCAATGTTCCAAAGGAAAATGCTTGAGAGACATTATTTTTATAGCCAACAAATGTTTGTAAGTTCTTTGTGAGAGCTTTCTATTAGTCTTAAAGACATAGAAGCACTGACAGGAACTGCAGGCTGCTAAGTACACTACATCTTCAGATTGACAAGTAAATCTGTCATTAGCAACAATAAGCTTATTAAAATTAGTCAAATGAATACTCTGACCATTAAAAAGATACCTACATTACTTACAGGGCAAATGGGAAAACATACCACCAGTTCCATTAATACATTTATCACCAAAATTGTACTTTTTTCTATCATACAGGCTTAATGTCAATGGTGTTTGTCTAATCTGTGTTACCTGTAATAATCTTCCAATTATCAACCAAATTATTTTTAATTCCATGCATATCTAAACTAATCAGAACTGCAAAAGAATTGACAAAATTATTGCCAAAATTAGTTTTTTTGGAACACCTCAAAATTATAACCTTCAACAAAAATAGGTTGGAATGTGTTCCATCTATTCACAGAAACCTCATAAGCAATATATTAGAAAAATACCCCCTGAATGGAAGCATCTTCTTCAGTGAAGACAACTGGGTAAAAAATCAATATCCTCACTAATCAGATGACTGAAATAAATTGCCCTCTAACAATGATCCACTTCATATGAGAAGGATGCTGAGTATCCTAATGCAAATATTTGTTGGCAAATGTCTTTTTTTTTTAAAAGGTTTGCATAAAATGATCTTCAATAATATCCATTGTAATCTGAAGATCCAAAAAACAAACAGTTGTAACAATGTCGCCTAGAGTAAAGGTCAAAATATATGTACTGTGATTGAAGTTGTCTAAAAACAAATTTAGATTTTTTTTTAGCACTGTTCCAAATAAAGAACAAATCATCTATGCATCTCTTATAAAAATAACAAATCTCAATCATGGATATAGAGAAGACAGACATTTCTTTTGAGAATATAGCTAGGGAGTGGGATAAAAATAAAGTAGAGTTTAAAACTAGGGTGGAAATACAGCAAAGGGAGATACGGTTAAGAAGTAACATGAATTATTTAGATGGACTGACAAATGGTAATGTATTGCAAAACAGGCAGAATACTACAGAACTGTATGAAGTTGGATCTGATGGATCTTTACCCTCTTTACGTATTACAGCTACCACCGCTTTCTTCCAGGATGTTGGTGCTTCTCCTCCTATTAAAATACTGTTAAACAAAACCTTCCAATCTTTATCAGTTTTCCCTCCTAGCTTCCAGACCTCTACAGGAATACCATCTATTCCTGGAGACTTTCCTGCAGATTGGTTATATATCCCCATTTTTATCTCATTTCCTTGTATCCAAACTGTTAGCAATTGAGTCTCCTCTACCTCTAACCTTGGCATATTTAATTCTTTCATAAACATTTCCATTTGTACCCTTTCTTGATTTCATTATTTCTTTGCTTTATACAGACTCTCATAAATTTTCTGAAATATTTCTAGTACTTCTACAGGATCTCTTATCTTCCTTGTTATAGGCTCCCTGAGGTTGGTGACAGCCCTTTCTACTTTTTGTTGCCTACGTTGTTGTGCTAAAAGTTTTTATGCTCTAGCATCATCAAAAACAGTTGCTTGACAGCACTCTTTATAAACGTATGCGTATTATCGGTGTAATCCGTTATATTCTGTTTAGCGTTCTGTAGATGTTCCTCTCCATGTTCTGTAGTATTCTGCCTGTTTTGCAAAGCATGATGAAGAAAAGCAACCCCAAAGCATGATACTGCCACCACCATGCTTCACCATGGGGATGGTGCTCTTTTGGTGATGTGAAGTGTTGTTTTTGCGCCAAACATACCTTTCGGAATTGTGGCCAAAAAGTTCAACCTTGGTCTCATCAGACCATAACACATTTTAACACATGCTTTTGGGATATTTGATGTATTGTTTTGCAAATTTTAGCCAGGCCTGGATGTTTTTTCTGTGTAAGAAAAGGCTTCCATCTTGCAACAGTCCAGACATATGAAGAATACGGAAGATTGTTGTCACATGTAGTACACAACCAGTACTTGCCAGAAATTCCTGCAGCTCCTTCAGTGTTGATGTAGGTCTCTTGGCAGCCTCCCTGACCAGTTTTCGTCTCGTCTTTTCATCAATTGTGGAGGGATGTCCAGTTCTTTGCAACATCACTGTTGCCCCATATTTTCTCCACTTTTTGATAACTGTCTTCACTGTGTTCCATGGTATATCCAATGCTGTGGAATTTTTTTTTGTACCCTTCTCCTGACTCATACCTTTCAACAATGAGATCCCTTTGATGCTTTGTAAACTCTCTGCAAACCATGGATTTTGCTGTAGCAGGCAACTGAGTAAATGTCAGGAAAATCCTACTAGGACAGCTGAACTTTATTTGTTGTTAATCAGTCTCTTTAACTGATGGCAGGTGAGTACCCAAGAAGACTGAATGCTGTAATTAAATCAAAAGTTGCTTCAACAAAGTATTAGTTTAAGGGTGTGCACACTTATGCAACCAGCTTATTGTACGTTTTTTATTTTTTATATTTTTTTCCCCTAACAGATTTGTTTGTTTTTCAAGTGAATTGTACAGATTACAGGTTACATTAAAGGTGGGAAAAGTTTTGAAATGATTTATTGTGGTCTCATTTTTTATATCACAAAAACCTGGCATTTTTATAGGGGTGTGTACACTTTTTTATATCCACTGTAGTCAAACCACAATGGCCAACATGCCATTAACAAAACAATACATTTACCAACAAATCCATACCAAATCACATCATGTACTTTGCAAGAGGTAAATCACTTGTATCCCCATGTTTGCAGCTTTACTTCCCATCCCTCCTCATATTATATATTTCCAACTGAAAGTCAGACATCACAATAAAACTGCTGACTACCTGGCACACAAACTCCTGTTCAGCACCCACAACAAATGTCTGTGTGGATATCAAATACCACAGACACACACACACACACACACACACACACACACACACACACACACACACACACACACACACACACACACACATGTGCATGCACATACGAACAGTCACAGAAGGACACACACAACTTGGATAACTCTTCTCAACACAACAGCTACTTACCCATTCAGCCAAGTATAAATAAAAAACACAAGTGAACTTGGTCATGCAGTCCCGTGAACAGCAACATCTTGGCTGACTGGGTATGATGTAGTCTATGAGCTTCAAACACACCTACTGACCAAAGACTTGATAAAATATCCCAGAAAAAGCATTTGTAATGGATCCCTATAGTGATTCGAGGCAGTTGCATGGTAGACAGTACTTCAAGTGTCAGATAGCCCTAGTGCTGGAGAGAGATAAAATAAAGGAAAGGGAAGTGCAAGAAAACAATAGATACAACTAGACTAGTGTAGGCCATGCTAATAAATAGAAGGACACTATGATTTATAAGGAATCATTGTGCATGGTCATGATAAACTATCCTTTTTCAGTAACCGGTATACAAAACTTATTTGACCTTTACTTTCATAGATGATATTTCAAGCAACCCACTTTGAGTATATGTAACATATGAGTTTTAATAAGCAATATTTACAAAGATATGCCACCAAACAGTAAGCAAAATGTACTGAAGACACCTGCGTTATGGGGGAAGAAAGATATGTTAACAGTCACTGAAATAAATAAATTTAGTACATGCTCCTTTCTGTTAAAGGTTAGTTTAGCTTCACAGTCAGAGTCTAGTCCCTCCTCTCATAAATTCAGATTCTGCACCCTGAATGAAAGCTAATCAATGTAGCTCCGAGTTTCAATTTTTCTCCTACAAGAAAAATACAAACTCAATCTAGTTCATGTCAGTCTTCAGCAGAGTGCTGCAAGCCAAGTTTACCACTATGCAATTTAGACAAACTCTTAGCAGCACAGCTCAATAATAAAAATGCCATGTCACTTACAAGACGTACTTCTAACTGACAGATCTTTTAACCAGGCTTTTTGGGTCTTCAGTTATCTTCATTTATGAAGCAAAAGGCTTCTGTTCACTGGCAAATATTTTCTAAATCAAAGAGGGCATTCAGACGACTTTAAAATGCAGAAAAGTATTTGGTGACTACCACCCAAAAAATTACAAATATAAATGTGCATGTGAATTATACATAAGTATTTATATGCGGGTATCATACCTGTCAACCTCTTAGTACAAGAAATTTGGACAAAGCCAAAAATAATGGGGAGACGAAAGGTGAAACAATAGGGACAAAGTTTAAATATTGCCCTTTTCCTGTAATAAAAGGTTTTGTTTTACCTTGCATTTTCTGATACCACTTCTGAAGGATGTGAAGTATGAAACTTAAATGTCTGTCATTATTTGGTGACTTCAGTCCTCACTGATTTGCCAGAAAACCAACGTTTTATGAGGAAAAAAACAGAAATGTGAGGCAAAAATCTGGACATTCAGCGAAAATCTAGACAGTTGTGAAGTAAGGTGTGTGTGTGTGTGTGTGTGTGTGTGTGTGTGTGTGTGTATTCACTGCTATATCCTACTCTCACAATACTTAACATGAAGCAGTTTACCTTCCAAAAACTGTAACGACCTCCAGATTCTGATTTGCATTTTCTGAATTGTATCTAAAATACAAACCAGACTTCTACAGCTTTCCTGAATAATTACTTTTAACATTTAAAGTAAACAGCAATAGAAAATATCAGATAATGAAATCTCTGAAACTACATTTTTAGAAATAATAGCAGAAAACTAGTACAACAACCAAGAAATATAGACCATCTTCAACAGAAGTCATCATAAACACTAACAGCAGCATGCCAGTGACAAATTCTTAGTATCACTGGTGAAAAGGGAAAACACCCGATAGCATCTTATTAAAGGAATGTGACATCTAAGCATTACGGGACATCTCAAAGTGAAACAATCACTAAGCAGATCCAACTGCCATCAGGTAACAATTTTCTGACATTTCTACAATTCTGTTTCTTAATTTTGTTAGCAGTCTAGCACTGCTACAGCTACTTCAGCTGTTATCTAAGCTAATGATAATGAACGATAGTTATGCAATGCTTGGCTGACTTTTTTGAAGACTAAAGAGTGGGGTTTGTGGTAGCCTATTAACAACCATAATGGACAGTAAGAACATAACCACTTTCCGCTTCCTGTTCTTAGAGCACCTCAACAGTAGCCTGCTAGAAAAGAATGTTGCTGCAAAGTGCTTGAAGATTAGATGTTTTCAATGCATTACACTAAAGTCTGTTTCAACTATGCTTGAGAAAATGTAGTAACAAAGTCACCTGCTGAAAAGGTGTACAAGCCATTCTATTTCTTGGGTATGAGATGGAATATTGTTGGGATTTGAAGAGTCCAGGTCTGAGACAAACATGAAAAAACATTTTTCTTCTTTTTATTCTGTTATACATAACTATAGAGCTGATGTTGTCAATTCTCATTCTTCCAGAACATATGGATTTGGATCTGTTACTCAGATCCGACTCGGCCATTATTCTAGCTTGTGGCTACCAACAAACCCTTGAGCCCCTTCCCTACCCATAATTCACCACCCCACCATCTCTCAAATCTCTTTTGAGTTCAGACATGGTTGCCTACAGCTCACAAGTTTTCTGTGAAAGATAAGTTATTTCTTCTTATTTTTTCTTTCTGACTTTAATGAATTACTATTTCTTCACTTTTAATATGACTTTTCTCCTTTACTTTTAGAAAAAAAAAATCTCTTTCCCTTTACCTTTTGAACTGTTTTATAACCATTAATGCAGAAAATCTGAAATGGCGTAAAATCCCAAAGCTTTTTGTCTTTTACCAGGCATTTTTCTCCATTATAGTGATGGTTTACTTTACAGCTTTATTTTTCTGTTTTGGTATCAGTGTTTTATTACTATCAATATTTCTTCTAGATACATTTACTGTAGTTCTTTAAATTCCATTGCTGCAACCTTGATTATATAGTTTAGGACTGCAGTTTTTATTATCTGTTTCTGTGGACAGGAAAGAATAAACTGATGTTAAAGGCTTTACTACCATCTTCTTTTTTCTGAAGCCATTGCTGGGGCTAAACCCCCCATACAAAATGTAAGGAGCTGTCAAAAGTTCTAGTTTCTCGGCTTCTCTAGTCCCTGCTTCTTCAGATCTGAAAAGAAAGAACAAATACTGCATCCGAAGCTATGTCTGATCCTACCAGCATCGGATCCGACAACACAGTTCTTCAGGACTTGAAGAAATAAGAAGTAAACTAATACTGAAAGGTTTGCTGCTAACTACCTTTTTCTCAGAACATTGCTGGAGTTCGATATTCAAGGACCCTTCAAAAGGTCTAGGTATTCAAATTCTTTGGCTTCATCTTCATTATAAACCACAAAAAAAAAAAAAAAAAAAAAAAAGAAGAGAGAGGCAGTAAAGTTCTGAACTAGCCACCCCGGATTTGACATCTTTAAGATCTCCTCCGGATATTAAATCCTCCTTGAATCCAACAAGTTGGGATCCTACCATTGGATCCTAAGTTTTTACCGACCAGACAGATATAATTTTTATCCTCAGACAATAATTATGAATCCAAAGTCCCCTATGGCTCTTTTCGGAAAATAAGTTTGCCTTGGATCCAACAGGTGTGCTGTATTAGCTGCATTAGATCCTTAGCCTTCAGATCCGACAGACATAAATCTTATTACTGAAACAAGGAATGGTTTTGGATCCATGCTATCAAGATCCAAAGCATTTTAGCCTCTTTCAGATCCTAAGCTGTGGGATCTGACAGACAGAAGTTTGACTCCTGAGAAACTAGGAAGGTTTTCGAATCCAAAGCCCTTAGGGTCCTCTTTGGATCCTAGAGGTTTTGGTTGCTACTTCTACAGCTGATCCTAAGTCTTGGATCCAACAGACACGTCTTATCCAGCATTAACCAACCAAATTAACCTGCCATTATTTTTTCCCAGACTTTCCAAATAAAGGAGAGTATATCCTGCTCTTACTAGATGTTTATAGGTAATGGTGTTTCTACCTGCACAAAACTAACAACTTACGAAGACAGACCAATTTTTGGCTTCCTTGACACAAGACAAAATGGGCAAATTGGTCACAAACATAAGTAGAATCAAGCTGTTGACAGATTATATTTTGTTTGTCTCTACTAAATTGAATTCCCCCTAACAAACCAATACAGGCTCTTTCAACTACACCTATGACCACTTTCAATGTATTCCAATACAGACTATGCATAAAGTTAGTTATGGGCAAATACTTGGTCAAATCCTAATACATTTATCATTTCATTACAAATTGGTGCTGGACTCGAGAGAAAGAGAGACTTTGCCTCAACAGTACTCAGGAATATCCTTCATTAAAATCCGTCCAGGAATTTAGATAGCTGGGCACTCTGTCCCATACGCTGAGTAAGACTGAAAATTGACAACATCAGATAAAGAAATTATGTATTTACCATAACATTTAATATGTGTTGTCCCATTTACATTCTTCCACAACTCCCTACCCTCCATCCCTCTCCATTTACCACAAGTGAATTATGGAGGAATGAAATTCTTGGGCACCACATGTCCCATGTGTTGAACTCATTATAACAATTAAACAAAAAATCCACTGAAAGCTCAAGGACAGCAAGACCACGAATTTTGTGTAATTTCCAAAGTACTATAGAACACTATAACTTAAAAAAATGACAAAAACACTAAACGAGTTATAGTGTTCTATAGTACTTTGGAAATTACACAAAATTTGTGGTCTTGCTGTCCTTGAGCTTTCAGTGGATTTTTGGTGTACTGGTTTCTTATATCCACTTTGGTTTGTGCTGTTTTGTGTTATTCATTATGACAATTCTTTATGTCAAGCTATAAACAAGATCTGAGGGATGTTAGGGTGGTGCATTATGGGTAGGGAAGGAGCTCCAGAGTTTGTTGGTGGCAACGAGCTAGAACAGCCGAGTCAGATCCGAGTATCGGGTCCAAACCCATACGTTGAGGAAGAATGAAAATGGACAACACAGATGGAACGTTATGATAAGTACATAACTTCTTTTTCTAGCATCACTTGCTGCTAAATGCACATGGTTACTTTTTAATTCATTCATCTTTAAAGGCAGTTCTGAGTATGGACACTAAACATAAATGTAATGTACAGTAGCAAATGAAAACTTAGGAGATTTCTTAACTTACTTTTGTTAACCAGATTAATATTTCAGGGTCCGTGGTATGTATTCAGGGGAGAACTAAGGTGATATTCATTCTAACTAGGTGAAGTACTCCATTTGAAAAGACTTCTGGTGTAGAACTAGGTTTAGTTGAATAATGACACTATCTTCATTGACAGTACTGTAGGTAGACCTTTGTGGTACTGAGAAATTAGTCTCCTGAGGAACCCAAATCTGTCATGGATTCAGAAACATTTGATTCTCATTTTTTTTTATTTCATACAACAGACACTCCTATACTTAATTTCCTAATAGTGGTATTAAAGCAATCATGTACAAGCTCAGTTTTGTAACAAACTGTCTATACTAAAATATTTAGGAAAGCCTTAAAATACCTGCTAAATAAGTTAAATTTAGATCTACTGCTTTCTAAATATTTTATTTTTTTTTCTATTTGAAAGACTCAGGTCAGGCAAAACTAACTCAAGATCACCAGTACAGCCAAGTAATAAAGTCAAAACTCTCCAAAGCATGGAGTAAATAAAATCTACCTATCTATCTATCTATCTATCTATCTAGCTATCTGTCTCTATAATTTGGTCTAAATTTTCCTTGGATGACATCTGTTTAATTGATCGCCTTTGGCTGACTAAAGAGATGGTTAACAGGTGTGTGACATCTCACTGTTCTTGGGGCTGGGGAATATGTCCTTTCCCTGATACTTAGCAGGGGGTGGAGGTGCAAGGGGGGTTTGCCCATTAAAAAAAACATGTTTTTGTCATTTTTTTTTTTCATACTAACTTTTGCATGTGCCAAGGCCATTTCTGGTGTATCCGCGGTAGCATTTTGACACTTTTTTGACTTTCTGTGACTGACATATGAAACATCGATAAATGGGTGTCTCAAGCAAAAGTGAGTATAACTATATATAGCTGAACTGTTATGACAAGCATAGTAAGTAACAGTGTGTGTACATATTGTAATGGAAAACAGTGTCTACGTCATGACTATACGATTAGGAAGCATATACATATTTGCAAAGTTCCATACCATGTCACACATACACACACATATATATATATATATATATATATATATATATATATATATATATAAATATATATATATATATATATACATATACACATACATGCATGTGTATATATATATATATATGTATATATGCATACATACAAATATATATATATATATATATATAGGCATACATACATATATATATATATATATATATATATATATATATATATATATATATATATATATATATATATATATATATGGGTCTAGGATATATGGCCAAAACCTTCTGACATATTGCCCAAATCACCAGAAATCCATTTGGTCAAAAATCCATTTGGCCAAAAGCACTACTGACAGTGTATATGCCCTGTTCCCCACTGTAGTGCGATCTCGGAATGAGAATAATAAAGTAGGGGGGTGTGGGGGTGAAGCCCCCCACCTACTCGGGTTTAAAACTACTTGTTAATACGATGAATAGCAACTAGACAATGTAAAATGATGGCAAACATTAGTAAAATTAACTGGGTGGGGGGCTATGCCCCTCACCCCCCCTAATTTATTATTCCCAATCCGAGATCGCACTACAGTGGGGAACATGGCATATACACTGTCAGTAGTGTTATCGGTCATATGGATTTTCGACCAAATGGGCAATATGTCAGAAAGTTTCGGCCAAATGGATCTTCGGCCATATATGCTATACCCATACATATATATATATATATATATATATATATATATATATATATACATACATACATACATACACATACATGCATATATATATTATACACACACACACACACACACATATATATATATATATATATATATATATACATACTGTTTCTGCTATGTTTTAAGCAGTTTAGACCTACTTCATGTGTGGTGAGACAGTTTATATTTTCTATTACTGCTGCCCTTATTTAGCCCTTAATAATATCAGTATATAAGACATGTGTGCGTAAATGGGCATGTCTTTGCTGAAGTTTGGGCATCGAGCTGGCACCTCGGTGTTTCGTATAAATCTACTGCCAATCATTAGCGGACCGGAGTTCCGCTGTGGTGACCCCTTACCAGGAAAAAGCCGAAAGACAAACAACAATTCTGGCTGGTGTTTTTTTTCTCTCTGACTTGATGGATCCTGATATGGCTGCCCCCACCATCAAATCCAGATGGTGCATTAGAAAGAAAAAAAACAACAAAAACATGCCTAAGCCTATGGTTTGTGAATCTGCTGTTCATGGGTTTCTAGGTTCCTAGGTAAGTACGAGGCTAGCTGCCCTTGTGGGCCCTTTTAAGCCTAGCCAACTTGCCTTTTTGTGCTCAAAATAACCTTTCCCATTTGGATATAGATTGGCCTTACCCATCCCCTGGTTGATAATTACATATTACCCCTAATGAGAATAACTGCGATCATACCACAGATAATTTGAAGGGACCCATGAATGAGATAAAGCATTTAGGAGCTGCATCTGTCCACCAGTAGTAACAGGGAGCAGTCCTGGGGTAAACTGTCTGTTTCCAATCCATAGATCTAAATTGCGCTTGAAAAGGGATAGAGATAAACTTTATTTTATGTGCATGGTGAGTCTGTTCCATAGCAGTAGTACCCTCTGAGAACTATACCTACATCTCTTCCTCCAACACAAAGTAAAGCTTATTTCCACAATATCTAAACACCAGTTCAATCATTTAAACTTCCCACCTCCAATAAATCACTCCAAACCCAGCACAAACCAAAAGCTTTCAAGTCTTACTCTCAGACTATCTGCCATGCCCTTACCTGGTGACATTCACCCTAATCCTGCACCCCCAACAATCAACCACCCAGCAAACCCATCAACAAAGATTCCCACAAGTCATTATATATAGTAACCCTCAATCTCTGAAGCATCCGTTAAAACCAACAACCAGACAATATTGCCACCACTTAGACCTGGCTAAAACCCCATATTAGGTATACAGAATTTCTCCCCCCCTCCCAGCTTCCAAACTTCAAGATTAAACAGGGCAAATAAAAAAGTAGGAGGCATTGCCCTCCTGTTTGCTAACACCTGCAGTCTATTCCCATTCACTAATCCCATACCACAGCTCTCTAATGCAGAAATACTTATAACCTTCTTAAATTTGAATAACAGCAAAAACCTTTCTATTGTTGTTCTCTACATACCCCCTAGAAACAACATACCCATATTAGAAATATCCTAGCCTGGATTTCTTCCAATATCAAAAATGAAACTATAACACTAGGCGACGTAAATATCAACTGGCTAGAACTCAACTACAACAACACAACCTCACACATCAGTCTATTCAACTTCACCCATCTCATTCGCTCCCCAACCAGACCTAACAAAAACAATGACAATGGATCAGTTTTAAACTGGATTCTAGTCACCAAGCCCAACAAAATATCATCAGCCGGAACACTACCTAAGACCCTCAGCGACTGCCTCCCTGCCTTTATAATCTGTGCTTCCCCCTCCTGTCAAAGTCAACATCAATATAAACAAACTAGGAATCTCACCTCATTCAACCCTGTAACCTTCAACAATATTCTAAAGACTACAGACTTGCACTCACTGAAAACCCTCCCTCTTGACCAGGCTGTTGAGTACTTTAGCACCACCTTCATGAACACACTAAACAGCCTCACATCTTCACGTCGACAAAGAATCAAAAATAACCATGCCTCTTGGCTGTCCTAACCTACTAAATTTCTCATGCATGCTAGACACAAAATTTGGAGGCTATGACAAGCAAAGAGAAACACCTCAGTCAAACAAACTCACATTCAAAGAACTACGCAACCAGGTAAACAAAAACTAGTCAAAAAGATAAAAAAGAACATTACCTGAAAATGCAATCCAACCACAAACAAAACATAAAGAAATTCTGGAATTCCATTACTTCACTACTTAACCCAGGCAAAAAACACAACCCCTGCCCCCTCCCTGACAAAGCTCCAAAATAAATAGCCTTTCTCTTTAACACCTTCTTTATCAACTTTATAGCTGACACTGCAGTAAAATTCTCTAGAACTACCCCACTTTCCCATCTAAAACACCCACATACCCCCCCTTCTGACATCCAACATTCACACAAAGTTTTTGTACGCTAAAATCTGGTTCTCCGGCTTTCATTGACCACCATGTATCCTTGCCTTTTGGAGTTTGTTTCTTTATTGACTGGACACGCATTTTTTCTTCTTTGGTTTCTGTCCTTTGTGTGATTCCTGATGGCCGAAGTGGAGAACGACCCTTTACTGGAATTATCACTGCATTCTACACCTTCTGTGGGAGAGACTGGGCTATTGAGACTATTGGTAGCCACCATGTCGGACATTCAAAAGTCCTTGAGTATATTATTGACTAAACAAAACGGAATAGTGGATGGTAGTCACAGCTCTGAGGATGAACAGGCTACTGTCATAGATTTAAACATCACGGACATACCTAGTGGTAATAACAACAACAACAAAACAGCTAGTGGTTCTATGCAATACAGCAATATTCGGTCGGTTTTGAACTGTCAATATGATCCCTTTACTCAAGCCGACTATAAAACCACTAAGGTAAAAATAGATCAATATCACAGCAAATGTGATGTTTTATGTAGACTGTTAAAAAAGCATAGGTCATTGGACTTAGAAAATAAGTATTTTGACAGATGCATTGAATTAGCAGTGGTACCAAAGGGCTTAAGATTCTTTAAATGCCATAATGATATTACCTCAGAAGACCCTTTTTTCCATGACTTGACTTCTTTCTTTAACAATGCGGGTCTTCAGTTAATTAAATTATTAAAAGAAAATATTGTGAAGAAAATGGAAGTCTTGAAAGCAGAAATTCTAAGGGCTGATGACGAAGTTAATGTATTGGCAAAAGAATTTATTGATGGGGTTTACGAACAGGTATTGAAAGAAGAAGAACAGCATGAAAACGAAGTTGTCATGTGTAAGCATAAAAAATTATTGAGACATGTTGCGGCATATGAAAACAACACCGCATATGAATCATTTGACCCTTTGTATCAGAAAGCCAACAAAAATAAGAATTTTAACCCTTCTTGGGGTTCAGTCAAATTCTTCAATAGGAACTATTCCACTTTAAATAAAACGAACAAGTCGAACATACAAGGGAATGGCCAGAAATACAACAGCCAACCAAAAGCCTCGGCAGTGATGAGGTTTTTCAACAGTGGCAGTGATTCCGGTTCTGTTACTAATGAGAATGCCATGGTAGAAGAACAACAAACCAGCACCAATACTGACACTTCTGTAAAAACAGTTGATTTGGGCTCTAATGGTGCAAGACCGAAAATTTTTTTACCATAGAAGGAAAGCAGGGTGACAAGGGGGAGAGCTGTGAGAGAGAGAGAACTGATGACATCCGAATCATTCACGGACAACCAATAAAAAACAGAATTGGTAACTTTGACTTGATTAACTTGTCAGATACTGTTCTTACGGAAGCACTGACTAAGGTATTGAAATATGGTTTTGGTTATGTCCCTACAAGAAGGGCTAAATATGACAAAACTGTGAGTGATTTCAAGCAATACACAAGAAAGTTAAACTTGCAGTATTTATTTAAAAATGTTAAGGAAGCATTGGTAGAATTTAAGAAACCTTCATGTTTTACCCCTAATTTGTGTCACATGATATATGTGTTTGAGGAAATGTGTTTGTATGATTTTAAAAAATGCCTAAATAATAGTCATAGAAAATGGTCTGACAATTAATCAACAGATGAATGCAAAGCATTGAATGAGTTAAAAAGTTTTAGTAACTTGAGATATATGAAAAGTGATAAGGGAGGTAACATGCTTATAATGAATGTAGAACAATATAAGATAAGTATGTTACGGTTATTAACTAATAAAGAGGATTATGTTCAGGTTAACATACAAACTATAGAACAGAGTTATGAGTATATCCATTCATTTCTTTATGACCTCCTAATGAATCAAATGATTGACCTGGAGATGTACAATTTTTGTGTAGTAGAAAAAACAAAATTAGGGGTACTGTTCAGTATCCCAAAAATTCATAAAAACCTAGTGGATCCTCCCTTTAGACCATTGTGTCTTCTCCACAAGCCATTACTGAGGGTATTTCCTTAGTTATTGATGCAGTACTAAATTCAGTAGTGTCGAGGTTGAAGTCCTATTTTAAAGGACTCATGGGACTTTTTAGATAAAATAAATGGGTTTTCACAGGGTTTTGTATTTGATACAAACAGGCATTTATTGTTGACCATTGACGTGCTTTCTTTATTTACAAGCATTCCGCATGTAGATGGAGTAGAAGCTGTAAGAATGTTTTTATGTAAGAACACATTCCTAAGACAGACTAATATAAATTTAATGTGTGAGTTAATTGAGTTGGTATTAGACAATAATTTCTTTTTATTTAACAACAGTTATTATAAACAAATAAAAGGGGTAGCTATGGGGTCTCCAGCTGCCCCAGTATATGCTAATATTGTAATGGCCTTTTGGGATACGAGTATACTGAAACAGTTATATGAGAAATATAAAATTTTATATTATTCTAGATTTGTAGACGACTTGTTTTTTTATTTTAGAAGCCAGTCGTGTAGAAGTAGATAATTTCATAGCAGATATCAATAGTATGTCTAATTATTTGAAATTTGTGAAAGGAGATTGTGGCCTGAGTGTAAACAATTTTTTGGATGTTAATTTAACATGGAATCAAGTTGATGATCTTTTTGATAGTAAAATATTTAGGAAAGACACCTTTACCAATGGGTATTTACACTATCAGAGCAACCACCCACAATTTATTAAGAAAAATATTCCCAAACGCCAATACATTTGGGCTAGCTGGATGACCACCAAAGATACGGATGTTATTGTTGAATTTGAGTTTATTACTCAATTATTTTTAGCTAGGAGTTATGAAAGTAACTACTTAATGTCTATAAAGGGAAGATGTTTTAAAGAAAAGGAATGATGCCTCTCCACCCATTTTAAGAAAGTCCTTGGTAAAAAAACAAACTATCCTCTACTGACATGGAGGCAGGAAATTCTGTTATGTTCAGTATGGATATGACTACAGATTGTCCTCTTATTAGGGACATAGTTTATAATACTTGGAGAATTTTAGAGGGCAATAAAGATCTTCTGGAGGCAATTGGGACTAAACCAGGTTTTGTTTATCGTAATACTTGTAACATTAAAAAATTATTGGAGAGGGATGATACCAAAAAAACTAATAATGTTCAGCAGAATATTCATAAAAAAGGCATGTTTAAATGTGGTAACTGCAATTTATGCAGGTTTATATTAGAAGGTCCATATATTCGTTATCACATTTAGAATGAACTTTTGAAGCTCCTGGTTACTGCACTTGCAAATCTAAGGGAGTTGTTCACATCAGTCTATGTAGTGGATTTGATGCTTACTACATAGGAATGACTACTCAAACCCTGTTGGAATGTATGAGAGAACATATTTATTATATTAAGACTAAAAATGAGAAAAGTGCCCTTTATAAGCATTCTACTGAATGTATAAAGTATAAAAACATTTTGTTTTCAGTGTTATAAATAGTGAAAGGTGACTTGAGGGGTGGAGATGATAAAAACTTACTTAAACAAAGAGACTTTATGGCAAGTAAGGTTGGAAGCGGACAGAAAGCCAGGGTTTAACAAAAGTATTAATATTAAGTGCTTCCTAAAAAAACAGGAAATTGAAAGTTAAAAAGTAGTGAATTTATTGTTTTTTAAGTGTTTTTTGGTTATAAGGTGTGTTTATATTATATTTTAAATATACATTCTTATGATGACATTTTTCTTTAGTATTGTAAAGGTTAATGAAATGGTTAGTTCAATTAATATGGTGATGTAATTAATTAATTGATGGAGTGTTTTAAATTAATTGCTGAGTGTATATAATGGTCTGCTTACTTGGTATGAATTTTTTCTGATGAAGTCTTCCTGATGAAAGTGTGTATTAAAGTTTTTGTACGCTAAAATCTGGTTCTCTGGCTTTCATTGACCACCAGGTATCCTTGCCTTTTGGTGCATAGCTAGTACTCACTCTACTTCCACTTTTACTCTAAAACCTATCTCTATGTCTACTATAAATAGACTTCTACAAAAGCTTAAACCTTGCTCAAATGCCCCAGATGACATACCCTCAGAATATATAAAAATGGCAGCTGACAGTATCACCGACCCCATAATCATACTTCTCAACAGATCCATACTTGAGTCTTAGGTTCCTAAAACCTGGAAAAGGGCTTTCATCCTCCCACTCCATAAAGGGGGGCAATAATACTGACTTCAGTACTTAACTGAAAGAAAACAAGCTGCCAGATGGGAAAACTCCATCTCTCCTTTTCTCAACAGCCCTACTGGAGTTCCCCAAAGTTTTATACTTGGACCACTCTTATTTAGCACATTCATAAACAACTTCCACTCATCTCTACCTCAAGAATCTGTTATACAATACGCACATGACTCTACTATTGTCTGCTCTGCTGACTCCATATCTGACCTACTACAAATAACTCAAAATGCTTTCTCCTCCACTGAATCCTGGATGTACCATAACCACCTATCCCTAAATCCTAATAAAACCAAAATGATAGTATTCACCCCTAAGAAAACGACCCCCTAAATAAAACCAGATTCACCATCTACTCTCATAGTAAGGCTTTAATCAAAGTCGTTAACCACATAACGCTCTTTGGAGTCATTCTCGACGAACAAATGAAATTCAACCTCCATACACAGGACAACATTTGCAAAACACACCTTAAACTTGGAACTCTCTATAGATACAACCACTTCCAACCAAGTCCATCAACAAAAGCAACCCTAGCTACAACTTACCTGTTACCCTCACTCATTTACAGTACCCCTCTACTTACTAACATTCAAAGCTCTTCTAAATCCAAACTTGAGTCATGTTACAACAAAATTGTTAAATTCACAACAAATTCAAAATTCTAAACCCATCACTGCACAGCTCTTAAATCACTGAAATGGCTCGAACTACCTATCTCTCCTATCTGCAACTAATCACAGCCCATAAATTGCTATTTAAACCTCTTGACTGCCCTGCCCCGAGTTCTATATTTAGCTAGTACCACCCAAAAAGTCCCCTTAGATCAGGGGATCAAAAACTCCTGCAGTTTCACAAACCCAATCTGTCACCCGGCCAGCTTCTTTAATCTTGTTCACTGCCCAAAAACTGGAATGATCTGCCACTGCTAATGAGACCTACCAAAAACCCTACCTCTTTTAAAACCTCCCTACACAATCACCTTTTCTCACACTGGACATGCACCTGCACTAACCCCCCCCCCCCCCAGATCATGCATGCTATACCACTTTTAAACTACCCTATTTCATGCTGTGATATAACACTAATCTAAAAAGAAATCAAAGAGAAATGACTAAAGTAAATCCTCATTTGAAACTTTGACTGTGCAAATTATACCATTACTGATTTTTACTATGTATTTTGTGCAATTCTCTACCTTTATCTTGTCTGCACAGTTTATACTATTTCTTTTTTGTTTACCTGTATACTTTCTATAAATTTAGTCCGGCAACTCAAATATTGTATTTAACTGTTAAAATTTTGTACTGTGCAGTTTTTATTCTCTTCTGTGTACAACTTATACTATTCTTTTTTACTATGTATTTTGCATAAATTCTTGCAATTTATACTGTTAAATTTTGTATTATGCAGCTTTAAACTGTTATAATGTTGTACTATGGAGTTTTTCTCCTCGAGCATCCACTGAAAATGGTTCTCTATGGCCCAGTGGACTTTTCTGGTAAACAAACAGGCAAATAAATACATATAATAAATATACCTGTCCCTCCAAACCATTCTGTTGACGTTGTAGAAGAAGCTTAGATCCCTACACCAAGTATTTCTGATCCCATCTGACTTTCTGATGTGCGTTAAATCCATCAGTAATGGTTTGGAGGATGCCTTGAATGCCAGACACAGGTCACCTCTTAACAGTCCTTAAGATACTGAGTATAGTGACAGAGCTTTGAATCAGTCCATGTAGGACACGTTGTTTATGCCTTGTATCCTTTCAGTAAGGTATCTCTGTGGGCGTTCCAGTTGTTGCATGTGTCTGGATAGATACATGCCAAAGGGGACATTACATTCAATGATTGGTCTAATCTGGGCTAAGTAAAGGGAGACAATGACATCCCTATATCTAGACACAATCCCTTTCTTTACAGGCTGTGCAATACAGAAGGACATTCTTACAATAATAGATACATGTTGGTCAAATGTTGGTCACTGTTCACATAAATTCTCAACTCCTGAACAACTGGGTCAACTCTTAAAGGCATACTGTCATTTTAGAAGTTCCCTGGGGCAGATTGCTTGCCATAGGATAAAATAGTACATTTTTTAGCATTTAGTTTCAGATCATGATTTTCACACAAGTTATTTATTTGAAACAAACTTTCCTGCAGGATAACTAAGTAATTTGGAGATTCTATGACTATTCCTAGCTTACAGTCATCTGAAAACTTAGACAAAGCCCTTTGGTTTTGACTTTTACTTCAGAAAAATAGATACCAAACAGGAGATGTCCCAGTTAGAACTCCTGGGAACTCCACTGGTGAGGGTCTATATTAGAACATCGAAGTTTCAAAACTTTGAATGTTCTAATATCGACCCCTATTCAGTGAAAGCTGAAAACATCGAACATACAGAACAGCAAATCTTTTCCTAGGGAAAAAATTTGCTGTTCCAAAACACATACACACAACACAAGCACACCAAACAAACAGCAATCCACACACATACACCTAAAATCTTACACCTAACCCTACACTAAACTATACACACACCACTAACTATCCACTTACCTTAACCCAAACCCTAACCCTAAGGTCCGTCACTATCGCACACTCACCTCACCCACGCCCTAACCTTAACTCACCTAACCCACCCTAACCCACACGTCCACACAATCGCACACATACCTAACCCGTGCCCTAACCCTAACTCACCTAACCCGCCCTAACCCTCACGTCCACACAATTGCACACATACCTAACCCGCACCCTAACCCTAGCTAACCTAACCCGCACTCAATCGCACACTTACCTGAACCTGACTTGTAACTTTCCACCACAGCGCTGAAAATACCAAAGCAACAGAAACGGACAACCAAATTCTTTCCTTAGGAAAAAATTGTTTTTTTTTTGTTGCTTCGATATTTTCAGCTTTCTCTGAATAGGGGTCGATATTAGAACATTCGAAGTTTTGAAACTTCGATGTTCTAATACAGACCCACTGGTGAGTGGTCTCTCTGTGGAGGTTATTTCCCCTATTTTGATTACCTTTGTGCTATATGTGAGACAGCAGGAATCTGGCAGCTGACATAGTTGTTTATTCCCAGTTTTTTTAGCTTTTCTACTATGTCTGAGTGGGGAATTGTGTCAAAAGCTCTGGCCAGGCTGAAGTATGCTGTGTGCACCATTTTGCCTTCATTAATTGCTTTGGTGACATTTTCAAAGAAATCCACCAGGGTGAGTAAGCAAGACCTGCCCTTGACGAATCCTAACTAAGATGGGTCTAGTGTTCCCTAGTTCCCTCCCTCTAGGAGGTTCCCTATGTCCTGATTAAGTGCATGATAAGTCTTTCCATGGCTTTGCATATTTGTTGTCTTAAGCCAGCCCTTAAACCACTTACCTTTTTCCCCATTACTTTTTGTTACAAGCCCACAGCCCTTTATGGTATAGGGGTCAGACACATCCTTTTGAGCTATTCCATTACCTGGTTCAGACCCAAACCCTTTAGGTGAAGGATAGGTTTGAGGTAAGAGTCCCTTGCCAGAAATAATACTCTGACCACTAGTGTAGTTCTTATTTAAAAGAAACAGACACTTCACCACACTGCATATAAACAGGTTATTACCATGTAGATAGATGATGTGGTTTCCTTGGGTAAGTGTGTTTTACAATCAGCTAATCTCAGAGACTATGATCCTATTCTGAATGAGTATGGAGATACCTTCTCCAGAAATCAGTCTATGGCTGCATATTTTGATGGGGACTTTGATGCAGACAACAGTGAACACACTGAGTCCATCCAATCTACTTCTTTGGAAGATTAAGAAGTTGAAAAATCCAAGTAGGTGTTCACCTTTCCACAGATGCTAGCTAGTTTGAATTTATGATCTTATTCAGAATGAGATTCCAAATGTTTTGGCTGATACTCCTCTGTTACTGACCTTAGAAACTGCAGGGAAAAAAAAAAACTTTGGCTAGGGTTAAACCAATTCCCAAAAAGGCTATGAGGAAGTTTAGTTTGTAATGTGTTTACAGTTTAGATGACTTTGCCGCATATTTGCCTGATAAACAGAAGTGTTTTATGAATGAGTTTTTTTCTAGTGTGACTCAGGTTTCGAAACATGCTTTGAGAAGTGTCTTGGAAGGTGCAGACGCAGTTTCTAGAAATGCAGCCACTTCTGGGGTACTGAGAAAGTATGCTTGGTTACACAACAAGACTTTTTCCTGAGGATTTAAAGAAATGAGATTTTGAATACTCCTTTAAGTTCTGAATTTGTGTTTGTTCTGGCTGCTATGTAAGTTCAGGACCAATAGGATGATATGGTAAATTGATACACGAGAATGCTTCATATTCCCAGGATCTCTCCTAACATGTTGTCTGACTTCAAAGGGCAGAACAAATAAAAAATCACCATCCAACAACAGTTAGGGTGCGAAGAGAAATGGCAAGAGGGCAGTGCTTCCAAATCATATTAAAATGTTCTCCTTTAACATAAAGGATCAACCTGCTGCTAAAGAACTAAAGAATGTTTCTGGTGAGACTTAGGCATCCCTTCCCTTCCTCCTGTCCCCTCTCCCAAGACCTTTGCTCAGCCTAGCAGCCTGGTGACAAATAGTCTCAAACAAATGGGTCCTGAGAATAACTCGGAGAGGACACTGCTGGCAGTGGATAGAAAATCCTCTTCCCTACAGGGGAATCCTCCCTGCACCTGCCAATCCAGACACATCAGTTCTCTCTAGTATTCCTTCACAAGTTGCAAACAGGGGTTATAGAACCAGTTCCTGCACCACAAATAAGAAAAAGGATGTTACTCCACAATCTTTATGGTACCTAAAAAGGAACTACAGTGGAGACAAATGCTATATTTGTCTTACATAAATAACTTTCTGAAAGAACCCAAATTCAAAATCCTCACTCTGCAGACAGTCCTAAACCCTTCTTCTGAATCACTCTTCCATGGTGACTTTACATATGAAAGACGATTATCGTTGCATTCCAATTGCTCCCAATTTCAGTAAATCTGAAATTTGCTGTGTCTGGCTCACATTACCAAATTTACTGCATTATCCTTCAGGCTACTACTGCGCTTACAGTATTCACAAAGTGGATGGCTCCAGTGGTTGCTTAATGCAGGACCAAGGGCATTCACATTGCACCCTATTTAGACTTGCTGATTTGTGCAGTATCTGTTTCCAGGTTTTTAGAATTACTAGACAAGGTCTTGACCATTGCAGCTCATCTAAGCTACAAGTTGAACCTACAAAAGTTCTATCTCACACCGTTTCAAAGAACTGTCTTACTAGGATGTATGACAGACATAGAAAAAAGAATGGCCTTTCTACCAGAAGACCAAGTTCAGACGTATTAGAACATTTTCTGGTATTCTCTCTTCAAGAAGCTGCCTCTGCAAGAGAGTTTCTCAAAAGTCTAGGCTTCATGGTATCAATGACCCTCATGACACCACTAGCCAAACTCCATATGAGAAATAGTCAATGGTATTTAAAAATGTTTTGGTCCCAGCACCTGCATCTTTTAACATTCCAAGCATCAGTGCTGGAATTTAGAAAACGAGACTTACAGTCATTGAAGAATCAGACATCTCTCAAACCGGGCCTGTGCTTCTTCCTACAGACCCCAGTTCAAATCAGTCCATATGAACTTGTCGGGATTTTGCATGGAGAGTAGTGTCCAGGGGAGTTCAATTGCAAGGCAAATGTGGTCTTTCAGACGTTACAAAGCACATAAACATTAAAGAAATGTAGCACTGATTCAGGCCTCAAAGGTTCTTCACCACATATGGTCACAAAGTCCTGGTCACAGACAACATGACAGTCATGTGATACCTGAAAAACAAGGGGGTACAAGGTCATAACCTCTTTGCTGGATGGCAATATTGGCCTGGGAGCTAGCCTTACAGCTTTCTCTGATGCTTTAGGATTCATACATCCAAGCAGAGCAAAACATAGGGGCAGACAGACTAAGCAGATGCTGGAAGGACCCTCATGAGGGGAAACTCAAGACAGCGGTTTCCAGGACTTGGTACAGATGTGGGTAACACCTCAAATTGACCTGTCTGCCTCCTTTCAAAACAAACCATTGGAAAATTTCTGTTCAAGATATCCTTGCAGCCATACCTGGATGACAGATGCATTCTCATTCCATTGGATGGAATGTTCTTTTATGCACTTCCATCCTTTCCACTGATAGCCAAGGTACTTCTGAAGGTTCAGAAAGAATCAAAGATCACTGTGGTGACCCTCCTTTTGGCCCAGGCAAAGTTGAATCTCTCTTTTAATGGAATCGGCCAAAGGCAATTACCACAAGCTTCCTCATGCTCTGCATCTGCTCCTAAACTCAGGGGTGACTGGTGCACCCCTCCTTAGAGCAGTTGCAGGTGAAAGCATAGATAATTCTAGTTTGATGCCTTTTAGGCACCTTTTCATTGAGGATGTGCAGAAGGTATTTAAGAAGACAAGAAGACCTACAACTAGAAAATCTAACAAACACAAACATTTAACATTTAACAAATGGATGAGGTTTTCTAGTTTACACCTCTGTTTTGAAATATTTGTGTAAGTTGCTCAAAGATGGGTCATCGACTGCATCCATCAAGGTGCATCTTGTGGCCATCTCAGCTTGTCTACCCATGGATTCCTTACTTTCCTCTCTATTCGTGGTTAAACAGTTTATGAAAGGATTGTTGCACTTGAGACCCCCTCAAAAGTAAATTCCTTCTCCTTGGGGTCTCAGCTTTGTTACTGAAAAATTTACCTTATTTCCTTTTGAACCTGCCTTGGTGTAATATCTGCAAAGTGAGTCTCTGACCTGCAAGCTCTCATGGTGGGCCAAACTAATCTGATTTTCCACAAGGACAGGGTTGTTTTACACACATTCATCTTTCATGACAAAAGTTATTTCTAAATTTACCCTGAATCAAGCCATTAATCTCCTAGTTTTCTTTCTGGAATCTAAAAACAAGGGAGAGAAGAATCTGCATACCTTGGATGTCCATAGGCAACTCGGGTACCACCTTGACAAAATTAAGCCCTTCAGAAAAGTTGAGCAGCTGTTTATTTCCTGTTCGGGGGCTAAAAAGAGTCAATCTATCTCTAAGTAAATGACTGCACTTTGGGTTTTCGTCTGCTTTTGTTTTCTGTCACTCCCACCACTGTAAATCAATTCCAGGCAGGTAAAGGCACATTCCATCAGAGCCTTGTCCTCTTTGGTGGCATATTCTAAAGGACTGGACTCTAGAAGCATTCTAGAGGAAGCAACCTAGTCTTCTGTTTACACCTCTGCAAAGCACTGCAAACTGGATTCCTTCTCATGTTCCAGAGCAGGCTTTGTGAGGACCATTCTCCAGGGGCTCCTGGATCCTTATCCTTCCTCAGTCAGATGTGCCAATGAGTGTTGAGTCCTCTGCATACTGTATTAGGGAAGTCTGTTGTGTGGATGTGTGGAGGGTGTTGGTGAAAATGTTAAGGAGGAGGGGACCAAGGACAGAGCCTTGTGGTACACTTGTGGTAACTGGCAGGTATGGATAGAGAGTGGAGTGCTATTTTACTGACAGATACCTATTGTGCAAGTAGCTTTTGTACCACAGAAGGGTGGGTTGAGAGAGACGTAATGAGGACATCTGAAGTAGAAGTTTGTTGTGGAAAAACTGTGTCAAAGGCATTAGATAAGTGTGGATACAAGGAGAAGACTAGTTTACAATTACCTCTAACTTTATTGACATTATCTATATAATTTAGAATTGCAGTGTTAGTACTATGGATGGAAGGCTTGTTGTGTGGGGGAGAGAAGTTCTTCCTGGAGGACATAGTTTAGCAATTATTTGTTAATACATTTTTCAAGTATTTTGGAAAAGAGTTAAGATTGCTATAGGCCTAAAGTTAGTAATCTCTTCTGAATTTCCTCCTTTGTGCAGAGGTATAATGTGAAACTTCTTCCAGAAACAGGGAATGTGAGGTTCCTGGACTGACCTGCTTATAGATGTCCAAATTTCACACTCTAAGTGGCACAACCACCATCACCCTTACTTTATATATATAGTTTGATGGTATCTAACTGTGCTGTGTTGTTGTGTTGTTTTTTGGCTGCACGTTGGTTGATGTCAGGCAATTCTTGCTTCTAGTCCTTCATAGTTCTTCCTACTTAGCACTGAAAGTCTGAACAACTGACTTCCTTTGACACGTGTGAGGCTTCCCCTGACAGAAGGAGTTTAGCTAGTGTCCTGTAACAAGGAGTCAGAGAAGGGAATTCTGAGATCTGGAAAATTGACAGTGTGGGTTTGTCCAGGCAAACAACCCATGTTCCACTGAGGCAGTGTGAAATTTGAACATCTATTGTTACAGGTAAGTAGGACTTGCCCAACTGTACTTTACTGTTATTAGTTTCTTCAGGTTTGGAATAATTACTTATTAAAGCTGTTAGATCACTTAAACTGTCTGGACTCTTCACATTCAAAAAATAACAGCTTTATTTTAGAGAAAACTTCTTAAGATTTGAAAAAATATCATTACCCACATGAACTTGAGAAGAAAGAAATAACAGAAGAAAATGAGAAATACATGTATTCTCACTGCATCTGATGTACAATTAAAGTCCAGGGGAATAAAATAGTCTTAACTGCAACCTAGGAGGGCTGGGTTCCACTAGTAGACCCTATCCACAAGGAGTTGTATGGGGTGAGAAGGAGTGACAGTTCTACAAATTCTTCTGTCTTATTGGGAAGGAAGACCATCCCAGGAAGGGCTACAACCCACTGTGGAGACATGGGGTGGGGAGGGTTGGGGGATCCAGGCTTGCCACTCACAACTGAGTCACTCAAGGACAGACAGACAGCATGCATTTTGCCTTCACTGATGTCACTGCATGCCAGATATAGGAGCAGAACTGACTGGAAGATAGTAAAAAAAATCTGTAGCAACCAAGGATGACAATTTGCCTTAACTAATTTCCAGTCAGCTAACAGTGTTGATACAGTCAGTAGGGGAAGAAAAAAATCATAATTGTGCCTGGGTAGGAACAGCAATAAATAGGGAAAGAAAAGAAAAAGGAAACACAACCCTGTGATTAATTCTGTAAAGGATTATATATATTGTTTTTGCAAACAAGGTTACGACTGAAGACAAAAAAGGGCCACACATTTTGTGTTTGTGGAGTTGAAAATTACAGTTTAATGAAAAGATTCCTTACTTCTGAGAAACCCAATGAAATAGTTTTTATCACCTTTACTAAATTATCACATATGATAAAGGCAAACGTGTTTATATATATATATATATATATATATATATATATATATATATATATATATATATACATAAATCATGTTTGTGTATAACAATCATCAATCCAACATTACATAAATTGATCAAGTCCTTCTTTCCTTCCCTTAAACTTCACATTATTCTGCATGCATTACTCCCACAATTTCCATTTTTTTCTATGTAATTTGTTCCTACCCTTTTCAAAAGATCCCACTTCCAGTTCTTTTATTTCTGTTAAAATATACACTACTTCAAATATGGTTGGTTTAGACTATATTTTCTAGTAATTGCTTTTTGGTAGCGATTAGAATTAAACTTAGCAAGGCCTTACTATGTTTAGACAATTCTGATCCTGTATCCCAGCTTAAAAAATAATTTTCTTAGTTACACCCATCTGCTTACCCAGCATTCCTGACATAGTACTCTGTAAAGGGAATTTTTAAAGTCTACCAACTCATTACACTCCGAAAACATATGTTCCCAATTATCTCTTTCTTCCCTATCACACCTCCAATATTTGTCACCCACCCGAGGAAAATTTCTTTATAGTCTGCTTGGGGTATAAAAATACCTATGCAAACACTTCCAAGCAAGCCAATGAAATGATTTATGATTAGACAATGAGGTTATTACAAAATAAAAGAGATACACATTCATTCCCCTGGTGTTTCATTGAGTGCGTGATGGAGGTACAGCCAGCATGTAAAAAGTGCTGAACTACTACTTATTGCTGCCTAAATGATGGCCTGTCCTGACTGACTGTCACCCTGGTGGTGATTGGTAATGAATGGGTCCATTAGTTAGGAAGGGGCTGATGATCATCAGGTTGAAAATTATCTGATGGCTTTACAATTCTTCACACATTCTAAGCCTAATCAGTGCATGCATCAACAAAGCATGGTAATTATGCCTTGCCAGTATGGTAACAATAATGCACATATTGTTGAAAAATGACATTTTCATACAACCCTATGCACATGATCTTTAAAGCACAACTCCATCATCCAGTGTAGGTACCCACATGACAGAGTTATTCTTCTCATTGTAATAATATGTGTGGAGTTTAGTGCTCAGAAGTCCTTCAGAGCCTTTTACTTTCTTTATTTCTATTTCTCATAAATCATGAAGGTTCTACCACCTTTTTTTCTTATTTAAATGTAAAACTGATTTGGAAAGTAATCTCGCCCAATCAGCATAGCACAAAGAAGACCACAATCTGTGGCAGTTTTCAGTGTTAGTCACCATCCAGAGTTGTATGTCCTTTAAATAGCCTTTAACTGTGTCCTCTGAAATTTGTAATATGCTTTACCAAATATCCACCCAGAATACTTAAATGGGATTGGCCAAACCTCAGAAACATTGAGACAATATTTCTAAATAAACCCTGACTTAAAAAACAAGAACAGACATGCTCTTTACAGAGTCAAGTTATGGCACAGTGAAGCTTCTTAACAGCTCCATAATCATTCAGTAAACAATTGGACCCAACTGCTGCACTTTCGTAACTATTTTGACAGCTGTCAAAATAGATGTCAAACCATGTACTTCAAACATAAAACAAGAAGCTATTATCTGGCAGTTTCATCAGTGGTGAGTAATGTAGAAATAATTTTTCTGGGTATCTTCTCCATTGCTGTAAAGTACAATGTAAACTGTCAGAAGTTACCTGTAATCCCCCACCCAAGTCACAGCTCCAGTCAAAGAAACACATTGTATTACTTGTCATAAAATGTAAAGTAAATTGTCACAGCTTTAGAACAGACAGAAAATTACAATGCCAAATGATGCTTTACAGAATGATTTTAAAATAATTTGTGTTACTTGCCTTTTGCTAGAAAGTACAATACAATATATCACAGCTCCAGTAGAATCTCCTTTATCACAGAAACATATAGGTAGTCCAAAACAGCACAAATTTAATACATTTGTTTTATTAAGATACATGTTCTGTGTGATAAAATGCAAAACAAAATGTCCCAACTTCAGTTAGACAAGTACTATAATACTAAATCTTGCTTTCTGGATTAGTTTAAACACACACACACAAACACATTCATGCAGATCTGCAGCTAAAAACACATATTCATCATTCAAGTAAAAAATAGCTGCTATATTTGGTGTCTCCGATAATGGTGATAAAAAGTTTTTGATAACAGGAAAAAAGATTATACATTGCATTTCATACATTTTTAACATTGTTAGTGTTGTTTTAAAGGTTTGAATGTTAATTAAACACAAAGGGAAGTGATGTCAGATAGACATAAAGTATATATATATATGTCAAAAGCGTTATATTATGTTTGGCCTGAGGAAGCCTATAAGGTGAAAGTGCTTGCCAGTTCTTTGTGATTAAAGTGCCTTAAATTATTGAATTATATCGCTGTGGTTCTTTCATTAGTGTATTTCGAACAGTGGATTTTATTTGTGATGAGGTGAAGAACGATTCTTAAATCTAATGAACTTTTGCATATACAACAGGCTGTGGTTTCCAATTGCGGAATATGTTTCTCTAATGGCGAGGTGAAAACCGACCTGGGAATTTGAAAAACTTGCCGCGTTTCCAACAGCCCGCGAGGTTCATTAACCAACCTAAAGTAAACTGTCTCCAGAAGGCGAGATACCTTAACTGCTGCTACTTTAAACGGGCCGTTACTGTCCAGCCAGTAATATTTTGCTTTTGGTAATTATTTGGGTACTGTTACCGCCAGTTTTTTGAGGCGTCATCCTAAACTTGTCTTCTACTAACTGTATGTAAAGAACTGAATGTGTTATAGAGATTGTTGCCCTGCCAGGGTATTCTCCGACTTTTTTCCTGTTATCAAAAACATATTCATCATTATTTACCAATTTCTAATAGTAGAATATGTAAAATATACTACTGTAAACAGATAAGGAAAGAGACCATTTTTGTCTAAATACACTATGAAACAAACTAAAACATCCTTCAGAAAAGACAGAGGCCATTTTCTAAGTGCAATAATATCTACCAGAGTAGGCATTATGGAGAAATAACCTACCTTCCAGGAATAGGGACACCTACTCTGTCAGACATTATTGCATACAAAAACATCCATAACAGCTAAAGAAAAACATTTTTACAGAGTTAGTTATCAGAAATAAATATATCCAGGAGGTCAGTTATACTGTAGAGCTATATAAGCAAACTTGCAATTAATCTAATTTTGGCCACTGCAGTAATGTTGTCATCCATGTGAGTTACACGTTGTTTGAGGCTGACTTTACAGGAAATTGATAGGTTCACCGAGACAGACAATGGGCTACATCTGTTGTACTAGACACCTCATCAAGACAGCGTAGAACTATTAGCTTACAAAACCTGTAATATACGCTAATTTGGAAAACAATTTCAAATCACCATAAAAAGCTTTTTTTTAGCAGCATAAAATGACATAAAATCAGAGTAATTCATTAATAAAGTAACAAAGGCAGCTTCCAGAAACAGTCTAAATGCACTGCCATTGTAACTGAACATAGAAAGATGATGCTTGAATATTCTGTTTAGGCTGTGATACACAGGAGACACAAAGCTGTGTGCGAACACAGACAAATAGAAAAAAATCACATCACTATAGCAGTCCTCATGAAGCTATTTTAAAGTACAACACATTACATACTAATACTATATAAAAGTGATATTAAAGTTTTATTACTATACAAAATCCAAGTTATGATGACAAACATATATTTTCAGCTACTGGATGAATATTTCCTTTAAACTGAGCTACCATCCTTCTATTCATCATCTACCATGCACTACCATGCAACTTCTTTACCACTTTGTTACCAGTCTCTTAAATATTAAACTAAAACCCTTCTTTAAATGCAAAAGACACTAAACCTACTAGTTATTCCTAAGTACCTAAATACTTCATAATGAAAATGTTTGAAATTAGTCTAACATGATCTCACTTCCAAAAATAAGACACTGATACATCACATCACTGACCAGCGTTCACGTCTTCTTTAAAACCACAAGTTTTAAGCTGTGTCTCATGAAGCAGCCAACACTGACATGTGTAAAAGAAGCCTCATCTTCCAGTGGCAATAATGACACCCTGGTTTTGGACCCAACACAGGGAGGAATCAGATCCTGCTGAGTAACAGGCAGCTTGAGACACTGGTGTTTTTCCTCAGCACTGGTTGGGGTGAGACAAAACTAAGCATAAAAATGAGATGGGGCTAAACTGGACAAGGCATGACAAGCAATGATGCCCACATCCTGCAGAAACATAAGAAGCCAAGACAGCAGTCACTATATGACTGCAAGCAACTCCTGCATTAAATGCACCAACACAGGGCAAAGGCTGAAGAAAACTGCTCCTGCATAGGCATGTTTTTTTTTAAGAACTTCATAAAGTACAACCATAGGATTTGAGCCTTCTCCTACTAAACTTGTGAGAGATGCTGCACTCCAAAAGATAGAAAAGCACATGAGACTACTTTAGGTTTTAAGTACATACCACTGTTAAATGAGTAACAAGAACTGATGACAAAAGCCATTCATAGCAGAATAAATAGCAGTAAATATTGCAAAATTAACAAAAACTGTACCAGTTTAGATATACCACTCCTGCCTGCAAGGTTATATTACCGCCTAGTACTCCCTATTCCATTTACATTCAATTAGAATAACCACCAGGCATCAATATTTAAGGAAATAAAAAAAAATACAAATGAGAGACACCAAGAGATAGATAGACTTCAGTGCACAATATTCATAATAAGTTTACTTTACTGGTATACTGGATGTACACTATTTCTATCTCTTTTTTTCTTTTTGCTAGAGGAGGGGCTATTAGAAATGGTTCTGAGGATAGTGTATTATTCTAACGTACAATGTCATCTTTGGAAAGAGAACACCAAGCAACAGAAGCGAATAGCACAGAAATAATGGAATGCAGACATACCTTGTCATCAATGTCACTGTCGCTGTCACACTGTGAAGGAAAGAAAAAAAGCATGAACAAAATACATTTTTAATGAAGTTAGGTACTTTAACAAAGCTGCAGAGTCCTAAACATTGTGTATTAAACAGGCAGTTGTAGGAGACAGAGACAGCACAGAGAGACAGATTCATTTTTAAGGCCTGATGAGATATACTTTAGTGTCTGAAACTGTCTGGGTTTAAGACAAAAGCTAAACTGCAGCTGCCAAATGAAGTCCACTCTACAATTCTGTGGGTTACAGTTTTAAAATTCACATTCACCAGTAAGTACATGAGAGACAGTTCTTAATTCAAGAGAAGCTCAGAAAAAGAGTCTAGCAGAACATTCCATTTTGCAATCGCAGTTTCAGTTTGTTGCTCCTCACCTCCCGGCCTACTTCTCATTAATATAAAATTATATGCACGTCTCCAAATGTAGCCCCTGTATACTTGTAATAATGAGTACATGATTTTTGGCTGTTGCCTCTTAAAATTATTAAAAAAGACTATTTAAGACAATCACAGCACTAAGCAAGTTACGTACACGTCTAATGTTTCTTTTTTTCTGGGAGGGAAGCTTTTTTTTCTCCCCTATGCATCATCTTGCTTTTTCTTACCCAGTGCTCCATGTACACTGCTGTGTCTACCAGTCATCTCTTAACCCCCAAGACTGCTACTGTTGGTGCAGACTCTAAGGGCAACCTAGGGGTCTGGTTGCCAACATCCACCGGTGGGGCAGGTTAGTTTTTTGACTTACTCCATTACTCCCAACCCTTCCTCGCAGTTTCTTTGGTTGTGTCTGAGAGGCAAGCATGCAATTGAGACATGCGACATTTCACCCCTCCTCCACAGTGGCTCAAACATGTCCCCACCCTATTCTCCTTAGGATTATACCTCCCAATTATGACGTCCCCAGCCTCCACCAAGGATCATCACAGGAAATGCTCACAGAACTGCCTTTTCACCAGAGATGATAAGGCCCATCTCTTCCTGCCGCTCTGTCAGTGGTCTAAGTCTAAGCTGCTAATTAAACCCAGGTCAGCTGGGCCACAGTCAGGGCTTTATCCCTGTACTACACAGGATCTGCTATATCCCTTAATGTTTCTGAGTATGCTTAGAATAAAAGGTACACAAATAAGTACAAAGAACATGCCTGACTATGTCTTTGTTTCATAATGAAATGATAAAAGGATAGGGTGAAGGTTATTTTTGTTTCAAACTTATTTACTAACACTGCTAACCAGTAGTATTCAAAATTATGAAATTAAATTTCATGAATTAATGAAATGAAATGAAACTGGCTATTAAGTTATTACCCTCTGTTATAATTTGACCTGAGTCACTGAAGTAGAATGCATTGCTAATTATACAATGACTGGCCATTAACATTCAAAAACGAGCATGCTGATTGGTCAGCCCAACCAGTGTGCCCATTGTAAATTAAGCATATACCAATGGAAAAAAGTCTGGCTGCCCGGACTTTTTTCTATTAATATATGCTATGGAAATTCTACTTATCTTTAAGTAAAAAAAAATAAACTTACAAAAACAGGAGACTTCAAAAGAACGAGAGAGACGGGACAGAGAAAAATACAAGGATAAGCAGGTATGATATGCAAAACTAGAGAAGCCTACCTGATTATCCTTATATTTTCTCTGTCCCATCTCTCCCATAAGTTTAAAGTCTCTGGATTTCATTTTTTTAATTAAAAACAAACAAACAAAAAAAAAGCAATGGAGATTTTCCTTTCTCCGCAGCACTGATGTACAGCATAAGCATGGGAATGTAAGTCCCACATGCATGAACAGTAAGTACATCAAGAAAGCCCCAGGATGCCTGGGGGAAAACATGGAAGAGCAGCACAGCGCTGTTATACAAGGACATTATTTAAGAAAAGTGAGTAACTTTTTTCTTAAATAACGTCATTGTATAATAGCAATAACCCACAGCTGGGTGTGGGTAATGCTGATTACCCATAGTTGGCTTTGTTTCGTCACTCAGGTTTAGCACAAATGACCAAACCACACCAACCATGGGTAAATACAACATTACCCACACCCAGCAGTGTGTCATTAATATAATATCACCTCACTATTGTCTCCTCTTTCACTCAGTCACCATTTTCTTTTACAGTGCAGACGTGTCATATGCTATTTCATTTCTATTTGTTCTAAGACTGTGCAGAACAATGTATACACCTTGGTAGTATGTTACATTTGTATCAATTTCATTCAGATCAGACAAGCTTTATGCATGTTGAGTCTTTGCCCTTTAACAAGTGCCTTATGTCAGTTGCTGGTCTTTTGGTGTATTTAACAGTCTTTTGATGTACTGGTTAATCCTATGGATCTTTACTAAGTGATGGTTTCATATTGTGCTTATCAGTATAGTGCTATGATAACTTGTTCTATATATACACTGTATTACTGCGGTTCTCTATCAGTATACCGTCTGCTAGCCTGCATTCATAAATTTTCTTCCCATCTCTCTATTCTTGTACTTTCCCCATATTCTCTTGCTCCGACTCACGGTCGTCCTTCTTCCATGTCTTTTTATAATAATCAGTAACTTTACTGCCTCGATATAATATGACAGTTTAGTAGAGTTTCTCTCTTTTCTTTCCTATTTTCTTTCCTTTCAGAGGCTGTGGTCACTGCATTTGTCCCTGATACTGCAGGAACTCTAGTACAAGGCTTAACTCCCAACTGTTTTTCACTGAGAATTTTGTCATTGTACAATGTAAGCAAATTTAACGTGAAGAAACTTGTTGTGTATTAACTTCAACTAGTCAGATATGTCCCTCCCTTGTGCTGGAAAAAGCTGGCCACTGTCCTTTCTCTTGACCAATAGATTACACTGTATGTGACAGTTACTTAAGTTTCCCTAGCTGCCAGGATTCTGCATTCTGGAAATGAAAGAAAACCTATTCTTCTTTGTACCTCCCTGTTAATTGCTTCTCACTGGCTGTAAACTGATTACTGTTATAATTTGACCTGAGGGTAGAAGCCTGCTACACTCCCACACCCTATCCCCATCTACATACACATTTCACTTGTGACTCTTATTCCCTAACCCTCCCCAAACAATATTACTACTAGCAAACAAAACTCCTGTTTCTTTTTTTATTTACCCAATTCCCAACTTCCATTTAATCTTTTAGCACCATTCCCAGCTATGTTTCTCTCTCCCTTTGCACTATATTCATTCATAGTCACACACCCCTTATAGTACCTATCTGTTCTACATTGTATCTTCTACTTTTCCCACATAAACTCTCAGTCCTTTCTATTTTAACTATATCCTCATACTCCAGCCTTTTAAACTTGTCTATTTCCTTACATTCCAGAGAAGATACTAGCATACCTCTCAAGTGTACCTCATTACGAGGAACGTATTTCATTTGGGGTCTTAAAAAGTTCATGTTCCTCGAAGTTCCACATTGAAAGAGTCTGTCACACATTCAGTGTTAGGAATTTTTTTTAAGTGAAATCCATGGTAAATATAAATTAATCATATTAATTCATTAAAGGATCTTCTTTATGAGTAAAACCAGCATATTTTAACCATCCTATGACCTTCCTAGTTGAAGTTGTCAGTAAGCCATTAGTATTTGTTCCACATTTTGCCCATTTGTTCCTCGTTATGAAGGCGAGTGTTCCTCATTTCGGAGATGGAAGGTTGAGAGCTATGGATACTAGGATAACCTAACTCTCTTCCTTCACAGGAAATACTTATTTCCTAACTGCCCTCTATCAGCTTTCAGACTAAATCCATCACTAAGTATCCTACTGCCCTGCTACTTCTTTTTTCCTCTTGATCCCTACTTCCCTACTACCCGCCAATAACATACAAATCCCTTTCCGTAATCATGCTTGTCCTGCTACTGAGCCATTTTGCATCCTACCATGACTCAGTTATAGCTCTCAATACCTTTCTAACTCTGTCCCAAACACCTCTTCATATTTCCTCCATATTCGCTTCACACATTGCATCAAACACCCCTCACCTTTACTCCAAATACTGGAAAAATACTCTCCAAAAAGGTATCAGTAATTTCCCAGTATAATACAATTCTTCAAGGAGGAGACATTCACCCTAATCATGTCCCCATCTATAACAATGAGCATCAAGACAATTGTCTTCCACACAGTACTCTAACTCTACAATAGTTACCCCCCCCCCCAGGTTTTGCTGCCATAAATCTTAGAATCATAAGAAATAAATTGCTGATCTACATGGCTGGATTACCCAACATGAGCCTGATATTCTCGCTGTAAAAGAAACATGGCTTAAATGCAGCATACACTGCTGCAAAAATATACCTCCAGGCTATAAGATCATCTACAATGACTGCATAAAGAGGAAATGTGGTTATATTTCTTTAATATTTCCCAACAACTGCCACATTTCCCCTTACAACAGAACAATACCAAAATTCAGTTGAGCAGATATTCTTATTACTTTCCTGAAATTAAACAATTATAAACAAATATGTATTACTGTCCTTTACATCCCTTCTGGTGACAATACAACTATATTAGAAGATATCCTACATTGGATATCTATAAACATTCTGCAATTAAAAATACTACTAGATGATGTGAATGTCAGTTGGTTGGACATAAACTCTAACTCCCCTACATCTAGCATGAACTTATTTGGTTTCACACAACTAATTATAATTAATAATAATAATTAATAGCGCTACACATTATAGCAAGGCATCTAGTTCCCTATTAGACTGGATCCTAGTATCAGACCCAAGCAAATACCCAACCACTGGTGCAATGTCTGACTGTCTCAATGATTATCTCCCAGTCTATATAACCAGCCAATGTTGTTTGGTGATGGGCCAGTGAGTTCCCACATGAAGGAGCAATGGATAACACAGGACGAAACTGAAGAGAATGTGGCACAGGAAGATGCTGTGGAACTATCTACAGAATGCTCACAGGAAATGGAGAACAAATAATATGCCCTCAGTTTAGAGGAAAATTACCCAAGAGAAGAGTTGCTTCATTTAATAGAGATGGACAGACATACTAAGATCAGTGAAAGAAGAAGATTACAGAACATCGATAAAACTCAAAAAGTTAGGAGTTTGATAAAACAAATGAACACAGTAATTAGGACTGTCCACAGAAATTGATGCAATATAACAGAAGTAAATAGGATATATTACTGTGCAGCTAAATTAATAACAGATGAAGTCTTACCACAAAAACACTGGGTAGTAAGGGAAAAGAGGGAGAAATGGAATGCCATCATGGAAGCATCGAATAGAGAAAACTATAAAAGCAATTAAGACAAGAATTGTCACTGTTAGAAGAGTATAGAAGAGGGAACAGATCAACAAAAATACTCAGAAAAATAGATATGATAAAAGCAATGCACAGTATCAGAACAGATTAGGATTTAGTGTGCACTATCGCAAACAATAAACTAAAAATATCAGCACAGGCAGAAAAACTTAGAAGATATGTTGATAAATATAAAGGAAAAGTACAAAATAGGCAATTTATTGATGACCCAAAAAAGTTTAATAGAGAACTGGGAAATAAGGCAAAAGGAATCGAAACACCACCAAAAAAAAGAAGAAATAGATAGATTTTAGAGAAATATTTATGAAGACCCTACGGAACATAGCAAAGATGCTAAATGGATAGAAGAAGTAAAAGAAAGAATAAGAAGTTCAAATGTACAGGATATAAAATGGGATGAAGTAACGACCAGAGAGATTGAAACAAAGTTAAGAAAACTCCTAAATGGAAAAGCCCAGGTCCAGCTGCAGCATCTAAATACTGGTTAAAAGTATTAACATCGTTACACGAGGATTTAGCCACGAGTAAGAACTATTCATATGCACACCCTGAACAGACATTAGCCTGGCTAACAACAGGAAAAAGACTACTCCTACTTAAGACCGAACCTGCAAGCTATCCTAAAAACTATAAACAAATAACTTACCTTCTGATGATGTATAAACTATACACTAGAATTGATGCCAACAGAGTTTATAGTCATTTAGAACACTCACTCATGGCAATAGAACAAAAGGGTAATAAAAGAAAGTTGTACGGAACAAAGGATCAGTTATTGTTAAACAAAGTCATAATAGAGAACTGTAAAATAGGGGAAGAATCTAAGTATGGCATGGATAGACTACAAAAAAGCATTTGACAGTATCCCACATTCATGGATAAAAAGAGTGCTTAAAAGTGTATAAGATACACCCTACACTGATCGATTACATTACAACGGCCATGACACAGTGGCAAACCACTTTGCAGTTAAGCCATGATAAAGGACAAATTATTACTTCAGGAATAAAAATTCAAAGGGGATATTCCAGGGTGACTCTCATTCATCAGTGATCTTTTGTTTTGCCCTTAACCCATTAAGCTGTCTACTTAACAGATTAGGTCATGGCTATAATTTGGGTTCCAGAAAACAACAAAGTGTAAGGACTTCTTATTTTCTTTTTGTAGATGATTTAAAACTGTATCGTTTATCAGATGAGGAACTGAAAGCACAACTGCAAGTGATCAAAACTTTTTCAGATGGTATAAGAATGTCATTTGGGCTTGACAAATGTACAAAAGCAACCTTTAAAGTAGAAAAGCTGCAGCAACAAGAAAACATCAGTTTGGGACAGGAATGTGACATAAAAGAACTTGAGCGAGAGGGAGTGTATAAATATTTGGCAACTGATGAAGGATGAACAATAAAACATAAACAAATGCGAATAAAACTCATTAAGCAATATTTTAGAAGGCTTAAATTATTAAAAACAGCATTGACATCTAGGAACAAAGTCCAAGCTATAAACCAGTTTGCTCTTCCTGTTCTAACTTACAGTTTTGGAGTGACTGACTGGCCCCAAAAGGTGCTGGATAGTTTGGACAGGAAAACAAGAGGAATGTTTCATGCTCATCATACCTCTCAACCTCTTAGAGCAAGAAATCTGGACAAAGCCATAAATAAAAGTGGGACAAAGGCCCAGAAACAGGGGCAATTTTTAAATATTGCTCTGACAAACTTAAAAAGTTGATAGAATAACAAGTTTTACATTAGCATGAATTTTCAGAATGGCATCTGAAACTCAAATGTCTGTCATTATTTTTTAATTTCAGTCTTTAATGATTTGCTACTAATTTGCCCGAAAACCATAATTTTATGAAAAACGGACCAAAAATATGAGGCAAAAAATCTGGACATTCTGTGAAAATCTGTACAGTTGAGAGATATTTATGATTTACAAAGATTGGTGCAAACCAAAACTATACATTCTTGGTTCTGAAGGAGGTATGGGCTGTCTCGAAATTGATTACATGTATAGATCTGCGATAGTGGGAGTGCATGCATATCTGCTGACTTCACAAGATGAACAAGTAGTGAAAGTTTTGAAACATGAGGAGAACAAGTCTAAGATGACTTCTCTGTTTAGTTTAGCAGAAGCATATCGACATCAAGCTGGAATGGAAATAAAACCAGAAGTAGATAAAAATCAGGTAGAAACTGAATGTGCCAAAAAACAAAAGAAAGAATATAAGGTGAAGAACAAATCTTGTTCCTTCAGCTAGATGGTGCATGTTATTAATAAATATGCTATCTGGCAGTTTATGATGTTCTGTTTTACTGCCATTTCCTGATTTACTTAGCTGCATCTTTCACTTTCTTTTAAGACTCAGTATGTTTGCCTTACATAGACTGGCAAGATCTACATCATAAATTTCTATGAGAATTACATAAGGTCATTCAGAAAATATCTCCCATGGCAGAGCTAGCCACCCGGTGGTCTAAACCTTGGCTTGAGATGATTGTCACTGTTGAAGTGACACCTCGACTCCATCTGCAAAATGGGAAAAAAGAGGTTGAGGATGGATCAGATGAAAAGGCACGAAATGTGGAAAATGCATAAATATGGTTGCAAATATAGGAAACTTGGAACAACCTCATGTTGATCAGGATCAAATGCAGGAATGGTTAAGGATGGGTGAATTTAAACCAAAAGACGAAAAGTTAATATTGGCGGCTGAAGAAAGTGGACTACGTACACGTTGGTTTACAAAGTCCATTGAACATGTGGGAGAAACAGACAATTGTAGGTTTTGTAAAACAGAATTGGAAATAGTTGCACATCAGTTGCTGTTTGTGATACACTAATGGCAGAAAGACTGTATATAGTGCATACTGAAAGGCATAATAATGTGGCAAGACTGTTGCATTGGGGATTGTACAAATGTTACAATAGTGAAGTAGCTGAAAAGCACTGGAAACATGAGCCACAAAGCATTACAGAAAATGATGAAGTCTACATCACATGAGATCCATTGCCAACAGTTCAAAAAACAGATGCAAGAAAACCAGCTAAAGTAGTCCATGAAAAGAAGACAAAAGTAGCATTGATTATTGAAATTGCTACACCCAGTGACTACAGTGTCTTACATATATAGAGACACAAAGTACCAGGATTTGCAGGCAGAAATGAGGGTAATGTGGCAAAAAGATACCCAGACAATTCCAGTAGTAGTAGGAGCAAAGGGTCTTATAAAAAAAAGTTACAATTGTACTTAGATGTGTTACCGATACATGTAATTCCGTATGAATTGCAGAAGTCGTCATTACTGGGCATGTTGCGGGTGCTGAGAAGAGCACTGCTGGCTAACAACAAAGAATGAAACAATGCTAACTTCATAAACTTTACTTATACTTTGATTTGGGAATGGGGTTCATTCCAATCGTGGTATTAGAAACCAAAAAGACTTGGAGAAATTAAAAAAAACAGACATCTCACACATCCACTTAAACAGCATGTTTATAAAACAACATGCAACCCTTCCAAGTTAACCCAGAAATGTTCATTAATACCCTATCACCTATTAAACAGAAATTTCCTAAAAATCCTCCCCTTAGATGATGCTGTAAGTGAATTCAATGCAACTTTCCTGAGTATCCTAAACAACCTTGCATTGCCTACAAGAAAAAGACTAAAACAAATAATGCAATTTAGCTATCTAAAAAGAGTAGAAGGCTAATGCAGGATAGAGAAAAAGCATGACAAATATAAAATACCACAATGTCTTGAAAATTTCAGAATGCTGTGCAATAATACTAAAAAGCAAATAAATTAAATAAAAAACTATACTATAATAACTTTTAGAATAATAGTAAACACAATCTTAAAAAAAAATCTAGACAGCCATGAAAGAAATCTTGCATCCTGGCCAAAAATGCAACTCTAACCCCTCTCCCAATAACTTTCAACTTGAAACCTTAATATAATTGAACTGTTATTTCATAGATAGTACAGCACCTCTAACCAAGGATTACCCAACATCTAATCCTAACCCTGCCCAACAGCCATGCATCACCACATCCACTTTCATCTTCAAATCTATGCCCACATCCTACATAAAACTATTCTTAAACAAACTCAAACCATGCTTTACTTCAGCTGCTGGCCTTCCAAAATGCAACCAATAGCATTGCCTATCCTGCCTCAATCCTTATAAGTAGGTCAATCCAGGAATCCAAAGTCCTTCCCTCTAGAAAAAGCCACACATCACACATTATCCCTCTGCACAAAGGAGGAAACTCAACAGATATTGCTAACTTCAGACCTATAGCAGTTTTAACCATCTTCTCCAAATTGCTTGAGAAATGTTTTCAAAAACAACTGCTAAACTATCTCCTGCAAGAAGAACTCCCATCCCCCACCCAACATGGCTTCTTTTCTTCCCACAGTACTAACACTGCACTTCTAACCTATATAGATTCTGTCAATAAAGCTGGAGATAATGACAAACTAGTCTCATTCTTATTTCTAGACCTATCTAAGGCCTTCAACACAGTTTGTCACAGAAAATGTCTACTTCAAATGTCCTCATTAGGTCTCTATCAGCCCACCCTTCTATGGTTCAAAAGCTACTCGTGCAGTGGGTATCAGTCAGTAAAATGGCACTCTACAAAAACAAACTACTACTTTTTCCCCCCAAATCCCTCTCTCATGCAAAACAACATTTAAAGTCCTCTCGTTTGATAATGCAACCATTGGAGTCACTTCTCATAGCAAATTATTAGGGATGATAATCTTAAATTCAACATGCACATACAAAATTGCATAATAAAAATTAATCAAAAACTAGGAATGCTTTTTAGAGCTAAAAACGTTCTCACCGATGAAACTAAAACTGCACTTGCCACTACTTATCTCCTCACATTTCTTTATGGCACTCCTACCCTTACTAACCTTCAGACATCACAAAAAACAAACCTTGAAGAATGCTACAACAAAGTTACTAAATATGCAGCAAATACCCCTTTCAGAATCCACCGCAGTATAGCACTAAAGGGCCTAAACTGATTAGAACTACCCCATCAACTAAGATATACACAGCTTATTGCCACCTATAAAATTTTCCCAAATCCATCTATTTGTCCAGCTATAAATAGTATTCTACACAACTATGTTCCCAGTCGCTCAATACAATCCAGTGACCAAAAACTCCTGTCTGTCCACGGACCTATCAAATCTGCTGGGCATTGTCTGTACTGGTACCATGTTGCTAAGGTCCGGAACTCCTTACCTGTATCCATCAGGTCAAGATTCTCCCTCCCATCCTTCAAAACCATTCTGAAAGACTTCCTAGTGTAAAGGTGGGTCTGTTCTTGCTCAACACCAAGATAACCTATATCCCTAAATATAAACAAATACCTAGTCATACCTTATACATCTTCACTCACTTCCTTACTGCTATCAATTTCTCTCCTCTAGCTTTCTCACTAAACATACCATAAGCCTGCTCTTCTCTTACTTTACACTTCTGTTTCTCTTTGTATTGTACTAGCTTACCTTTAATTTCTCTATAAACTGGCAAAAATTTCTCTAAATATTAAATCAGTGTCATATAACTTGTATTATTCTTAATCAATACTTTCATATTATGTCTACTTTGGTATAATTATTTAAAGTTTTAATTTTAAACTGTAGTTATTTTTTGTATTAATTTTAAATACTGTAAAATTATTGTTCTTAAAATGTTTTGGAATACATTGGAGCTTTTCTCCCCGGGCCTCTGTTGAAAATGGGCTCCTACCCAGATGGACTTTCCCAGTAACCAAAAGCCAATAAATAAATAAATAAACAATAGCACAGATATAAAAACTAAAATTTCAATTGCTACAATCATAATGAAACTTTTACTGTCCACATATTTCAGACTTTGACATGTCATCCAAACAATGACCAAAGATTTAATGTCAGTTCTCTGAATGAAAGACATCAGCTTTAGGTCTACTGTTTTCTGTTAAGAAACATAAACATGGCTGATCCAGTCATCTGGTATGTTGATTTATGCCTACAGTTGGTGACCCAATCTGACAACAGAGACAGGATAGATTGAGACCTTAATTAGAATTTACATTTCTTTGATGGGAAAGGGGTGGAGAAAAGCATTCAGACTGAAACAGAGGTTTTTGCCATAGCAATGAAGAGCCTAGAAAGACAGACACACAAATGTACTTAACAGACTGCCTGTCACAACAGCAGCATTTAGGGGGTTTATATCAGTCTGTCGAAATGGCTGACAATCGAACACCAGATGGTCAAACTGTGAAGTTCGAACACTGATTATCGTGAAGCCGTGGAACACAGAATTTCCCAGGGAAAGAATTTGGTGGGCCGTTTCTGTGGCTTCGCAATTATCAGGACTGTGGTGGGAAGTTACGCATCGGGTTCAGGTAAGTGTGCGATTGTGTGGACATTAGGATTTGGGGCACAGGTTAGGTGAGTTAGGGTTAGGGCGCAGGTGAGGTGGGTGTGCAATACTGACAGACTTTAGGGTTAGGGTGGGATAGGTGAGTTAGGGTTAGGGCGCGGGTCAGGTGAGTGTGCGATAGTGACGGACCTTAGGGTTAGGGTTTGGGTTAAGGTAAGTGGATAGATAGCAGTGTATGTACAGTTTAGTGGAGGGTTAGATGTAGGATTTTAAGTGTTTGTGTGTGGATTGCTGTTTTTTTGGTGTGCTTGTGTTGTGTGCGTGTTATCGGTGTTCTAAGACTTCGATGTTTTTGTACTTCGTGGTTAGAAGTTCAAACATATGGTGTTCGAACTTCAGCCATTTCGGTGAACTGATATAGACCTGCATTTTGAGGTACATTTTGGTTAACTGCCATGTGGAATATGAGAACATTGTACTGTAGTTTTCTTTCCAAAACAAATGACAAATATGTTCAAATGGATATGTTAGGTTACCAAAATTAAACACCCTGCAAGGAAAGGCCATTTTAGTCTGGAACAGGCACAGCAGTAGAGATGAACCATAAGACAGGAAAGGTGATCAGTCACGAAAAACTAAAAACATATAAGGTATGTGTATACCAGTAACACAAATAAAACAAAGTTAAAGTCTCTTATTCATCTAATTACAGAAGAAGCTTTCATATACAGAGACCTGCAACTTGTAGTTCAGAAGTCATAACTTAGCAATAGCTGCAGATGAGCTCCAAGTAGTAATAGTAGTAAGTAAAGGTCAGGGTAGGCAGTACTTTAGAACTCAGCAGAAGTCAGGATAGGCCATACTGTAGAACTCAGCAAAGGTCAGAATAGGCAGTACTGTAGAACTCAGCAAAGGTCAGGATAGGCAGTACTGTAGAACTCTGCAAAGGTCAAGATAGGCAGTACTGTAGAACTCAACAAAGGACAAGATAGGCAGTACTGCAGAACTTAGCAAAGGTTAAGATTGGCAGTACTGTAGAACTCAGCAAAGGTCAAGCTAGGCAGTACTGTAGAACTCAGTCATCATCTACCAATGAAGTCTAGTGAAGCATTTTATCCTTTGGAAAAGACAGTTTGGTCTCCCAGAATTGCAATTGTTGAACCACTGACAAAACAGTACCAAAATTTACACTGTCACAAGGTGCACTAATAATGTGCATACATCTATTAGTTAAGGCAGAGTCTTTGACATACAACTATACAATGCTGGAATGAATAAAAATGCTGTTTATAAGATTTATTTATAGTGTTTTGGTTCAGAGTTGCTGTGGTTGGGAATTTTACTTTTTCTGACCAGCAGCAAGCATAGAGTTAGAATATTAACTTTATGGGTCACATAGAGAGTGCAGGGGTACTTTACCCCTCGGAAAGTAATGCTTTCTGTTGCTTTCATTGTTTGTTGACAACCTGCTGTCAGTGCAGCAGGTGTTAGCGGGGAGGATGGCAACAGATTGGTTGACAGTGAACAGTCACATATCCCTGTTGACAGTGAACAGTCACATATCCCTAACGAATCATACATTTGGTCGATTGTCTTTGAGGCAGCCCTAGATCTAGCCACTGATATTTTCGCTTAGTAGTGTGTTGCTGTCAAAGCCTTGAGTTCTGTAGTGAGGTCATCTATAAGTTGTTCTGGGTAACCCCTTTGTAAAAATCCACTTTGTATTTTTTGAGGAGGAAACTTTAAACAAAACAGCGGTGTGGCTATGGGAATGGCATATGCCCCCACATTTGCCAACCTAGTTTTGTACGAATGGGAACAAAAATGTGTTGTTCACTCCATCTACATTAATTCCTGTCATCTTTATACTAGATGCTTGGATGACATTTGAGTACTGTGGACTGGGACATGGGAAGACTTAATTGAATTTATTGAATTTCTACAAAAAAACTTCCTCTTCTTAAATTTACTTACAACAGCTCTGAAGATGAATTTCACTACCTTGATTTGTTGATATCTAAGAACAATAGTCTGGGAAGATATACATAAAAAATATATAATAAACCTAATTACAGTAACATATTTTTGCATTTCAGTAGTGAACACCCCATTTCACAGAAACGGAGTGCTATCAAAGGACAACTTGTAAGGGCTGCCTGCATGACTTCCATATATTCAGATTTTATAACTAAATGTGACAAATTGAAAAGCAGATTCTTACACAGGGGTTAGCCAGAACAAGATGCTTTTGGTCCATTTTGTTACCCGGAACAACTTA